>NW_013525325.1:1419889-1497988 GCF_000836215.1 Papilio polytes | reverse complement strand
CAAACTTTGGCAATCTTGCTTCCTTAATGTTGGCAAAAACTTATGATCTCTTTCCCACAATAGGGTTTTTACCCAAAATATTTACCCCCCTAAGTTCAATTGCGTGAAAATATATAGTCAAAGCGTGACTTAAGTGTAGGAATTTGTATTAAGTGTGTGTTTACGCTTTATTATAATAGTATAGATTAAACAAAAATCGATTTAAGTTAACAGTTGATTGGCGGATTCTAACTCGCGACCAAGTGATGAATGTCTATATTATTGTTTTTTTATTGTTCTTGCTGTTTTATTTTTGTAATAAACTCATAATACAATAACTACATAAGTTTTTCTGTTGTTTTCATCTGGAAAGTTCTAAGTAACCTGGCTTACTCGTATTGTTTGCGGCTGTTGATTGCATTTTGTTTATTTTATCAGGAATAAAAACTGAAGCCTCTCGCTTGCTATCGCTGGATTGTTTACGGCATTATTCCTTACGCGTTGGTTTAAATAATCGTATAATAATATATACTCTTGTTATTACAGTAGAACCTCGATAACTCAAACCTCGGTAACTTAAAAACCCCTGTAACTTCAAAAAATACTATGTTCCCTTTTCATCAGAGCTCAAAACCTCTACATCATAGATCCTTGATAACTTAAAACCTCTATAACTTAACATTTTTTGTGTGTCCCTTGGACTTTAACTTATCGAGGTTCCACTGTACTATATAATCAAAAGAGTGTAATATTACAACTATTACAAATAAAAAAGTGAAATATATGATACAGGTTTAATTGCTACCGTTTCTACTTTTTCCACTTATAAATTATTTATGTAGTTTATACGAGGTGGGACGGGACATAAATTGCGTCGCGTAATCTCACCCGACCTTGAACCGAAGCCGACGCTTCCGTACGAAATTTTCTTGACGTAATCCTTGTGCTTACAACCATTAAGACGTATGGTATAATTGTGGAAAAATATTGTACACGCAAACTTTATTAAAACCCCTATCATATAAATATTATAAATGCGAAAATTACGATGGATGGATGTTTGTAAGCGTTTGTAGCATAAACGGCTGAACGGATTTCCGTGAAATTTGGGACAGGTTTAGGAGCATAGTCTCGAAAAACATATAGGCTACTTTTTATCCCGGAAATAGTTACGGTTCCAGTGGGTTTCATTGATTTAGTTTTTTTAATTTTTACTCTATCATTCTGCAACGGTTCAATATATCTTATTGAAATTTGGCACAGATATAAAACCAAGTTTGGTGTACACATGGGATAAGGTTCATCCCCCCAAATGCCCGGTTTCCGAGGGATACTTAGCTTTTTGTTATTTATATAGTTCGTATGTTTTCAATTACCACGCGGACCAAGTCGCGGGCAACAGCTAGTACGTCATAAAAGGTTTGAAACATTCGCATTCCCACAACAATTTAAAACCCCATCCATTAATATTATTCATTTAAATATAATAACTAACTTATTCTTCTAGTTTTTAATTATGAACATTGAGCTATCAAACCAGACCTTCAAAACCGAGTTTAGATTTGCCAGTCATTTTCGCTCTCAGAGATAGCAAGGTTCTCCATTGAAGAATTACGTCACGGAAGACGTCATTATATTGTGCGTAGGTTTAAATAATCTTCAGAGACCAGTAAAATCAAATTAAGGTTTCTTGCCGTTTTAAAATTTTATTATTCAAAACAGTAAAATTAGTACACGATACGATAAAATCAGGATTATGTTAAATATCACTAGGAATTGTTAAAATAGAAAACTGTGTTGGACAAAACGACCAACCAAAATGCCAAGGTGGTGAACATACTGAAGTACAAATTTATTCCAAATTCTTTAATCCATCATATTTTATTAGGGTACATTTTTATTCATACTCAAACCAAGATTATATACAGTAAAAGTTTTGTAGCTTACACATTTTATAACATACTTTAGTTCATTAGAAAATAATCTTACTAATGTTATAACTGCTAAATTTAGTTGGATGGATGTTTGTAAGCGTTTGTAGCATAAACGGCTGAACGGATCTCTATTAAATTTGGCATAGATGTAGTCTGGAAGAACATATGGGCTACACATTTTTTTTAATATAATGCGGATGGAGTCGCGGGCAAAAGCGAGTAATAAATATTTTTAATTTAATGTATTTTATATTTTAGTGTAAAACATTTGCGTGTATTATGTTTACTAATTATGTAAGGTTACTGGTCCACGGACATTAAAATGTGATTTTAACATAACACAAACAGATATCAAAGTATGTTAAAATGTCTACGACCTTATAAAGAAAAATATGTCTTTAAAAATCTTTATTTACAGAATTTATTACATCTTTATTTGAATTTAATAAAAAAAACACTTATTGATTATTTATACAATAATCAAATATTTCTATGTACACAGCTCAGCGAGACGCAGCTGCACTATACTGTTTACCTCGATGTTATGTAAAGGCATGGATATTATTCGTGTTTACCATCATTAATTACATCAATTATAGTATAGCCTACAATATTAAAACTATTAAAGAAAGTTTTTTTTTATTCGTTTTAACTTACTCGATGCTGATTTAAAACATTGAAATTCAATAAATTTGATTCACAAGCGGTCTTGTGGTTAGAATCCTAACTGGTAATGCTTTCTCAGCGCGTAACTTCACTAAGTGGGAAATGTACAAAAAAGGAAAGCTTCAGTATTCTTCTGACATTGACCTCAATATCAAACGCACAGACGATGTGACTGACATTGATAAATAGGCATCACAACGTGTTCCGACTGAATGAAAATATCTTGTAATCAAGACTAAAAGATTGCAGTCCAAACTTCTAAATCATCACCAGCTCACTATACGTCCCCACCGAGGGGCTCGGAGCCTACACTAAATAAGGATGACTAGGCCATAGTCAACCACGCTGGCCCAATGAGTGTTGGTTGACTTCACACATATCATTGAATTTCTTCGCCGATATGTGCAAGTTGCATCATGATATTTTCCATCACCGTAAGAACGTCGAGTAAATTATGTTCATATGAAAATTCGAAAAATCACATTGGTACGTGGCGGGATTCGAATCCAAAACCTGTAGATTACAAGTCAAGTGCTTAAACTGAGCCACTGACGCTAAACTTCTAATTACTTGGGGCCTATTTTCATTTGATTAACTTGGTCTTGCGGACGCATTAATTTTCTTTTAGTTTTGCAATAATTTTGACTACTTCGAGTTTCCATTTCAAAATATTTGTAAAAATTACAATTTCATAAAATTATTTTTTTTTAGACGTTTCAGCTAACATTTTCTATTCCAAATGTGTTTCACAATGAAGAACTTATTTCTTTGTAACTGCAATATTCTACAGTCATTTATGTTACAGCTTTTAAACAACGTTAACAACTTGCAACATATATTTTCTTGTTTCTCTTAGAAGATAGCTGTATGTTATTTATTCTAAGAGAAAACGAAGGCTGAACATAATTGTCCTGTCTCTACCATTGGAGTTATGCACACACCTATACATACAATATTATCGACACGATCAAAACCGGAGAAAAGTTAAAACGTTTTTTTTTTATTATTTTCATATATCTTTATTTCTTATGTCCTATATAATACATTTTACAAGATTTGATATAAAAATAAAATAAAATATGAAATATACTCGTATTATATAAAAAATAGAGCACCACCGGCAGCGGAATCCGATGACTCAAGCAACCAGTGGTGAGGGCTGCAGAGACAGGAACCTCCTCACTATGCGTGCGGTTTCTAAAATAACCGCCTTTTGAATCGGGACCTTAATCCAACTATCTAGCGAGAGCTTCTCGAGGTGTTGGTCGAAGTTCTTCGCTATTATTATTTTAATTATTTAGTAAACAGGTTCTTAGTTATTTATTTAAAATCTTCCTAAAAGTACTCGGTATTAAACTGAAAGTAATTTGCACAATTATCAAGTTAATTCTTGAAACTGTTACTTATTGTTACATCAGAAATGTAATAATCAGGTGGATGTATTTTATTAATATACTCGAAAAGCTAAATTATAGTATTATCAAAACAATTTTAAGGAGTTTATCACAACATACTATTGTACGTCATTAGTAATATCTGCAAACTGTCGAGCATCCGAGAGTCGTTTGCTATCTTGAATATGCCAACGTAATTTAAGTGCTCATACGTTTAAATTCTATTAAACCGTCTTTTAGATATATAAATGATTCTAATAGCATTCTTTTATTTTCAATATAAGCCACTATTTTATGCTTGTTTATTAATGTAAAAAAAAACTTAGACAATCACTTACCAGTCTTAGCGGTACTAGCGCCGTGGGCGAAATATATAGGCCTATCCTTTTTACCACGCTTTTGAGGAGGGTTGGTAAAAGGTAATCGAAGACTTTAGCGCTCCTTTCTGTCATCCGCCCAGTGCGGATGCCTAACCGTGAACTACCATAAAGCCTACAATGGATGTACATTTTGGAAAATTAGTCTGTATGATAATTAAAACTATTACACTCTATATAAAATTATTATTACTGTTAAATGAAAAGAATTTAATCCGATGTATTTTTAAAATACATCTAATATTTTGGATTAACAATATATACATAATAGTGTAATTCAAAACAATCAATCATTTTGCAATCAACGAAATAAAAGATACTCTTTGTCTTTTTTAAATCGACTATTAAATTAAACGTTATTGTCTAGTGGAAAATCCACAAACACATTCCTTTTCTCCCTTTGATATAATTTAAATAGACAAATTAATCAATGCCGAAGTCACGACGAAAATAACGCAGCCTGTCTCCGTAACAAATAGCCTCACTCTACTCCTTACAACGAATTAGCTGCGATTTTAACATTACACATTTTTTGCCGCTCCAATGATCTTATGATAAATGTGGACACAACTATTTTAAGACTAGTTTCCGCTCCCGACTCCGTCCGCGTGGAATTAAAAAAAAAACAAAAGTGAGTAGCTTGTATTCTTTCAGACTATCCTCTACATCTATACAAAATTTCATTAAAATCCGTTTAGGCTACAAACTCTAACACACATCCATCCATCTAAACTTTCGCGTCTACAATATTAGTAAGATAATGGATCCATTGTTTTAGTGGTTTGGGGCTATCATGATCATCATCAACTTGCCCACTCTAGAAAGCTTTCCCCAATGCCTTCCTTTAGGGTCTATAACTGACAAAAAACATTTGTATTAAATAGGTGGCTCAGGGGTTTTAGCACTTGACTTGTAATCTATAGGTCTTGGGTTTGAATCTCGCCATGTGCCAATGTGATTAAGGAAAACATCGTGATGCAACCTGCACATATCGGAGAAGAAATTCAAAAATGTGTGTGAACTCAACCAACCCGCACTGAGCAGGCGTGGTTGACTATGGTATAGTCACCCTTAACTTAGGGTAGGCTCCGAGCCCATCAGTGGAGACCTATAGTGAGCTGGTGAAGATTTTACTGATATTTTAGCAAACGAATTAATGAAGAGAACAAAGGTATTCAGTTCGTGTAATTATAGATTAAGAATAGACAACTGTCTGAAAAGTTTAGAATAGCTGCGTTAATTTTGTTGTAAATATCCAATTGCTCATTTATGTTTAATTCTTTGCCTTACAGTGCTCGAAGATTGTAATCTGTTATCGTTTTATTGTAACTACTAAATATTATTATTAACAACGTTATTATACTGCTGATAGACGGATTAAATTTACAGTTTAAATTAATATTTTCTAGTGTATTGAAATTAAAGCATTATTTAGTGACTTGATACTTTTTCTATTCCGTCCAAAACTTCGAAATTTAGTCTTGGCTTCTTTGTAAATTTAAAGTAACGTTAACACAACTTTGTGAAGTGCGCTAAAAACAACTTAAATATAGATGTAGTAATGTCTAAGCAGACTCTCTAAATTGCGTTCTATTTTTTGTATCTATCTTTTATATTCCGAAATCTATTATCAAGCTCCAAAGAGTATTGGCACAATCTCACATGTTTACATTTATGAATTTACCTGTTTGTATTTATACTTTCCGTAACATTTTCTTTGATAGTTGCAAAGGTAGGAAAAGCTTTCGTGGGCGGTCTTGAGTGATCCTGGCATTATGTCTGGCTCTTTGTGCTGTACTAACTGCATCTTAAAGGAACTAAAAATAACTAATTTAATTTATGGAGTACGTAAAAGCTTTGATATATAAAATTAATAAATTCAAGTGATTATTAATTAAGCGACTTGAAATTGTAGCTTTTCTATTTTAGTTATTCTTAATTGCATATCGTCAATGTCAGGGAATTAGATTCTTAATTCTTGTTTTGAGAATTGTGGTTATAACCAATAGTTTCTTTTCAGATTATCTTTGTTATCGAGTGATTAATGAAACCAAACTGGAGTTTTAAAGATGCTAGTAATTACAAAACAAGACAATGACACTGCGTCGCTGTGATAGTTTGCCCGGCCGGCTATTGGAGGTGCCTGTCGCACCTGATTCTAAACCTGCCTCTCCACCCGAAGCAAAAATCCCAGATTCCAGCACAGTTCCCGATTTTAATGACCCACCGAAACTAGAAGAAGTTATAGCGACATGGAAATCACTTTATACAGATGTTGAAAAAATAACAAATGGTTTATCTCCAAATAGTGAATCATGTAATGGTAAAGCTAACAGGGAAACTGTTACTCTTAATGTCGTTTCCGAATCTGGGTCTAGTAAGAACGAGACGTATAGAAAACTTGTTTTTGATAAAGCCAATGCTGGTAATACAAATGATAAGAATGCGAAGAACACTATTCACGCTGATGTGGCCCAAACAAATCCAGTGTACGGTACGAGTAAAGCACGGAGAAAGACTTTATTGGAACGCCTTCTCTCCTGGCGAACTCCGGAGTGCAACTGTCGCGAAAAGTTTACACCAAAGCGACCAACACCGAGACTGACGGCTGAAGAATTGTTATGTACTTGTGGTGTTTCTCGAGCTAATTTCCAACAAAGACGGAATAAATACGGAGAAAGAGGTCGCTCTAAAAGCGTGGGCTACGAAGCGGCTCGTGAAGTGACTCAGTTTCGTCGGTTAGTGTTGTGTTTTGTGTGTTGATGTTAGAAGTTATTTATCAACTGGTCCTCTAACAATTTATTCTGTTAATTTAATTAAGTTTTAATTGTATCCCACTGAATATTTTCACAGATGTATTAGAAAATTTTATGAAATCTTTGTTACATTGATATTGTAAGATTACTTTAGTGGAATGGTTTGTTGGTACAGGATCAGTTGATAATTTTCTTCGATTACATATAAAAGTGTGTGTGATGTTAGGTGTGCTAGTGCGGGTGCTACAGTGGGAATTGAAACAGCAGCGGCGCTTCGTGCGCGGGCTGCGTTGACGCTCGCTCGTCGCTACTACCCTGAAGGTGGTTGGGGTTGGACGATCACGGTCGTCGGGACGTTGGTGCAGATAATCACACACGGATTGCAACTCGGCGGAGGTCCGGGGGCCGTGGCCTGCACCGCCGCAGTCAAGTATCGTGTCCCACCGCTTTATAGCTACGGTAAGTTCTTTATCAAGTATATTACTTTAGTTCGTGTCGCTCCCAAAACATATTACATATAAAGACCTCTTACTAATTCTGCGTCTTCATGATTGGTGATTATGGATTTATTTTAGTGTATAGTAAAAAAATAACTTTAAATATGTCCGATGTCAGTTCACTTTCAGTTTTGTGTACTTATGTCATTATTTAACATTATTACGCTGTACAAAAAGTACAGTGACATCGCACAAATAATACCATAGTAATGAATCATGAATGACAACTATTTAGTACGTTAGGAATTCTAGTAAATTTGGCAAACGAAGTTCGTTGCTACGAGAACATGTTCTTTTTTTCTACTAAATTAATATGTTAAAATACAATTTCTACTAAATTTGTTATAGAAAAATTCAATTGTTTATTTCCAATTCATCTTTATTAAACTATAATAAAATGATCGTGTTTACCAATTCGTTATAAGTTTATGTTAAGATGTTGTTAATAAAGGATGTGAAAGAAAAAGGCAATAGATATCCCAGACTAGACAAGCAGTGTCAAGTACACGATATATTTCAGACATTAGATGCCATTGGAGCTACATTATTCACGTTCTAAAGGAGAATTTTATCTTGAATAGCAGCGGAAGACATAATTTTCATCGTGCCTAATAATCGTATAAATAACAGTTTGTTGCGAAAAAGATACTTTAAGTAGTCTGAAAAGTTTTGTTCTAGCGAACACAAATCAAACATTTTAGTGAAAATGTAAAGTTCTATTATGATGTATAAATATTTATTTAGTTACATTTATGGAATATCAACTGATTAGTCTAAAGAATTATAGTCGTTACAATTAATTAATTATTATAAAACTATTTCTACAATTTAAAGCAATTTCAGTATCGATTCTTAAATAAAAAATCCCAGCAGCGAAAGAAGTTGTAGTTTATAGTAACATTACTGTAGTTAGTTTAGTTATTTTTAATGCATAGCAAAGCTATAAATTCTGATACATTAACTAAATCCCAGATTTCACCATATAATGCATAATTCATTGTCATCCAAGCAATCAATGCCTTGTAATTTAAATGAAGGGGTCAATGCCCTCATTGTAACACATCCCCTTTCGTATCCCTATACGAAAGGGGATGTGACAAAGTTTTGGCTCACGATTAAAATTGTTCAACTTGTTTAAGCCCTTATCACCTTTAAGCTTGACATTTCAACATTTCTCTCATTAGAAAAACTGAGAAATCAACGATGCATATGAAGAGCATATTTCACCTTCCCATACATCCGTTCCACCGTCAAATTAAGCTCCCCTCCCCATAATTTCCTTATAAGGAGTGACGGGGAAAGAGACTAAAATGCTTATGTCAAGCTGTATGTTTTAGATAAGTTAGATATGCAAGTCAAAGTGCAACCTGCAATTGCATCTAGTTAAGTTATATCACTTTTTAATTATATTTACTTCAACGACAGTCTGGTTTTGGTAAAATTAATTTGAATATAACGTAAAGTGGAATAGTATCACTTAAATGGGGTCCTTATAACTTATTCATGACATAAAACCTTATTTAGACTCAATTAAACGAACGTCCGTTAATGTTTATGGATTAAGGGAACCTATAACATAAACAACAATAATAAAGCCTTAATCTTCACTTAATGATCTTTAAATTACACACAAAGTAATTGATTTTAATTTAATAATTTTTAAATATACTTTATTCATCTACTAGCTTTTGTCCACAACTTCTTAATTTCTTTATCTAAATAATTACATACCTTTTATATAAATATATCGTTAAGACGGTAAGAAATAACAAATACTTTATTTAAGATAATGAGGTTTTAATTCGATTAAAAATATTAATATAACATACCCTTAAAAGATAATTTTAAAATGATTTCAACATTGTATTTAAATTTTGTTTTTAAAATTCAATGCTTCACATTATCCCTGGCAAATAACAAAACTTCTGTTGAATGTTATCCACCGAATCTGCCACCTGAATCCACCGAAATGGAAAGCGACCGCTGCCCATAAACATCCGCTATTTCAGATACGTTGCCTACCCTTAATTGACGGAGGAGAAAACGCACATAAAGATGACATTTCCTCTTCCTATGCCTTTCCTCCATCATTAAATCCACTTTTCCTTTCCATCCATTCCTCTTGAAAAAAGGGTGGAAAGGGAAAGGGACAAAAATTATATAACAGTATAATTTACTAATGAGTGTAATAAACCGTTCAGTGTCTATGGTTAGAAGGTTCTCTTAATTTACTTAACATAATTGTATTGAATGACAATAAAATTAAATACAAACGAAAATAATTAAACTGTAATTACCACATCACCGTAAACGTAATCACATATAAGGTTTAGACTTCGTTTACATTAGGAATAATTATAGAATTTTACATTTTTAAAATTTTTTAAGTACCTGAGTAAACAATTTTTACGATAAAACCTTTTATAGACTTAATTGACTGACCGTTTATACTCGTAGTTCGAGAAACTTCATAAAGTTAACAAAAACGGTAACTTACGAGTAAATCTTCTTTTAATGAGGACTTGTTACAGGTTTTAAACAAAGACATGCTAGAAAAAGTACTATATCTAAACGATATTAGTGGAATTTTAATTTTAAAATTCTATCAAAGATGAGATCAATTTGTTTACTAAATTTAGGTCTCAATGAAACATCGCATAATAAATTCGTATCCACAACTTCGGTAGTCCCTCAACTCCTCCTAAGTATTATTAAATAGACGAATTAAGACAAATAAATTGCACGTCTTAAGAGGCTAGTGTCCTTAGCTTATTCAACTTGTATCAAGATTACGTAAACACGATCTCAACATGATATAAAATTTACTTGTGTTTTGAAATAACTTTGATTTTTTTAAAGAATATCCCATTCTCTCAGAAATGTCGGCGCAGATTATTAATAAAAAATATAAATATATAAATATACATAAATAAATAAAATAACATAAATAATAAATAAAATACATAAATAAATAATATACATAAATAAATTCAATCTTTATGTAATTAAACGTTTAATTTGCTATTTATAAGAAGTGAAAAGTAAATTTGATCCTTGTTTCAATATCTTAAAGCTCAATTTTATTTGCGATAAAAATCGGGACCCGACGGTCTTTTAAAGAAAAAAAAAAGTTAATCATTAGTAATAAATCTTTTATTTGCTCTATGACATGTAACGCGTGCCGGGTTTACCTCATTAATATTTTTTAACTAAAACTTAGTTTCTTTTATTTATTTATTTACGATAAATTTTATTACATGAGGCTTTTGTCAATGCATCGGTTACGTTTGATCCCGTTGTAATGAACAGTCCAATGATCAAGCCTACATTGATAGATGTCTCGGCTCACTGGCACTGAATTGTCTGTGACACATGATGCAGCAAATGCGGACACAGTATTGTATTTAGTGGTCGTTTACGTTAAATGTCTACATAATTAACGTTGTATGTGAATAACAAGCTATTCCCGTGCAGCGTCATCCACATGGCATTATAAAAACTTTTTTTTTGTTTGTATTCCGTAAAACTATCAAATATCAAAATTCTTCTAGAAGTCCTTTGCCATTGGCTGAGAATTGAAGTAACTATGGTAATCTTCTCTGGTGTAAGCTGTAGATTTTTTTCCTTTTCTCGCAGACTATTTAATTATTTATTTTCATTATTTTATTTTAAATAATACCGAATAAGTTTATTTTAGAAATGTTAGCGTATAAGTCATTTATACACCTATCATACTTATAATATTATAAATGCAAAAGTTTAGATGGATGGATGGATGGATGTTAGAGTTTGTAGCCGAAACGGCTGAACGGATTTCGATGAATTTGTTATAAATATATTATAGAGGATAGTGTGAAAGAACATATAGGCTACTCACTTTTGTTTTTTTTTAATTCCACGCGAAGTCGCGGGCGAAAGTTAATATTGCATAGACATGTATGGTTTCGACATCAAGATAACATGATTAAGATGTGATTAATATTATTATGCCTTTGTAATAAATGTTAAATAATGTTATTGAGTATTATTACTGAAGTAAAAACGATTTACCATCTTTTTCAAACGTAATCATAACACTCTACCCTTTCTAAAGGTTTTGATTAGGGTCTAACTCGGCAGATTCTCAAATTACGAAATAATTTATCTTCAACAAGATCTTTCGATATCGTATTGTAATTTGTAAGGATTTTCGTAAAATTCAAATAATTTATTACACTTATCTTTGTTATTTACTTACTTTATATCGATACTTTATAAATAAATGGTATACGATTTTAACATAGTAGATGCAAATATTGAAATAGGCGAAATAATTTTGATTTCTATCTCCCGAATTGGTGCATGTTCCAATCAATTTTGAATGTTGAATTAGTGTAAAATGCTTCCGCTACGTTCCCATCAATAAATGTACATAATGTAGTTTAATTCATTGAAAATTAAGCATCAATATATTAGACAAATTTTCAATATACTTGTTGGCGATGCAATAAACCTTTTTGTGTTTTTACTTTTAATACTTTTTTAAAATACGAATTTATATATTTTTTTTATTAATTCTGTTTGTAAATAATTGAATGAGTTTTCAATAAGATGTCACAACGCCAGGCTGAATTGTACATAAATCTCAATTTGTATATTTTTATTAAAATTTTAGTTTTGGTTATATTAGTTTTGGTTAGGTTTGGTTCTTCTTATTTATTCTTCGCGCGTTCCTCCTTGTTCATGTTCGTCTCTTTCAACACTGTTATCTATTTAGCAAATTACTTCTAATTTGACGCTATTGTTTCAAAGCCTTCTGGGCTATGCGCAGCAAAGAAAACTGTTTTAGGTCAACATCTTGTAAAACTTTAACCTATAAAGATAATAACACTGTCATAAAAATCGAAATATATTCGATAGAGATAATATTATTAAAGAGCAACGTCTAATAACGCTCTAAAGAAAATCTCTATTTCGCTAACAATTCTGCTAATTACGAAATTGCTAAAATACGAAGAAAAATAATAATAAATTTCCATCAGAGTTACTTAATCCAAACTTTAGTCCCCATTAGTGAATACCGCCATCTATCTGCCACTTTACAGAACTTACCGCCACTCTCGTGTTACCTTATACTAAACCTACACTAAGGCACTTCTTTAATCAACCAAATGTTTCTGATTATGATAACTGGACTATGATTTTTAATAAACTATGGCCTGATAATTAAACCAATTTTAAATTGGTCTAGAATCTAGATGAACGAGAAATATCATTCACTTGTTTGGTATCATCAACCAGTCATAGTCATTCATTCGCAAAATTTCCTTTTTTGGTCAATTTAATTAAATAAAATAACATTAATCCTTATTAACACAACAGTACAATTAAAATAACAAAAACCAAGCAATGAAATAAAAAATAATCAATACGTAACTAAAAGGCATAAGAAATATTCAAAATGAGCATTGCAATGCTGACCGGATTGGGTCCTCGAATACTGGATGCTTCTAGCTGAAGTACCCAGCGCTGATCTTCCGCAAGAAAACTTGGGATCCTTCGTACGTCAGTAGTAGCGCTGGATAGGAAGAAATTTATCGACACTAATAAGTGATTTTTTCTCTCAAATTTACCAGTTTTTGTACCACATACTTGAACCGAATAGGGCACCATTATGATGAAAAATATTCGCTTATTAAGATTATTGTACTGATAAAATTCTTGCGCACGAATTTAAAATTTAATTAACAAAAGACTTGATATTTTATAATTAAAACTAGCAGAAAATAAAAAGCGATTTGTAATGATTTCTCGTTTAAAATGTTCAATTAACTTTGTAAATTTCTCTTATGCTTAAACCGTTGCGACACTAAACAAAAAAAACATTTACAATTTACTTTGATATTTGGAACTTTATTTTTTTATGAATAAGATGTTTCTATTATTTTAATGAAGTCCATAAGGGCACTTGTTACATCTTATTAACTAAGTCATTTATGTAAAGAAATCTTTTAAAAAGAAAATAATTCTTTCATTATCACTTTCTTGAAAACTCTACAAGACATAAATGTATTAACAAAATACATTTATGGCGTAAAATTTTCACGTACATTCGTTTCATTACTAAGATGTGAGTGTATTTCCAAACCCTACAGAAAGTGTATCAAAACCATCACAATTATAATAAAATGAATGATTACGGATCTATCGCATGCTTTATTATTTATGGAAACACTAGGTATCGCCCGCAACTCCGTCCGCGTGGTATTAAAAAAAAATTGGTAGCCTATGTTTTCCAGGCTATCCTCTTCATCTGTACCAAATATTATCAAAATCCATTTAGCTAAAAACTCTAAGAAACATCCATCCAGTGGTAGTGCCCGCTTTAACATCTTAGCACGAATGGGCCTGCACGCCCGGTGTAATACCACGATCACACAGAAGACAGGCGTGAAATGGAACCAATGCCGTGTTTCGTCTGATGAGTGTGGTGCCGGAGAAAAAAAAAATCCATCTAAACTTTCTCATTTAAAATTTAGTATGATTAGAATTTCGTCTGTCAGGAAAACGGATGATTTGATGGATTATTTGAGTTAAAATTACCTTGCGCTAAATAACAGAAAGTGATGATGCAAAATTTTAGGCAGCTTAGCTCACAATAGAAATATCTTCGTCTTGTAACGTAGCCTTTAATTAAAAATATCATATTAGACACTTTAATTAATAATCTAAACTATTATAATAAAGCGTATACATACGCTTTATTATAATAGTAACACACTTCTTTGTTGCCTAAGATGTCAGCAATTACAGCATATTTTTGAATAATTATTTTTTTAATAAAAAGCCCTACACTTGCGTCACGCTTAAGGCTATATATTTTAAGGTCATAAAACTTAGTAAATATTTTGGATAAAAGCCCTAATGTGGGAAAGGGACCATATGTAGTTTAGCTGCCAACATCAAGGGAGTAAGATTGCCATGGCTTGTCATTACGTCTTGTCATTTTGACATTTGCAATTGATAATTTGACAAATGTAAACAAGATAATAAAATTTTCATAATTCCATGCGGATGAAGCTGCATGGGAAGAGCTAGTGTATAAAAGAAAACTCTAAAAATATGTACATTAATACATATAGCAAAATATTTTTGAAATTCCAAAATTTTTGTGCTGAACGAAGCTACATAAGCACCTTACAAATATTTCATCATCGATTATTTACTACTTGTACTTAGAATATATGATTTTTAATTTTCTAGGCATACATTTCTAAAATTAACTTATGATTTATTTAGTAATTGTGTTCATTAAAATCCACAAACGGAGTATAATTAAAAATGAATCACAAAATTATGTAGAGCTTCATTAATGTAAATTGTTATTACATAATTTAGAACAGCTAAAACAAAAGGAGTATTTATTTTAAGAGTATTATTTCAGTACATTTATGAAAGGGCGCAGAACAATAGTGTGGGTGTCACAGCCATGTTATGCTTTAATAAAATATAGTCTTCTTTACCTCTTATGTTTTCTTCCAATTTGCACAGAATAACCTTACCAATATGGCCGTCGTGTCGTCGAGCTAATGCAACACACTTATTTTCGACATCCCACAACAATCTGATTATTAACATAACAAGCAGAATTACGACATTTTAAAACCATAACATAAATATTTAAATAATGTTTTGGATCACAATTACAAAGTTTATATCGTTATTTCAAATTATGACAAATGGTATTGATTTATAGCACAGACTAAATAACCTACAAGAATACAGAATTTTTTTGAAATAGGTCAGGAAGTTTTTAAGTTATTTAAATACATAAAATATCCAAAATACAAATCTATCCTCCTTTTAATATCATAGTGTACAGTATAGATTAACGGGAAGGGTATGGATATGACAGAAACCATGGTTTTCACTTTATAGGTGAAGCTGGGCTGATCGCTAGGATCTTTTAATTTCTTACAATAATTCTGAATATGCATAAACCCACATATAAACTACTCACTAGAGATGCAAATCTTTTAAAAATGTAATCCGAGATATCAAGTAAACTAGATTCTGCGTTGCTTACCCTTATTAGGTAGTAAAGTAAGTACGGTTTAGAGGAATCAGATACCATCCGTTGAACTATGCAATCATTACGTAAATACATTTATTACAACCAGTTAGTGGAAATGAAATGCTAAAACTAAAATTTTAAATGTAGTATGTAGTCAGTTATTGACTTTTGTACAATTAATTGAATAAAATAATTCAATAAAAAGCAATAAAGTAAAGAGGGTTTGGACACACAATTTAAAAATTGCTTTTCGACAACATGGGATCGGCGATAAAAAACAATGATTTAATATTGTCCTGCCGAGAAATGAAACCTTTTTGATGGAAGTCTGTTTTGTCCATTTTAAAAGATAATCCCAAAAGCTACATTCGATTTTGGCGTTGAAAATAAAACAATGACAAGGTTTGAAAAATTTTCATACTAAAAATACACGATGAAAGTTTGTCGCTTTTTGCGAGGAAACTTAATTAAAACTACAATATACGGATCTCTACCGAAATGTTAGTTGTGTGATTTTCAAAGTCAATTAAAAAAAACAATAAACATTTATTTTTTAAGTGATTAATTAACCTCTTATATGCATAGTGTGCTACTTTATTTTGTAAATATTCTAAATATTACTATTACAAAGAATAGTTTAAATTATCTTACTAAATTGTAAAACAGAACACAACGATTTTGTTAATTTTGTTTACAAATCACAAACTCGTACCCGAGAGTCTCTTTACCCAATTTAAACTCCATTAATATCGGGGACAGAATTGTGTAAAATGTTGCGACACAGGATAAAAACAGTGTCTATACAAACCCACGAACCTAATTAAAGTTCTGTGGAAATTCATTGCCGCTTCAGAATGATTACTGTATTTTAATTAATTAGATAACAAACAAAACAGAATACAACAATATTGTGAACTCCGTTGTCTTAAAATATCATGTTAATTTCTATTTGAAAGATAAAGTAACGTTTTTAATAGTTACAAAATTGTCTGGTTACCAACTACAAAAGTATAGATTCAATTTAACTAACGTTTAACTACTATACTAATATATCTATTACAAAGTCATCTGTACTAATGTAGAGGAAAGATTTGTATTTTTATATAACTTTAAACTGTCGTGGTTTTTACAAATGTAATGTTCGTAAGATACGGGATACGGCCGATATGGCTTCGTGTAACCCTTTTTTTTTTTTTCTTTTTCACACTACCGCATCACTTCAGTCAGCCCGTGAACATGGCGCATGCAACTGTGCCGAAATATCGGGAGCTAAAACAATTCAATCGTGGTAAGAAACCCGTATCTTACGAACATTACATTTGTATTTTTGTATATATTGCAATAACTCAAATACTACTGAGCCGATTTTAATAATTCCTTTACTGTTAGAAAGGTAATTTATCTTTTAATAACATTGGCTATATTTTTTTTAATTTCAGGCGGGTGAAGTCCCGAGCAACAGCTAGTAATAAATATTTTGATATAACAATTTGAGAAGTTTCTGTCGACTATCATTTATTTTTCACATGGCAAATGGTAATAAACCTTCGTATTACTTCTTCTCCGTTGAATCACGAAACATAAATTTGAAGCTTTATTAAGGATTTACTATACGCTTAGGCATAGACGTCACTAAATTTACTTGAACGCTTACCGAAATAGAACTTTGTATCCAACGACCGCACGGAATAGCTTTTAGACATTTTATGAAATCGAACTTTATTCGATGGAAAAATCAAGACGTTTTAGCGCAGCTACACATTTACTTTTTGTCGTCAAATAATTTCACCATTCCTCCAGACGGGTTCTCGACGCGCGTCAGGTATGTAAAGACAAAAACTGTTATGAATTTCGAGTTGTAATGGAACTTGTTTGACCTAAAAAGACCTTTAAAATATATTAAATTCCAGTCACAGTGATTAAATCGGGAAGATTTTTTATCATTTGGTGGGTTCACCGTGAATCTGAGAGCCAATTATATTATCTTCCCACACTTATCTGACTCTGAGTGAAACTGGAAGAACAGATTTTCGTCATCGAATCGATATGATTCATTTTTTTAGTAGTCTATTCGTAACCAAAAGTACCTTGTTATATGAACAACAAACGGCTAAAAAGCATCGGATAGAATCCAAGCAATTAAAACCCTTATTTAATATAATTAATAATACATAATTTTAATCTCTGCATCTATACATAAAATTGGAGTGTCTGTTTGTGATGTCAAAAGAAAAAATCCAGATTTCCGGATGATGAAGAACAAAAATAGCATTTAATTTTTTTTGTCTGTCTGTCTGTCAGTCCGCAAGCCGTGTTTGTTCCGTGTTATCTCCAAAATGGCTAGGCCGATTTCGACTGGCCTTACACTGAAGGGTAGCTGACATAGACGGGCGTGTTATAGGCTACCTTTGTTTTCTTAATATAGGTTAATAACATTTTCTGTTCATTTTTCTTTTGTACAATCATCCACAACGAACGAAGTCACGGGTGCCAGCTTATTCCTAATATAACGAAGATTTAAATATGAATGTAATGACGGTTATCAATTCATATTGCACGTAAAACGAAGCTGTTGCAATTTATGTCCCTATATGAAGCCAGCGACTGACAAATTATAACAACGTCTCGCATATTAAAATGAAAACAATAACTAGCTCTCAATTTATTACAACGAAAGATACATTTAATGAATATTGTTAAATTTATATCTATACTAATATTATAAAGAGTAAAGATTTAACAGTGATAGAGCCCGCTTTAACATATTCGCACGAATGGGTCGGCTCGCCCGGTGTAATACCACGACCACACAGAAAACAGGCGTGAAGTGGAAGCTATTCCGCATTTCGTCTGATGAGTGTGGTTCCGGAGGCCTAAATTTAGTCCCTTTCCCTTTCCACCTTTTTCTTGAGAGGAAAGGATGGGAAGGAAAAGTGGGTTTGACGGTGGAGGAGAGGATAGACGCATAGAAAGGGAAAATTTCCTCTTTATGTGCGTCTCCTCCTTCGTCAATCAAGGGTAGGCAACGCATCTGCAATTGCGAATGTTTATGGGCAACGGTCGCTTTCCATTTCGGCGGATTCAGGTGGCCGCTTGCACGTTTGCCACCTTTTATTACAAATAAAAATTGTATTTTTTATATGTATTTAATAAAGGCAAAAACTACCGGGTCGATTTTAAAAATACTTTTACCAACAGAAAGGTAATTTATCTGTGAGTAGCATAGTAAAAGTAATAACATATTTTTTAATTTCACGCGGACGAAGTCGCGAGCAACAGCTTTCTTTAATATTACTTCAGATTAAGTCATAATTAACGTTATTTAATAACTACAAAACATATGTAAGTTCCAGCAATAATCGTGGAGTTTCTGTTTTTAATTCAACAAGATTGTAAAGAGGTTAATTATTGTGCGTTATTTGTAGGTAAAAGCATGATTTATAAATATCTGTACTTTCTAAATTAAAATAAAACGTTCTTGTTTAAGCAAAAACATTCATAAATTACAATATTTGCATGGCGGAACAAACAACTTTAATGAAGATAACATTCAGAAGTTCGTGAATAAGGATAGCCAACAGATTGCGCTAACAGGTAAAAAGGAGAAAACTTTCTACCCTCTTTACAGGAAAGTTGAATCGTCGTTTAAAAATTGTTTTATATTTACTAAAGTAATGTGTTAAAAAAAACTATATTTGTGACTATCTGCGATAACTTGTAATTGGCCTTCAGTTGTTTTGTTTCTTTTATTATTTTTTTGTAAGTTAACTGTAAGTTGTCCATAAATAAATAAATAAATAAAAAAAAACACATTAACTAACCAAGACAACCATATAGTTTTCTAGAACGTTAAAAAAGCCTAGTACTATGAATTGTTAAGACTGGACATATCTTTAAAAATATTACAGGACCATGACTCACCTTAAGACCCTGTTTAAAAATTGTACTAATTATACGGTGCAAAACAGTTCGTCTAGTGTAAAATTTTCTCTGTGAGATTTTTTCTAACTTCATTATTTTGTCTCTCTATAAAATATTAAGCTGTTCTACTACGAGTAAATATAATAATTTACCTTTTAATACAAAAATTTAGACATCGCAGTTAAATTCAATCGATAAGCTACGTTTTAAGCCATATATAAGTAATACGTAGTGACGTGGAGCACTCAAGCCGTCGTGAAATATCAAAAAAATATTCCTTAAAATGAATGATATTTACCCGTAGTATCAATAGAGCTTCCGCTCGAAAGGTGGTCTTTACATAATTCATACACCGCATTTACATAATTTGCTTAACACTCAGCTCTATCGGAATATATTTATGCTTTAGGGATTTGTTAACGTATACAATTTATGGTTTAATGATAAACATGTTATTTTCAACCATTCCTAATCCTTAGTTTCAAATGAATTAATTTTGTAAAACTGTCACGTCTATTCTATCATCTGTTGAATGTCTTTGCATGAGGTAATGCGATTAAATACAAATTAGTTGTTAATTGTCAGTAGTTCAAGCTCCGAAAAATAAAGGGAATAAAAATATTCAACATAAAAATGGTCACACATTTTAAATTGTGTGCTTTTGAATTGAAAACTTTTTAGGTATAGCCGAAATACGAAACAGCTATCGACAAATTGGTCCCCAATGTGAAATTGTAATCTTTAGGGCAACACTGACTAAATAAATACCGCTTGTTTTAGAAGTTTTTTGCAATTTAAGAACCTTAATCAATCTGGATTCAATATTGCCAGTTATTAAAGACTAGCTTTCGCCCCCGACTCCGCCCGTGTGGAATAAAAAATTAAAAGTGAATAGCCTATGTGTTCTTTCGGACTATACTCTAGGTCTATGTCAAATTTGATCGAGATCCGTCGAGCCGTTTAGGCTACAAACTCTAACAAACATCCATCCATCCATCTAAATTGTCGCATTTATAATATAAGTTAGAAGTAAGATTTTTATTAAAATAATAAATAATATAAACGGGTCGTGGACATCCAGAGCAAATAGATGTGACCTAAAATAATAACGGCCAAGAACTGCTACGTCACTTTCCAGTACATCTATCAATTTGGGGCAATCATCTGAGACCTTTGTAGCTATTACGTGCCTACCTCATGAGAACTTAACACATTATACCACAAAGAGTGTTAACACTAAATTTATTTTAAAACAAAACTGTTATAGGATTTCGTCAGTATGATCGAGTAACGATAATCGAAATATGTCGGTTCATAAATTACTTTGTTAGGACTTAAAAGCTCTTATGTTGTTATATAAATTAAAATATCGTATCTTCATATTACGAACGATCGCAAATGACCCGACTATAAAGTTAAAATTGTAAAAATAATGCATCTTCTTTATGTATGTGACCAAAATTTGAACTATCAATTAAACTAGACAATAAAGTTTTGCCAACACGCGCACAGTTATAACTGTACAGTTCAACTGTTCGGTTAAAACCGTACAATTAAAATTGAAGATAGTTCGCGGGCTATTTTTGACTGTCACTTGTACTAAAAATTCTTGAGAATGCTACATTTTAAAACACATAAAATACTCGAAATATTAGTTGAAAGTTACTTTTAATCAGTGTACCAGTTGCTTGTGTTTTGCTTAATATAAAAATTATACGCATTTTGAATTAAAATGTCCATATAAGATTGTGTGCAGTTTACGCAGAATGTCAGAATATAAATTCATTTATTAACCCAGTATGTAATCGTTTGCACCCGGGGAGTTAACATGGTTTCCTCGTCGACTTAGCTTCATTTACAACTATCCAGAACCAAAAATGGTTAACACAGAATCGTTTTGTATTTCATTCTCATGTAAGAAATTAACAAAGTATTTTTAAGTCGTGTTTTATTCACGTTAACGATGTCGTTATATCGCACACGCACACTTTAGTTTAAACTCTAATGGAAATTATCAAATTATGAAGTTAATCTGGTTTTTTTAAAGAAATAAAATTATAGTAGAAGCTGTGGTTACCGTAACACAACTTGTGTGTTTTTTAAATTAAAAGTAAAATAAATTGTTGTTATTCAATACTCCAGGAAGTTTACGGTGCTTCAAAGAACTACTTAAAACGCATGTAATGGATTACACAGACATCTAAATACGAATAATCCTTAAGATTTTTACTATTAAAACAGCATAAAATAAAGAAAATTATACTATTGTTTTCGTCTTCTAATTATAATTCAACTTTTATACAAGTAAAATTTACCACCACAGAAAAAAAAATCATCTTTTCATCACTAGCATCTACGTTAAATCGACTATTTATAACCAAATGTTAGTCAATTACAAAAAAAGATACATGTTGACATTATGCTTATTGTCTATTTATTGAAAGTAGGATATTGAGTATAACATTATTGTCCTATTTTTATTACAATTGGACACAATTACAATGTTATCAAAGAAGGGAACAATATGTAATCAAAATCGTATTTCAAATAAAAATCTCATATCGACTATTTATTAACAGTTTTTTAAATAAACAGTAGACAAACGACAAAATATTTACATTTGATGGCTCGATATTCTCTCATTTCAATAAATTAGTTCATAATTCTGTTTAACATTGTATGGACATGTTTTGCGACCAGGATGGGTACATAAACCAGAAGGTGTTAAGATTGAATGTTGATTGCTACAAAGGTAAAGGAAGACCGAAGAAAGTATGGATGGATTGTGTGAAAGAGGATATGCTTAGGAAAGGAGTAGATTCAGATATGACGGCTGATAGAGATGTATGGAAGAGCACATACTGTGCCGACCCTCCGTAAGGGCATGGATGATGATGAATGCCGTTTAACATCTTTTTACTTCAATCACTGTTTAACTCACTTAAACTCAAAGTAAACTTGTAACAAATTATTATTCATATTTCAAATTAGGTGATGTCACCAGGCAGTGAAAATAACTGGCGCGTATCAACACGGAAACTTATTAATATTACCATAATCTTATCTTGTTAACTAAACGACGAAAACATTTGCGAAGAATATAGATTTGTGAAGGAAAAAAGATAATGAATAGAACGGGAAAGAAAATATTAATTAAAAATGTTTAATTGGAAACAATTACAGGATTAATTCTGTTTTATTATGAAAAAATATTACATCGATTAACACGCTGACTGCGTAACAGGTCGATATCGACCTGACACGGTACTTAAGCCGGTGCGGACAAAGAAAACAATGTCCCTCTCGCTAGTGCGAAACGATTATCTCAGGTGTATGCATTAGACTATGTTTCCACAAAGTTATATCAATTTTATGTATCCTAGTGCTGGTGGGTCTAAAAGGACCTGCAACGCACGGGCGGAACTAACATTGGGGGGCGCATTTTGGCCCGCCGCCGCACCAGATGAAGAATTATTTTACTTGCCGCAGTAAACGTGTTAAAGATATATGTTCTTATTTGCTTGTACATATTGTAGGAATAAAAACTTTATCAGTGTTACGTTATCAGAAACTTCAATCGTTCTATCGTAGGAACTCTTTAGTTATCGAGAACCAAAAGCCATATCATACATTAAGTTATTTGAACTTAACCAGTTAAGCCGTTGAAATAAATTCAAAAATTCATGTAAGCAACTTAACGCCTGTCTCTACAAATTTAAACAACTTACTAAACTTTCTGCTTTAATTGTACATTCATTTTCGAATTATCTTACTTAATTCTGAAGCTTAAGTGGTGTACTTCGCTAAGTTAAAGTATTTCTTGTTTTAATTTTAATTTTATATTTGCAATTATTTTTTAAATAAAAAAGCTACAATTAACTATGTATTGAGGTTTCAGTGCAGCACTTATATTTTTGTTGTGAAGTTATGTACATATTGTTAGGTTTTTAACTCTTTTAATGTATTCTGTGTTCTTAAAGTTTATTTAGTCTATGCTATGTATAAATCAATACCATTTATCTTTATTTAAAACAATAATATGAACTTTTTAATTGTGATCCAATACATTATTTAAATATTTATTTAACAATTTTAAAATGTATTAAGCATTCTAATTGTTATGTTGATAATCAGACAGTAATTACGAGTACATATCATACTGATATTATAAATACGAAAGTTTAGATAGATGGATGTTTGTTAGAGTTTGTAGCCTAAACTGCTGAACGGATTTACGGACGTAGAGGATAGTATGGAACACATAGGCTACTCACTTTTGTTTTTTTTTTGATTCCACGAAATAAAAGTGTTGTATTAACTTGCCTGACGACGGCCATATTAGTAGTGGCAGACGACGATTGTTGATAAATGTAGAAACTGTGTCATTGGTAAGATTATTCTGTACAAATTCAAAGGAAACATAAGAGCTAAAGAAGACTTTACTTTATTCAAACATAATATGGCTGTGGCTCCTATAATGTTATTGGTTACATGAAATACACAAAAAAAAATAAACATGATACTGTAGTTTAAAATGATTGTTGATAGGATTATGTCAAGCTAAACGAACAAAGAGTTGCAAACTCTTTTCATGTTGGCTTTTTAGCGGAAAACTTTGGACAGTTTAGACGTTGCTCTGAATTGTCTTGTAATAACTTTATGTTCACATGCAAAACCTAACAGAATATAAAATAATAATAAAAGAGTGTAGAAAATGGCATAAAAACGATACATATAAGAGGCTGGAAAGTTATCACGTCGATCACATTGGCTTTTTTGTAAATAACGACATCGTCGATTAAATATAAAATTGACATTTTTCGACATTTTCGGATAATTTGGTACTAAAGAGAGTCAACTATTAGTAAAATGTTTAGCTTAAATAAGCTTAGCGTGAAGCTTCGCGTTTGAATTTTTAAAGTGTATTTTATCCCTATTATGAGCGTCACAGCCATGTTATGCTTTAATAAAATATAGTCTTCATTACCTCTTATGTTTTCTTCCAATTTGCACAGAATACCTTACCAATATGGCCGTCGTCTCGTCGAGCTAATGCAACACCCTTATTTTTGACATCCGACTACTATTCGATTATTAACATAACAAGCACAATTACGACATTTTAAAACCATGACATAAATATTTTAAATAATATTTTGGATCACCATTACAAAGTTATATCGTTATTTTAAACTATGACCAATGGCATTGATTTATAGCACAGACTAAATAACCTTCAAGAATACAGATTACATCAAAATAGTTAAAAAGCTAACACTATTAAAATGTTAACAGTAGACTCTATTTAGTAACAATCTGATATTCTGATTTTTTTTAATTACATTCTATTTAATCGTCGATATGTAAATTTAGGAATTTAAGATTAATTTTATAAATATATGAAGGCATAAAAATAGACTGGCACTGATTAATTTACATTACTAAGTCCTGTCCCACCAAATTGTAAATTGTCCGATAACAATCCAAAGTGTAAAAATATGTGATGGAAATATCGGATTTTGGTCCCTTATCTGACAATGACGTTATTTTTAAGCTAACTGTGCGTCTGTAAGCCAGTGGTGGGACAGGCCCTTAGTCATCTAATATTTTGTCGCGTATTGTCTGTTGTGAGTTTGAACTTGGACAATCAATCAATGTGAACGGTCCGTTGATTCATAAAGCACAACCAAGAAACTTTTGGTAACTTTCCTACAAAGTCTAATATAAATTGATTAAAAAAGTATTGAAAGTATTATTAGTTTTATTATATTAATATCGTTACTATTTACTTTAAATAATGTACTTTAATATTATAGTATATTATTTGGGTAGTTTAAATCTTATCACACTAATATTATAAATGCGAAAGTTTAGATGGATGGATGGATGTTTGTTAGTGTTTGTAACCTAAACGGCTGAGCGGACCTCAATGAAATTTGGCATAGACGTAGAAGATAATCTGGAAGAACACATAGCCTACTCACTGTTGTTTTATTTAATTATACGCGGAAGGAGTTGCGGTTTAAAGCTAGTACTAAAATATTTAAAATTGTATTTTTCAAGTCAACAATTTGGTTAAAATAGTTAATAATTATTATGGTTTTATGTCGACAATAGTATTTTAATAATAGTGATTTAGACTGAATGCTTTACAATTAAAAAATATTAAAGGTAGGGCATGAAGCGATTGATATAGACGTAAAGTGAAGTATATATTACGTCGTAATCGGAAGAAGAAATAAATTTGAACTTAACTCATAATCAGAACACAATCGCCGTCAAGCGAATTTCTAGAATCTTGAAATCGAGCGAACTTGATTCATTCTGAGAATAGGGATGGTTGCGAGAACGTTGTTTGAACGATATGAGCTTTGTAGATCTATGATATCCTGACTAAGAAGTATTGTGAATGTATTCCTTCAATCCGACTTTACCCATGACCGTCCACATATAATCTCGAGTAGGATTAAATCTGATATCGTGCTACCTCAAGCCGATATAGTATAACTATCCTAAATTTATAGACACGTATTAAAACACCACTCAAATGGTTTATCGGATGTAAGCTTGTTTAACATTTTGTCTGATATGTATTATCTGAAGCTTTCAAAAGCTTTACCACGATCCCTTGCATAATTCAAAGCTCAATCGCGGTACATCCATTGATGATATAATCATTACCTGAATTGTATTAAAAAAATCGTTTAATGTAAATGTCGGTGTTTTAAATCATTTTCTCACCAAAATCTCGTTCCAATAAAAACATAAAAAATAGTTTAAATGCAACTCGAAGTCATATCAATCAGTCAATTAACATGAAAAACTATTAACTAACTAAACTAAATTAAAGTCAAGCGTCGTATAAAAGATCAAACGTTGTTGTCAAAGTTTGTTAAAAAAAATCTTCATCAACGAGATGAAATCAAAAATACGTTTAAATTTAGTATTAAGTCACATTTATCGATAGCTTTTGCTAAAGCAATCTAGGTCATATAGATTACAAATTGCAAGCGTTAATTCAGTACTAATCTATCAGAAATAAACGCGGTTCGAGTCCACTATAATCTCGGCACTGAAGCCTTTTGATAGATGATGATTCACGACCAGCCCACTGCCACATAATAGCTAACGACAAATGACGCAGCAACTGTCTATTGTCGGTCACAGTAAGCGATCACTTTATTCCAAGCTAGGACATATTAAGGAAATAAAACACAAGGATATCTGTAAACTATATGAACCCTGCATGTCTTATCTAATTATTAAATTAACAACAAGCATATACCTACAAATTATAGAACATAAAATATTATCATATTTTTATTACCTAGTAAACATTTTAATAATACGAGAATTAGTTTATTTAAAACTAGTTTCGCCCGCAATTCCATCCGCGTGCAATTAAAAAAAAAAGTGAGTAGCCTATGTTTTCTTCCAGACTATCCTCTACATCTGCACCAAATTTCATAGAATTCGGTTCAGCCGTTTAGGCTAAAAAGTCTAACAAACATCCATCTATATATCCATCCATTCATCTAAACTTTCACATTTATAATATTAGTATGAAGTATGATTACTCAATAATTTTCATTGACACTGTTTAAAATAAGTAATTTTTTAGGGAAAATATCTTCCCTCGCGTCTTAAGAAGACTACCAACAAGCATTTTTGTTAAGCAAGCATGTTTTTTAAGACTTTTTGTGGCTTTACGTTTGTTTCTATTTTATTATTTTCTATTACATAATACCTTAGCTATAAATTAGAGATAAAATCTTCAAAACTGTCTTTAACTCATTCTGCATAAACAATACTTTACCCCCGTGTTATTCAGATATATTTTATGGTTTTATTAAAAAGAAGTTTCGCATAAAATAAGTTTGTAACGAGCGGATTGTAAAATCGCAAAAAACAAAACGTATAAGAAAGAAGACACATTATTCAAAAACTATACCAGATATTTTTATCAAATGAATTGTTTTGGTTATATTCAGTTATATACAAACGTATTTACATATTATTGCCTGAATATATGATAGTATTAATAATTTTAATACTGTAACTAAAAAGTTAACATTAAAGAATGCATTTGATATAAACTTAACTCATCTGTATCGCGACATTAATGGTAATACCTGATCTAACGCTTAAAAAGCTATTACGTCTTTTAGAAAGCATAGAAATATTAAAAAATATAGCCTATGTCACTCACAGATAAATTACCTTTCTAATGGTGAAAGAATTTTTGAAATCGACCGTGTAGTTTTTACGTGAATCGAATACATACAAAAATCCAAAAATACAAATCTTTCCTCTTTATAATATTAGTACAGATGTAATAATAAAAAAAAATCGCTTCGATTATTGGATTAGGGCGTCGATTATTAGGTTTCAATATGTGTTCAAGCAAATGATTTTTCAATTTTAAAACTAGAATATCTGGTACATGCGATGTGAACATTAGACGAAGCGTTCACGTTTTGAATCCACAATGAAGCAGGTAATAGGATAGAAAAATACCGTCTGCTGTTATCTATAAAATAAAATCTCTAACATGTAAAAAGAAAAAGATTTAGTGAGAAAATTCATTTTCTTTATCAGTTTTTACCAAGTATTTAAAGCTTAGAACATTAAAAAAAATGTTTATTTATATGCCTCTTATAAATTCTAAAAACTAAACGATTCTTCTTAAAATTGCAAGATCTTTCTCCTTGCGAGTAAGATTATTTGGATTCATAGATTGCAGACTAAATATCGTTTATTACTAACTAATTTGTAAATCTATTTTTAATAGTAATGACTACGTTTTGATAATTACTTTTCTTCATATAAGAAACATTGTTTCATGTGTAACTAACAAATATAACGAACTAGCTTTCGCCCGCGACTACGTCTGCGTGAAATGAAAGAATAATATAAAACATAGCCTATGCTACTCACTGACAACGTAGCTTTTTATTGATGAAAGAATTTTTGAAATCGGTCCTGTAGTTTTTAAGTCTTTTCATTACAATTAAAAAAAGTTTTCCTCTGTATAATATTAGTATACTCGTCGATAACTAATAAAGAAAACAAATGATCTTGTTTATATATTATCCTTTGTAAATAATCAGATTAAAAGTCACCGAGGATAAGCTATCTTTAGAACTCAAATATTTTTACTAGAAAATTAAGTTTTATTCTTAGGGACGTTTTTTTAGATCGAGATAGAGCACACCGCTCCAAAACTGTTCAGTTACACTGATTACTTACTGTTGACAATTTATTTTTGGATACCAAGCGTGGGTAACTGTTCACACAAGACTACAAAAATTAGTTGTTGTGCCTTTCTAAAGGGTTTTAAAGGGATGATGAATTGTATAGCGCTGTTACAATAGTGGAATCCTGCTGTTATAAATGCGTCTGCGTAAATACGATTTCTTAAAGGTTAAACGGAATTATTAAGGTTTGGAAAGTAAATGCGTTTTACTTTTGTTATTTAAAGTTAAAGGTAGGTTTTCAGTTAACGTATAAACATTTTTATTATAGTGGTTGAACTAATTTTTACTAAACTTGTATACAATCTATACTAATATAATAAAGCGTAAATACGGACTTCTTTGTTGCCATGTCAGCAATTATAGCATGTTTTTGAAAAATTCTTTCTTTAATAAAAAGCTCTAACTGCGTCACGCTTTAGGCTATACATTTTCACGCGGTTGAACTTAGGGGATAAATATTTTGGATAAAAACCCTAATGTGAGAAAGAGACCATAAGTTGCTGCCAACACCAAGGAAGCAAGAGTGCCAAGGTTTGTAATGTCATGTCATTTTGACATTTGCTATTGATAATTTGACAAATATAAACAATAAAATATATTTTTCATAATTTCATGCGGATGAAGCCGCTCAGGAACAGCTAGTTAATTATGTAACAGTTTTAAGAAATAGTTACTTATCATAGTTACATATTTTTTATAGTTTCTTGACTCCTACAATTCCTTTAACGACTCGTTTTAACTATTTTTTATTTCCTTTTTAACGAGAGCATAGTTATTTCAAATTCATGTATTCATGTGTTGCCAGGAAATGTTGAAATTATCCTTATTTTATCACAAACAACATGAAACGAGGCATTTTTTCTAAACCGACTCTGATCAAAATTTATCGAGTATCGTCTGATTTACGAGATGAAGGAAGATATATCATGTGCTTACTGCCATTTATTTTACGAAATAGGGTCAATAATCTTTAAAAAATCTGATTAACTTACTTATGGCATTTTCTTTTAATATAGAATATCTTAAAATACTGATAAACGCTCAAATTAAAACTAAATAAGTGGCAATAATAATCAATACACAGCCTGCTCATTCGAAAAGGGTTTTTAAAACTTTAATTGGCGATTAAAATTTCCCGGTGGCTTCTGAGATAACGAACTTTATCTTTTTAGTGACCATTTTTAGCAGATTGTTGTTAAATATTGAATTTAAAATGTCACACGTATCAGTAACTAAGTCTCTTTTAAGTCGCATAAAAGCGACTTGATTGATTCGAATTAAAAGGGTTTCGGCCGACAGGTAATCTTGCTTTTTACTAATGTTAAATGCGAAAGGATAGATGTTTGTTAGAATCTGCCGCCTAAACGGCTGTAGGGATCTCGATAAAATTTATGTATGTAGAACGTAGTCTTCAAGAGTACATAGGCTTTGTTTTGCTAATTATGAGCGGTAACATCTTATAGTTATGGTTTATTTTTGTACAGTTGTGTTTAATTTGCTACAGACAGCGCGGCAGTCGAATATACAAAGTTATACTTAATGCTGCTTGTAGTGAAAACAATTTCACTGCATCTTTTCTTTAAGAAACAAAGCAGAAGTCTCGGTGGCCAGTATGCAACCTCTTTGGCTGTATTCATACTTCTTGTCAGCCAAATATGTATGGTATAATTAACAAATGAACATGAGGGTTATTTGTTATAGTAAGTAGTTTTCTTAATTTGTACAAGCATGCAATAAAACATAAACCTTTGCAAAATTTTACACGAACATCACAACAATAAAATGTTTCACATTATCAAAGTTCTTATATGACTTTATCTGTTAAAATTCGGTAAATTTATATCAACAGCAAGTAAAACGTGAGTCTTTATTTTAATTAACCCGTCATCAAAACGGTGCCGACGGTTCTGGTGCATTCGATTAATTCACAGTTTTTGTGAGTGTACATATAAGGTAAAAACACTGTTAAAATACTTTTACTTTAATTAACTGTTCTGGATTTGTTTTTAAATATTAAACTTATAAATAACGATAGATAAGCGGTTGTATCACAAAAAAGGTGGCACACTTCGCATCGCTTCTAAAAGATATCATAACGGAGCCTTATTTTAACTTTCTATTTAAGTAATTAAGGATAATACGCCTTTATATTGATGGACATGGACGATTCCAATCGATATCAAGCGGCGCCTAATAGTTAAAATACTAAAGGCCTGTCCCACTACTGGCCGATAGAGGCTCAGATAGCTTAAAAATGACTTCACTGTCTGATAAGATAACAAAATCCGATATTGCCATCACATATTTTACACATTGGATTCTTATCGGACATTTTACAATTTTGTGGGACAGGCCTTAAATAATCCAAAGACAAAAGTTTCCAACAAATGGTCCAATTTTTCTATGAAAACAAAATACTGTCGTATTTTTTCTGTATTGGATCGTTATTACCTTATAATTTTGATTTTAATTTACATTTTTTTTATTTCCTAGAGGCGTTGACAAGGGGGTCAAAAGTCCCCCTTGTCAACTCCCATGTTAAAAAATAATAAAAAGATGCCTAAAAAATATTTGTGTATGCTATGCTCGTTAATCTAAGGAAAATATGATGAGAGATATTATGATAAAATTAATTTTGTTTATTAAATCAACATAGTGAAACATAATTTTTTTGTGATCTAAGCATTGCGTGACAGAATTTATAAGGGTGTAGAGGGATGCAAGTTTATAAATCATGTAAGCGTAACTCATAAATCTTTCTCTTGTTTGTGGCTAAATCTTTCTGCCAGTTCAATGTTTTAGCGCATTTCATTCATTAAATGTAAATAACATTTTCTCATACTAAATTTATATTTACTATACTTATGGCAGGTTTCCCAGCTACTTTCAACCATTCGATAGAGTTAATGGTTCGATGAATTTATAAATTAGATACTACGTAACTTATGTTTAACTTTATTGAAACTTGCGTTAAATTTACACTAATCATTGGGTATTGATAAAATAAATGGTAACTTCAGAAACCCAGCATTAACTTACATTTGGTTGCATTTTTACGATAAAATATGGCATTTTCTGGTATCTTTGTAGCAAATCAAAATAAAGCAAAATTTTACTTATTTCTTTCTAAGTCTACGTCTACCAATGTACCTCCACACTCCTAACTAATGTCCATCTTGTTACATGCGATTTATCCCTCCTCACAACTTGCCCATAACATACTAACCTTTTACTCCTTAATTTCTCTACTACTGGGGCGAATTCTCTAGTTACTTAAAAAGTATATTTTTATATATTTGGTCCTATATTTTGGTATAGTAAAATTTTATTACTATTATATTGGAAGTCCAGTTGTGAAACAGCTGTTTTCTATGACATCCTGATATCACACACTGTAGGCGACTTATTTAGTTAGAAATCATTCGTAGTTAATACATTTTCCCACTCTAGTTATGACAATACATAAAATTATATAAAAAAAAAAACAAAAACAAAGATATTCTTAATAAGACTAACAAGAAATATGATTAGCCCTTATTGTTGACAAACAACCATTATGCGGTACTTTACTTATCTCGGCACAAAGCATTAAGAATGTAAATGAAACATTTAAGTAATTACCTTATGTGATGGAAGCTTGATACAAAGAATACCTTTCAGACTAACGCCTTTTATATCTTGATGCTTAGTACTTAAATATTACAAAATGACAGTATTTTAAATCCAGAAAAAACTGCATTACTTTACGAGTAACAAAACTTGAGTAATGTTGGAGATTTTATTTAAAAAATGTACATTGTCCCACATATTTTTTATACCATAAGTTAGCAACCGAGCGAGCAACCTGCAACCGCCAAAACGGCAAAGCGACCGCTCCTCATAGACATCTATAATAGTGGATGCGTTGCCTACCCTTAATCTACGGAGGCACCGCACATAAAGAGGACATTTCCCCTTCCTATGTGTCTCCTGCACTGACAAATCCACGTTCCTTTTTAATATGAAAAAGGGTAGGAAAAGACCAGGACTAAAATTAGGCTTCCGGGACCTCACTCATCAGACGAAACACGGAATTGGTCCCACTTCACGCCTTTCTTCTGTATGGTTGTGGTAATACAGCGGGCGAGCCGACCCATTCGTGCGGAAATGTTAAAGCGGGCTCTACCACTGTTAAGACTACACTGTCTACCATTGTCTTATATACTAATTAAGGTATTCGAAATAATATAATCTTAAGACTTATAGAAGGATGTTTTTTAAAAGTTCTTATCTTGAACGATAATGCCTCAGATTTGTAATCAGGTTCTGCGGTAATCCATCAATGTAACAGACAGTTCGTTGATCCCCGCAATGAATCCAAGAAAATACCCCAAAGACGTACAAGTTTTATATCCTACAAGTTTGTCATTTATCACCAATTATTGTTATTAAAAGTAAACTTTTTTAAATCTATTACTGTGATGTTTTTTAATAAATTTTTCAATAATAAAATGAATACTTTCTAAAGATTACCTCCTTTGTAGGGAGTCCATTTTAATTATTAAATAAAACTTTTATCACTCAAAGAATAAAATACTTAATTTACATTAACTCTTACTCTTCAATATGCTTTTAATAAAAAAAAAAATACAATTCTCTAAACAAGGTAGAACACGAAAAAAGTATGCTTTCTAAGGCACGAAGCTCGTATAATTTTAAACCTTATCTAAACTATGAAAACATTCTTAAGATTTAAAACCTTTTAACTAAGTGACGATATAAATAAACTAGATAAACCGAGATTAGTAAATAAAAGATCCACTTTAATTACTGATTGCTTAAGCTCCATAAAATGGTTATCCACCATTTTTATTTTGCAAAGTGAAATAGAGTCATCTACTTTTTCAGATTTTTTTAATATATCAAACTTAAAACGTAGAAAGTTTTATTCATGTTACAGAAATGGAAAAGAATCTGTTTTAGATATATTAAGAGATAATATTTTTTTGTAAAAATTTAATTTTGTAGTGAAAAAATTAATCTTACGTAAAAATCCAACCATTATTTTTCACTAAATCAAAAGAAAAGTAAAACGGAATAAATCTACGTCGAAATAATACATCAATCTATATTTGCCGTAGCACGTGTCATTACTTATATTACAGGGTAATCGTGAACTAATCCATTAATCATATCAGACCAGTCATCCGACGCCTACAGAAATACCGCCTTTTGTAAGCAAAAATAACTAATCAATAACATTGTGTAATAGTCTATTTTAATACACGACTTACTTAACGTGAGGTAAAGTGTGATGTTAAACAATCTAAATGACTAAAAAAAAAATTTATAGAAAAAAACAAAAGTGACTTTGTGTTCTTCCAGACTATCTTCTACATCTATACTAAATTTCATCGAAATCTGTTCAGCCGTTTAGGCTACAAACTCTAACACACATCCATCCATCCATCTAAACTTTCACATTTATAATAGTATGATTAACTAACATATTTGATAATCTAACTATTCAGCTCTTCTCCGGTGTAAAGTAGATATAGTGCTCATTAAAAGAAACAACAAAGTTTTTTAACACACTCAATTTCGATGGTGGACCAAAATGGCAGATTGAATACATTGCATAAAAGAAATCTATCCTTATTAGGTCAATTCGACAACATCCTTGCACTATATACCTTTCAGGAAGCAGAATTGAGGAAGATTTACTTGATGAACATTCCTAATCGACTTAAATTTTCTTATTCAAGCTACCCATTAGGGCACTACAGATTCATCTGTCTTAGTAAAACAAACAAATGAAAGCCGTCCTTTATAGAGTTCATTTATTTTCTCAGTCGTTTCAACATTCGAATTTGGCGACCTTAATCGGAAGATAAACTAAATTTGCCACAAGTAAACGCTTTCGGTAATCATCGAGGCAAAGTTTTTGTTTTAAATTAAGGTAAACTTTGTAGAGCCCATTGCGTATAATTAAATTATGACTTAGACTCTAAGTTGTAAACAATTGTTTAGATTAACAAATTCAATTATTCGGCAAAATATTTGAAAGTAACAGTTTTTTCTGAATAACATGGTACCAGTTAGTATTTATATATTCAGAAGCATAGACATAAATATAATTAAGACCATCGTTGTAGACGCTTCTATAAAGATAAAGTTTGACACTTGCTTTATCACTCTAACCTCAAGTGGATACATTAATAAGGACTTGTCCACAATCGTTCATATGTTGTCCAGAATTCCTGGCGGTCGTGTCACTGTAATATGTCAAATTATTTTATCACTGAACAAACAACTGATTATTATGTATCTTAATTTTCATTTTTGACCGACATCCCACAAGAAGGAGGTACTCAATTCGTCTGTATGATTTTGTTTATGTGTGTTATGGCATAACTCCTCCTAGTGGACCGATTTTGATAATTCTTTTTTTATCCGAAAGGTAGTGCTTGCAGGTAGGTCCCATTTTTGTTTGATTCTTAATTTTAGTCAATCGCCTAGCAAATTCCGTGAAAATTAAAAGCAGAAAAAAATCTTGTGTTGTAAAAAATATACTTTCCTTTTGATATGACAATACGTTGATAAGCTTTGTATGAGTTTTGCATATAGATTATAATATCTTTGTTTGTGGCTTTATTTCGTAAAGCCGTGCGGTCGTTGCTCTGCAACAATCTAAATTGATTTTTAAAAGAGACTGAGTGCATTTTAGTGATTACATCAATAAGTAAAAGGGCCGCACAGAATTATATGCTAATTCTTTTAAGATTGGAAATTGCTTTTAAGACATTTACGAGTTAACGAAAAAAATGTTGCCATCGTACCCTTATTATTAAATTTACAACCACAAATAAATTTTATTAAAATGTGTTATTATCATTATACCTTATTTATCGTGAAGTTTATTACACCAGTAAAAAAGGTAACCCAGGATCATTTACGTAGATTTCTATTAACATTTTGTATATTTTATTAAAAAATACAGCGTACTTCCAAAAACAAAGTTTACCCTTTTAATTTATTTTTTATCTTTAGGTCAACAACGTTTTGGACTTAAAATACACCGCTGTTTATGTTCAAGTATGAAGTAATAACTTATTAGTCAATTAAACATGTAAAATGCAATTATGACATTAACAAAATTTGCTTTCGTCAATGTTAAAAGAATAAATTTAAAACTGCTGATAATTAATCGCATTGTAACTCTATAAATAGTATAAAAATAAAATTAATGAAAACACGGCTCACAATTTTCCTTTGTAAATTATTATAATTTTATGAAATGTATATTCCATTAAAGTGCTTGATATGTGTCGATACGTCCGATGTGCTGTCCTTTTAAAATTGTGCTGTCGCTTGCAAAGGCTTCGTTAAAGTAAATAATCATGTAACATCATACATACTCGTATATGTAAATAACATTATACTAATGTTATAAATGCGAAAGTTTAAATGGATGAATGTTTGTTAGAGTTTGTTGCCTAAACGACTGAAAGGATTTTAATGAAATTTGGTACAGATGTAGAGGATAGTCTGGAAGAACACGTAGGCAACTCCCATCTGTTTTTTTTTTTAATTCCAGCGGATGGATTCGCGGGTGAAAGCTAGTTTATTACAATTTATAATAACACTTTAGTGCAAAGTAATCGAACTAGTATATGCGTTAGGGTAGGATGCGGTTGAGAGACCGCCCAGAGCGCTGCGAGAGCTTTAAAGGGCACCGTAAAAATAATTCCCAAAAGTCACTGATATCGCTAAAACCAGCACTGAATCAAATACACTTTAAAATCTGTCCAATCGTTTACAGGACGTTGTTAGTGGAATAGACAAACATCATTGATGCTTGTAATTGTTTTGTGAAAACAAATGTGTATTATAAAATGTATTACAAATACTCGTACTATACAAATATTGTGTAACTTAAAACATTGGTACAGCTAAATATCTCCATAATGTCAGTGCTTCAAACTATAGCTTTATAAAACTGCCAATTTGCGGGCTGTTGGTTGCGGTAGAAGGCCGTTACGAGCCTCATTCCCTGTTCAAACGATTCCACGTCAATCGTAACACATCGAGTTTTCTCTTCGCATTGCGCGTTAACAACAGTAAACTGATTTTATTGAGTTTTCATCGATTTCGTATTAAACTCACCTCATTTTATAATTTTGTTATTGGGTTTAGCTTTACATTGGAATACATTCATGTTTAAGTAACTGCATAATTTTTTTTAATCGTCTCGATTTTTTTAATCCAGCACTCGAATGAAATGAAAAATCGAAATCTTTTTATTACCCTACCAATACTGTATACCAACATTATGGGGTAAAAGGTAATAGTCATTACACGGCATCCAATTTTGAACGCCGAGATTATAACTGTTAAACGGGAACATAATTGTATAGCGACTCAAATAACAGACCATTACATCACATGTTATGTTAAGGAATTACTTGAAAGGACAGTAAGTGGTCTGAACCACGTAAACGGCGCAGTAAAGTCCTGAATTGATTATTAATAAGAGAACGCGTTGGTTCGATTACCATCTCCAACAAATTAAGTCGACTAAAAAATATGCTAATTGCCACAAAACCAGAATACTCCATTAAGTTTTAATGCTTTTAATACAGTTACTTTAAAAAGAAAATATTTCGACCTATTTACTCAATATCGAGTAAACAGAAACAACTGCATCGAAAGCATATGTTGATCATTACGATTGTGGTATAACTAACTGTTCCCGTGCGACTCCATCCGCATAAAATTATGAAAAATTTATTTTATTGTTTACATGTGTCAAATTATCAACTGCAAATGTCAATATGACATGGCGATGTCAAACCATGGCAACCTTGCTTCCTTGATGTTGGCAGCTTTCCCTTATGGTCCCTTTCCCACACGAAAAGCCCTTTCCAATTTATTCACCCCCTTAGTTTCATACGTGAAAATATATCGCTTAAAGCGTGTCGTAAGTACCCTACACTTTTATTAAAAAGAGAACTATTAAAAAATAAGCTGTGATTGCTGACATCCGTCCCATGAAGCAGTGTACACGCTTTATAATATTATTATAGAGATATAAATTTAATTGCGATTCGAAAACTACGTGTAAATGAAAATAAACATAAAGTATGATAGTCCACGCTATACTCTGACTTAATTAAAATGAAGAGGCGTATTGTTTGGCGCTCGGTGCACTTCATTAACTTCGCTTATTGATTAATATTTAAGCTATGAGGAGCCATTGACAACATTCAATTAAAGTGCTTGAAATTACTGCAATATATAAAACATTAAAATCAAAATAAAGTATAATATTAACAGTTAGTACATAACGGTAACAAATTCTAAGCAAACATTCTGAGAAAATCCACAGTGTGGGTTGTCGAGATCGATTTGCAGATGCTAGAAAGACTAATGAACTTGTGGGCGATATTCTATGCAAAGGATTTCCGCTAATTTATGATAGATTTTCAGTATCTATCATTTAATGTTCCACGTACGACTTCCTCTATTTTTTTAAATTTAGAATGGTCCGCATTCAAACAAATTTTTCATCATTTTGTGATCTCTGCACATTTGTAGAACTTTCTCAATAGTCGTTTTTATATCCTTGGGTGTCTATTATCCTAAACCTAGTATAGTATAACTTCTTGCCCAAACTCTAACCGTTTACTTCTCGCGGAGATAAACTTACACGATGACATATTATAGATATAGGTTACTACAGATAATTTTATTTAATATCCGCATAGAATAGTCCAGTAATGCGTCCGATACGCTCATTGTCTCAGTTTGAAGCTGTTACGGTAATCGTCGAGCTAAATAGCTGGACATTTAAGCAGCTTAAGAAAAGTTTAATACATTTCTATCGATTACGTTTTGTTTTAATTAAGATAGTAAATACCAATAAAAAAGTGAATTATTTTTAAATTTATGTAAATTAATCTTTCTCTTCGTTAACTTCGATAATGATAACGTATGTTAAGCCTTTGCTGTTCTTTAAAAACATCTTCATTTTAGAGACATGTCTAAATGTAATTTAAAAATAACAGATAATAAAAATTTTCATAAAATAATTGGACAAATCATCTTTAAAGTTTATTAACCCGTCTTCAAATTTTATTCCAACTATAAGTTGAATTTAATACCATTTTTATTACGCTAAACAATTTATTTACACAAAACACTTTTACTGCTTTTCGGTTTTTCTTTTATAAATTCGTAATAAAATGTCTCTAAAAATCTGACAAAAGATGTCTAAGAATAAAGTATTTTAAGAACCTCATGTACCTCTATCATATACGTAAACCGATGTCACATTTTTGTAATAACATTTTTATGATCAAAATAATTAAATTGCGATCATCTACACATATAACAAAATTGAAGTATCTGTTTGTATTATCAAAAGAAATATTCCAGATTTCGGGAACATGGTATATTTGCGTTCACATTTTTTTTTATCTGTCTGTCTGGCTGTCCGTCTGTCTCTCTGCAAGCCGCGTTTGTGCCAGGTAATCTTCGAAACGGCTGGGCCGATTTCGACCGCACTTTCACTGAAGGATACCTGACATAGACAGGCATAGTATAAGCCACTTTTCTATCTTAATATTGCGCGGATGAAATCGCGGGCAACCGCTAGTAATATAATAAATCTGTAATGTAATTTAGTTATTCTTTTTTTATACAATACATTGTTTACGTGGAAACATATCGTAGGTAAAAATGTTTCATTTGAATCCATATATCTCAGAATAAATAACAAAGCCATTCAAGATTCTCACCTGACCGTAAACACATTTCATTTTTATTCAATGTACTTTATGATACGTAACTTATTGCGAAACCTTCTGTATTCATCGTAATGTTATTTATAGAAATATCAACGAGAAAATTATACATGTTTTCAGTAGTAACATTTACAATCTGAAAGTATTGAACCCATTCTGATTTTTCAAGCTATTTCTGACCTACAATATTCAAATTAAACCAGAGGTAAACTGCCAGAGCGTCGGTGGCTCAGTGGTTTGAACACTTGATTTGTAATCTACAGGTCTTGGGTTCGAATCCCGCCATGTACCAATGTGATTTTCGATGTTGCGAATTTCATATGTACATAATTTACCCTACGTTTTTACGGTGAAGGAAAACATCGTGATTCAATCTGCACATATCGGCGAAGAAATTCAAAGATATCTGTGAAGTCAACCAACCCGCACTTGGTCAGCGTGGTTGACTATGACCTAGTCACCCCATATTAGGGTAGGCTCCGAGCCCTTCGGTTGGGACGTATAATGAGCTGGTGATGATGAATGAAAACTGCCAGATACATTTAATGGCGATAATTATTCGTGTAATGAATTTAATTCCAAACTCAGTAAAAAATAGTCTACATTTAACAATAGAATACTCTTTTAAAAACTTAAAGTTTAAATTCTTAAAGTTACATGGTATTTTGTTTAAAGCGCCATCTATCGTCGTAAGATCACATCGTCCTTTGAAAAAGCTCAAGCTCAAAGCTTTCGTTTTAGCCTTTCAAAGCTCGCTTCCATAGTTAAACGCCTGCATGACAGATGGCGCTGTACAAAAATTTTATTACACTTAAAAATTACGTAGATTATTTTAAAAAAGGGAGTAGTAGTAGTAGAGCGGTGGGAACACCGAGGGTTACAACATTATTTCAAATTTACCTTTTTCACATAATCCTTTATTTTCTACCAATTTACTAGTTGTCTGCTTCTAGACACGGAACTCGATTTAGCAACAATTCTATTGAACTGCAGCTCTCTACTATTAAAACAAATTAAAAAGATACTTATTTCACTTAGCACTACTGTTCATCACCAGCACGTCCCCACCGAGGGACTCGGAGCGTAAAGTTAGGGTGACTAGGCCATAGTCAACCACGCTGGTCAAGTGCGGGTTGATTGACTTCACACATATGTATCATGATGCTTTACTATACCGTAAGTACGTCGGGTAAATTATGTAAAATCGAAGCACTATTGCTATTTTCAAATTGCTTACTCGTTAAGAATCGATATAGGAAGCTATTACGAGAACTTTATGTATCTAAAAGTGTATAAAGAAATGGGGGAGTCCCCTAATCGATTACGAAGTTTACTTTATCAGGTTCAACATTAATCAGAACAAAACTATACCTATCATTCACAAGTAACGTCGATAGATATTGTTGTTTTGCTTGCTCTGCTTAGTACTACTTTGTTAACATTCGGAGTTTAAACAACCTTCTTAGTACCAAACTTATCTGAATTTTGTTTTTTTGGGACATTTACTATCTACCAATCGTTTTTGCAGCTAAGATTAATCCCACTATTATCTCTTCGTTCTACACTTATACTTACTAATTATTTTAGAAGATACCTTTTAACAAACATCCATCTAAATCTTCGCTTTTATAATAGTAGTAATTAAGATAGATATGGTCTTTTTATCATTTGGAATGAATTAACCAGACTTAAAAAAACAGTATGGTAGATTTTGTATCTTAAAACACATTATTGTTCAATAAAAATGTAAATTTTAAAATCTGGATAACAAAATATTTGCAATAAGAAACAAATTTGATTTAAAACAAACATATCCGTTACAAAATACTTTAAAGGACAAGTAAATCACAAACTTAAAGTATAAAAAGGACATTATTTGCGTCAGCTCAAAGAATTTGAATAACGGGTTCGTTCGAATTTAACCTAATACTATTCTCTCGGAGCTCTCGGAGTAACAGACGAATATAAAGTTCCCTGCCCCTCCGCAGAACAACGAATAAGGAAACAAAACCCATAAAGATGCAAACAACCACTATAGTTGTTTCCTGTCGCGACACCGCTGTACTTTCATCTTGTCCACTCGGCTAAACAAAACTCCCAATCAGCACAAACGCCTACAGGACCCTGATTTATTCCTCCAGTGGTTATTTATCAAATAATCAAGGCAGGCTGTTGTTTGGGAGTTGGCCGCATTTTTAATACATTTTCCCCCAAAGTTTTTTCGTCAGATAACGAGCGCCTTAGTGCCTTCCAGAATAATTTGTTGAAGCGTCATTTTAACGCCCAACGCCAAATGTCGTTTCCAATTTTGTATCATTATTTTTTCGCGATGCTAAGGTTTATTTTAGTAATGTATTTTTACTATAAGCAAATTTTGTGACGTATTTTGAAAGTGTTCTTCTAATACAGATAAGATTTAGAGAAGAGACATATCATTAGTAGAATCCCTAGTTTGTATTCACGATAATTTTTTATAACAAATGGGGGCAAAAGAGCGGCGGGAACACCGAAAAGTTTGAGGTACTTTACCTTTACATTGGACTATGACATAATACAAAACCCTTGCGGATAAATTGAGAGTTATTGGTATCATAAATAAGATACATTAACATATTTTCCTGAATTTCCATAAAATATTTAAGAAAGCAAATAAATACCATAATAAAAATAATAAAGAGCAAATATATTCATTTGATTTTAACATATAATACGTAAATTCACATTGTTATAACTATTTGTATGACATTTCAAGAGTACTAATTAAGAAGAAATTTTATAATACGGTGAGCGACGTTACTCTCAATCAAACCTTAAACGATTAGTAAAAAAAGGTTCAAAGGTAGGCTTTGCCAAAGCCTTTAATATTTTTTATTTACTAATTAGCAACATTGCATTTTTTTATCTTACACATTTTACTTCTTATACTTACTTTAATAATACACAAGCTAAGAGACGTTATGATTAAAATAATAACTTGATACTGTTCGCGCGGGAGACACTGGCAAGACTCACATACGTCAAATCCTACAACGCGCATACTTTTCTTTTATTATTAGAAACTCTGTAATATTGCCCAACATTTAAACCAAACAACTACAGGTACAGTATTGAAATTATGAACATTATTATAATTAAAACTGGTAAAATGAAATATAAAATAAAACATAGTATTAAAACTAAGATTACTAGGACACATCACATTCTACGTTTATTATATCAAGGTCATACAATAAAAAAGGGAATTGAATATAGCGAGTAAATGTTTAAATTTTATCACACAGTCAATAAAAAACGTTAAACTTCTACATTGCTTTATCTGCCGGAGTTACGATCAAGTTCGGCAAATAAACATTAAAGTAACACTTCGCAGTGATAAAGTGTGACCCTATAAATACGGGTGTTATTTGACAGGGTCCGTTACTATTGTTTTATATGTTTTTCGATTATCGAAATGTCGAACGACCTAAACGGTCAGTTATGCTGAAATGTCCTTATTCATTTTTATCGAAACCACATTTATAGGCTGTAAACTTCCTTATTCTGAAACTGCTATATATTTTAAGTGATAAAAAGAACTATTAAACACTACCTTTCGACCGCGACTCCGTCCGCGTGGAATTAAAAAAAAAACAAAACTGAGAAGCCCAGACTATCCTCTACGTCTTTGCCAAATTTCATCGAAATCCGTTCAGCCGTTTAGACTACAAACTCTAACAAACATCCATCCATCCACCTAAACTTTCGCATTTACAATATTAGTAGTATGAAGTATGATTAATTTCAGTTACTTTAAAATGAAACCAAAAACGTAGACGCTAAAATTCTATCCACATTAAAAAAATATAATTAAATTAGTACAAGTAGTTAAATATTTGTGACGGGCAAAATCACAAGTTCATTTCGAGAATAATTAAAAAAAAATTAGATTCCTATTACAAATTTGCATTCGCTTTTACTTATGCGAATACACGTTCAAAGCGAAATTATTTGATTATTTACAAGACCTCTTACATCAGACACAAAACCTTAAAACAAATTGCCAAGCTTGCACATGAATAACTTTGTTATTTTTTGCATGATTTCCAGACTTTTGAAGAAACAAAATGTCATTTGATTAAAGTGAGAATTTTAACAAAAACATTCATCTCATGGAAAATAAATCTTCACATTCACAAGGGAAGATGTTCGTTATGAAGGTATCCCAACACAGTACGATTTATTATTTGCTCCCTCCCTCTGGAAAATAGTTACACTCAAATATTTCTTCTTACAATGATGAATAATGTATGAATGCACTGGGATATTTGTCTCTTGAGGTATGATTTATAAAAGTCCGACAAAGGGACGTGGTCAAATTTCATTAACTTGAATGTCTGATTGCTATAATTTGCATTCCATTTCAAACTTTCATCATACGTGTAACAAACTCACATATAGACTGAATACATCTGTGTATAACTTGTCAAAAGATATAGATATCTATACTTCTATACTAATATAATAAAACGTAAACACACATTACTTCGTAGCGTAGGATTTCAACAATCACAGCATATTTTTGAATAATTATTTCTTTAATAAAAAGTCCTACACACGCTTTAGGTTACATATTTTCATGATAAAGTTATTTGGAGGACGAAAACCCGGTGTGCCGACCCTACGGGAGTAGGATAAGGCAGGGGAGATGATGATGATTTTCACGCTATTAACTACTAACTAACTTAAAGTAATAAATTGGAGAAAATCGTCATGTGGGAAAGGGTCCATAACATTAATATTAACAATAATAACATAACAAGCTGCCAACATCTATGAAGTTACATTGCCATGGTTGTCATTTGTGCATTTGAATTTTGACATTTGCATTTCAAAATTTCACTAATGCAAAAAAATTAAATAATGTGCCCTTTATATCATGCGGATGAAGCCGCACGGGTACAGCTCGTTTTATAAAATTTTACACTAATGAAATTTGATATGTTTCCCTTTAAAACTTCTTTTCAATATAAACAATGTAATAATTAATCTACTTAAGTTATAGTAATATTAAGTAATATGTCTGATTATCGTAATTTAAAGATATAAGTGTAGGCCACCCTTCCTTCCAATAGGAAGAGCGTGGGCAGTTATTACAAAGATAATCGTAGCTACGTAATAAAAAGACGACCTATTTGCGTAGACCAAGTGAAAACACTTTCATTAACAAAGTATTAAACACAATAAGAATTATTATCGTTTAGTAAAGCTAAATGAATACGGTAGTATTCCTAGCTTATTAGCTTTCGCCTGCGACTCCGTCTCCGTGAAATTAAAAAAAAATCAAATTAACTAGCCTGTTTCCTCTACATGTATCCAAAATTACATGGAGATCCCTACAGCAGTTTAGGCTACAAACTCTAACAAACATCCATCTGTCCAGTAATCTATCTAAACTTTCGCATTTATTAATACTAGCTTTCGCCCGCTACTCCGTCCGCGTGGAATTAAAAAAAAACAAAGTATCCTGTGTGTTCTTCCAGACTATCCTTTACATCTATACCAAATTTCCTTGAAATCGGTTCAGCCGTTTAGACTACAAACTGTAACAAACATCCATCCGTCCATTCATCTATCTAAACTTTCGCATTTATAATATTAGTAAGTAGTAAGATGTGAAAGTTTAGATGGATGGATAGATGTTTGTTAGAAGATATCTTTAGGCTTAACATATGTCTATGAAATTTAACACAGGTGTAGAAAATAATCTGCAAGAACAAGAACGCTACTAAGTTTTTTTTTTAGTTTAATGCAAAGTTACGGGTGCCAGTAAGAGAATAAAGTTAAAAATTCCTACTTAACTTATTTGGTTGACTATTAAATTCTTTAATTCTTCTTAAAAAGTATTTTTTATTTATCTTAGTAACTTAATTAATACGTAGTTGTTCATAATATCAATATATTATCACCGTTTATACTCTTCCACCTTGTCCTTGGTTATATTTTTCGTTGTTTTTTATAAAATAAACTTGTTTACAGTAAATCTAAATTGATATTCTCATATTAAGAATTGGTTAATAAGCTCCACTCTTTTGTAATATCATAAAATGCAATGTTTAATATTTTAACATTTAAAACAGGAATTAGGCCAACGATGACACTCAAAGGGTCCCATTAAATACGTTAGCAGCTAATTATCATTAACGAAATGCAATATTTGTATAATTATAAAGTACCGTTTGATTTTGTAATAAGATACATTCAAGTTATTATTGAAATCTTATTTCGATCGATTTAAAAACTAAAAGTTGAAGTAGTTTTTAGCACATAAACATAAATTTCTATGTTTTCTTTAATAAGTTAAAACTACGTATTTGTTATGTAATAAAATTAGTGTATTAGTGTATATTATCAATTAAAAAAACCCACTAGACAGTACATTTAAGTCAGTGAATCAAAAGACTATAAAAAATTAATTAATTCATGAAAACTTTAGTAAAAATAATGATGCGTTGGCCGGGAATCGAACCCGGATCAGTTGCTTGGAAGGCAACTATGCTCACCATTACACCACCAACGCTCGTAGTAGCTACGACAATTTAATAGGTCGTAACCCTGCGTAGACATTAGGTTTTTCTTGACAAATTTAATTTAATAAAATCACTCGCAGTTTAATATGGAGAGTTTAAATGTACAAGATGGAATTTTCTTAAGGTTTCTTTTAAATACTCGCAAATCTAATTAACTGTTCGATTATAAAATTAAAAACACTTTTAAAATACATAAATAGACAAAACTGTCTTAATACGTACAAATAGATACTTGATGCATTTGTAATTTACCAATAGTTTGTAATAGTCCTGTTCTTGCTTAAAAACACGCACTGAAGTGTTAAAATAAAAATCATTACTTATTTTTTATATTCTCTAATAATTAAAATAATTTATTAATAATTATAATAATAAAGCCTTTTTAATTTCCATATCTAAGATTTTTACAAATGATTTACGTAGTATTTGTTAGTAATCTTACTTCTTACTTAACATTATAAATGCGAAAGTTTAGATGGATGGATGGACATTTGTTAGAGTTTGTAGCTTAAACGACTGAACGGATTTTGATGAAATTTGGCATAGATGTAGAGGATTGTCTGAAAGGATACATTGACAACCAACTTTTTTTTTTAATTCAACGCGGACGGAGTCGTAGGCGAAAGCTCGTTTACTTATAAACAGCATGTACAAGCTTTTGCGTTCGAATTGTTAGTTGCTTAGTTTTAGATATGGAGACGGGAAAAAGCCTCCGCCTTTTGCAAGCTTTTCTATCCTTACCAAGTATCATCCAGTTGTTCCCTATTCTTTCAATCTATACTAATATAATAAAGCGTGAACACACACTACTTTCAACAACTGCCAACATCAAGGAAGCAAGGATGCCATAGTTTGTCATAATGTCATGTCAATTTAACATTTGCAATTGATAGTTTGACAAATGTAAACAATAAAATAAAATCATAATTTTATGCGGATGAAGTCACACGGAAACAGCTAGTAATGTAATAAAAATTTAATTAGGTGTGTGTAACTGTATTTATTTTGCTTGCAAATTAATTTCGTGTTTTCATCGTTGTTGTCACGTACTTGTCTCAATTTTATGATCATGATTTAAGGTAGGTTTTTTAATTACTTATGTCGGCGTCTTGTCATTATTATTTACATTTTTAAGGTTTAAAATTGTACTTTCATAAGACTTGTAATTTTTATATAGTAAGTTTTAACAGAGTTAAGTTACTTTTAAGTAAGTTAAGTTAAAAGGATGGAATATGTTAGTTAGTTATTTAGAGAATGCTTATTTTAAAGCTAGTGTCTATTGTTTAAAAAAAAAATGCGTTGGCCGGGAATCGAACCCGGATCAATTGCTTGGAAGGCAACTATGCTCACCATTACACCACCAACGCATATATAAAGTTTCCATACATATCTAACGCTTTGTCTATACTAGTCTATACTAGTATTATGCAGAGGAAATATTTGTATTTTTTCATGTATTGGAATAACTCTAAAACTACTGCGCCGATTTAAAAAAAATCTTTCACCTTTAGAAAGCTACGTTATCAGTAAATGACAAAGGTTATGTTTCTATTTTTTTTTTTATATTCTACGGTGATAAGTCGCGAGTAACAGCTAGTATTTAATAAATATCTGTATATTTATTTATTTTTGTAATTTCTTAATATATTCATTAAGTTAAGACGTAAAAGAATATAAAACTAATGAAATAAAAATATTGTAAAGAGAGCAAGCACAATAAAAGCAAGCGATATTGTACCGTTCGATAATTAAATAAAAACAACACTGGAATTAAGTCCAGTGCGAACGCATATCGACAACCAATGATTTACATGCAGGGTTACCACAAATTTTTGTTTCCTTTTTCACCCTGAACTTTTTTTCGTGTTTACATATTTACACTGAATGGATACGCCAATAATCTTGTAATGTACGCACTTTTTATGTATTACTTAGTAGTTTATTCCATAACACATAAAGGTATCTCATCATTTATTTTTCATGTAACTTTTTTTGTCAATTCAATTATTTTTCATAATTGAACGTTTTATTTTACTTTCTATATCAAATATGTTTTTGTTGGCAACCCTATTTTAAAAGCACCTACGTTTGCATGTCATGTTACCACTGCTCGCGTTTTACTTAACGTCGGTTTCCATTGCCTATACACTTGAATAAATGTTTCGCCATCCTTTTTACTCTCCTTAAGAAAGCTGAGATAAGAATGTATATCAATATAACATCTCTGAGAGTGAAAACTGACTATAACACCGTTCGCCAGTCAACGAACTTATTATTTTTGAGCTTATTTCTTTAAGTACTCAATAACATATTCACGACACAAGAAAGTAATTGAGTTATTCGTATTTCACATTTTGGGAAAACGTAAATAGGTCGTTAGTGTATTGTTTATGTTGAAAATTTGGTTACTGTATTGATTTGAACTAAGACAGACGCATTGTGGAACGGTCTGTCCTCGGCGGTATTTTCAAAACAAGACGACTCAGGGTCCTCCAAGAAGCGAGCCTATCATTTGCTCAAAGGCCGGCAACGCATCTGTAGTTCCTCTGGTGTCTGGCGGACGGATGTCCATGGGCGTCGCTGACCACCTAGGTGTTCTCGCCGCTCGTTTGCCCCCTTTTAGTTGTTGTTATTTTTTGTTTCAGTTCATTACTTTGAAATGATTTTCAAAGAGTTTGTACTAAACGTTGATTGTATTATTTGTGTTAAACTTGAATTTTTTACCAAGGATATTAAGGCTATAACTCCTTTATTTAGCAACCTCACTGCGATTTGGCAGACTGATGTTTGCAGTTTTATTGTTTCCAAAGTCAGGTTTGGTGACAATCTTTTCCGTATAATTATGTAGATTATTAAAAGTAAAAGACCTATACAGAGGTTCTTTTACTGAATAGTTCGTTCTTTCGGTTAAAACTTAACTTATATGCAAGCGAACAAAACTTGTATAATACAAATGAAAAATTTGTTTACGCAATATCTGGTTATTATTCAAACAGAAAACATTTAATAATAAAGTAACAATCGAAGTACATTCGAAAGCAAAACCAGAAAATTGCATCCGTTGTTAACAACTCGATTTCGAATACAAAACTTTCTAATAAGAAAAGTTATTTTAAAATAGGAAAATCAGATCTCTTCCTAACATCGCTTCATTATTACACGGACTTGTTATTTTGTTACAAGAACCAATAACGGAAGCCGGAAACCTTGATTTAAAAAATAAAATAAAAAGTCACAAGTTAGTTACCATAGAGAGTTTACTAGTTAAAAAAAAAATGAATTTTTATATTATGCAAAAGCAGCAAAAAAGATACAAAAGTAGCTATAACTTATAAATAAGCCAAACCTACAGACAGATGAATCAAGCGTAGAGTAAAGAGCATTAAAACACGTCGAGATTAAGTCGATAAGACACGATAATGTCTCAATGGCGGCCACCGCGATCTGAACACTAATTAAAAATGCATTCCTTTATCAGGCGACAGCTAATTGAGGCGGCGAATGCCTAACATTTTGACGAACACCCGCGGATTCAAGTAAATGTTTACATTACCTCTCTTTTCTGCGGAATAAATAACTTTTAAATTCTACAAAAGGTCGTAGCCAAGTTCAGGTAATGTTCATTTAACGAAAATTATTAAATTGTTTGTTTTTGTAACTCTAAGGTAAAATAACATAGTAATTCGTAACTATACAACATAAGTGTTTACTTATTTTAAATTATTTCCTACCTGACCCTTTAAAATAGAAATAAAAATATCAAAAACGATCATCAGACAGCTCTGCGGTTCTGAGAAGTAACATTGTATGAACCCACAAAGTACAAAGCGATCGATCTTAGCACATGACAAAATTGTTACCTTAAGAGGGAACAGGTAAGAATAAACTGACACGTGAACAATTAAGCATTTAAGAGATGAGAATTTACGTCGTTATGTCCTTGACACGGATATGAAGCATACATGAATATAATACGTATTTATTTGACTTTACTACTTAGGGGGAACCGCAGCGGCGCCGGCGCAGCACCGCCTGTCTGGCATCTCGCATACTTGATACGTTTGGAATGAATTTTGTTTATTTCATCACCAACGCGCACAAAATGCAACAAGGAAAGTTTCGTACATTGCCAGAGGCTGACGGTGATGAAGTGAAGACCATTCTGTTTCATCATAAATCTAATTATTCACTGATATACAAAAACAATTTGTTTCGTAAGTGAACATTGCATAAAAACACACAAGTATGATTGGTCCAATTTTAATGTGCTCACGATTATCATTATCGGCGTATCAATCTTAACCGCACGACACCTTTTCGCTCTTTAAAATTGACAGAGCTTTATATTATGCGAAGCGAAGCGTTTTATTTACATGCTGATAAAATTGACGACCCACTATAGATTTAAATGTAACTCGCGTTCATAAGCATCGAAAGGAATGTAGAAGTTGCGTACAAAGATAGTATAAATGAGTATGGCGTAATCTAACTAACCAAGTTAAAGGTGCTACGACCACTTTATTACTACATATTAAAGAAACCTTGTCTGATGTTTAAAGTACTGCGAAGCTTATGCTTTACCTTTTCTATCCTTTAGTCTGTTTCGAGTCAAAATAATCTCTTTTTCTTCCCTCCGCTTCACATACGTACATTTTGTTTCACAATTCCACTGGCCGTTTAGTAAAAGGGCTCTATTAATCAGTGTTTTGTAACAGCCTCAAATAGAGCTGGTAATTTTTAAAAGCGCTTAATAACGAAGTTGATAGCATCGCCGAACTTTAAACTACATTGCTTCGTATCTGGAATTCGTTCCCTGGAAACAAGCGCGGCCATTCGTCACCTCGGGGCAGGGGTGAGAGAACAATTTATGTTCTTACATTGTTGTTTATTCGTTTTTCCGGTGCAATAATATTTTGTTAGTAAAATACTCGCTTAATAAATGTAGCACGGAAAAACAAATTAAAAACATAAAGATAAACCCAGTGAATTGTAAAGAAAGTTACCAATAAAGTCTGTTACAGGATTCAAAAAATTATAAGTATTCCATCTTACAAACAGATCGAATTATTTATTACATATATTATGTTTAATATGAAAATTAAGAGGGGAAGGATCTGAAATATATTTCCTTAGCAATGACGTATTGGAACTACTTCCGGGTAATGTAATAAGAAAAACAATAAATGCTTGATTTATAGCTAGTGTTGCAGTTAGGGTTGTTATTGATACAATAAAGGAAAGTTAATTTAATAAAATAATAATAAATCAACACGTGTATACATTCACTTCCTACGTTGTAAATTGAAATAAATAATTAAATATTCAGTATTAAATGTTCATCATCATCATCATCTCCTTATCCTACTCCCGTAGGGTCGGCACAACAGGTTTTTGTCCTCCACATAACTCTATCATACGTCATCTCACTCATCACTCCCTTTTATTCAGTATTAAATATTCATTTTAATTATTTTAGCTCTAAAATATTGTAACTGGTTTAATATTGTTGTTTAGTACCAAAATTAACGTCTTGTAACTCCTTATCTTAGATTGGAATCGAGAACTGTTTTTAAGATGTCCTCTTACATACATTTAAGAAACGTTTATTGGATAGATCGAAATATTTGAAGAGCAAATGACATCGGCTCACCGCAGACAAAATCGTATTTTAAATTCAGTGCGAGTAGAAGACAGATATATTTTTATTATTATTACTAAAGATGTTATCTTGAAGATCGCCCTCAAAACTTTATTGTCTGTTTTATTACTAGTGAATTACTTTAATTAGAGCAAAAAAGTTTACTTAAAACATACCACATTTAAAAAAAAACTTCTAATAAAGTATTCCGTATTTAATTTAACTTACATTTATAACAACTTTTTTATATTATAAGGTGGCAAACGAGTAAGTGGTCAACTGAAACCTCCGAAATGGCAAAGCGACTGCACATAGACATCCGCAATAGTAGATGCCTTGCCTACCCTTAATCTACGGACGAGAAACACATCAAGAGGATACTTTCGTACTGACATGAATGACAATCAAATTGAGTTAAAATGCGTAGACAAGCTTTCATTGTATTTTCATACGTGTAGAAGGGTTGTAAAGTTTTATTAATATTACTACGAAACACTATTATATAGATCAACAGATTTCTATAGCATTTTGATGTTAAATGCCTCAGTAAAGATATACAAATATATAAAATGTATGAATGGATAATAAAACAGATATTAAAATAAAATATATGAAGCTGTCTAGTCGCATTATTTTCGTTGTTGTTATGTAGTTAGAGAAATAATGACATATAATTGTTATACATAAAGGGTTAATACAACTTGTGTACTATGAAAGTGCGTGAAATAATTTCATATGAAGCAATAATTTCTAGAGATTTATAAAATAAGATTTTTAATTATTGTTTAAAACTAATTGTCTAATTCTTAACATGAACTTTAGCCAAGCATCTTTTAATTTTTATAGTATTTACTAGCTTTCGCCCGCTAATCCGTTTGCGTGGAATTTAAAACAAAACAAAATTAAGGTGACTGGATCCCTCCAGACTATCCTCTAGATCTATACCAAATTTTACAAACATCCATCCATCCATCACCATTTATGATATTACGAGTACAAAAAAAGATTTCTTCAATATCATCGGCTTTCATTTGTCCATTGAACGTATTCCTTCTTCTATTCCTTTCAGTCTTTTTAAAATATTTCGTACTTAGCTTAAGTCTTTTTTTAATTTCTTAGATCTTTTTTACACCAAAAAGATCAAAATTACTACTAGTAAACCACCTTAACCTAATTTTAGTTAGTAGATAACGTTGTTATGATCTCCAGATGTATCTTCTGTTTTGATAAAGTGCAGGTGATTAAAACAGGAAAACAAGTTTACGAGGAATGTTACTTATCTTTTGAACTCTGCTTTCGTTGAGTCAACAACGTAAGAGGAAAATTGTTGTTATTGTCCGTTGATTGCATTAACTATACAGTAACTTTGGGTTTCCATTGCTAAGCAGGTACAATAACATATTCTCTGATATGAGAAAAACAATAGAAAGTCTAGTATAATTACTGTAAAACATTCAAACATGACAAACTGTAATAGAGTAGATTAGAAGCATATAAAAGGCGATATAAGTAATAACGACTTTATATTAGACTTGCTGTTGCTCGCGACTTCGACCGCGTGAATATAAAATTTAGCCTATGTTACTCACACATAAATTACCTTTCTAACGGTGAAAGAATTTTTGAAATCGGTCAAATAGCTTTTGAATTATTTCAATATATACAAAAATACAAATCTTTCCTTTTTATAATATTAGTATAGATTACAGAATTGTAGATCTAATTATACTTTTAGAAGAAACGAAAAAAAAATACTGTATCGAAGTAACTTCACTAGTGAAATACATGAGGACAATTTACGATTGGAGAAATAATTGTCAATTACAAGTTATTCGGAGGCTCGGCTTTTGGCGTGTTGGAATAAAAAACGAAGAGCTTCTGCAGGAGATAAATCTGATATGCGGTCTTAAATACACACTTTTTTAATACATGGCTTCGTAAGCGATCGCGCAGTGTAAATAATTTGTACAGTAAAACGATTTATTACTGAAAATGAATAGTCGGTATGTAACGTAATACTTCAGCTTTACGCTTTATTTAAATGAATATATAACATCAAGGCATAGCATAAATAAAGTTTGTTTCTCGAACTGTTTAATACAAAGATATTTTACTTTTAATTTTGGGACATCAAAAAGTTTAAGATCGAATTAAAGTGTTTCAATTTATTCGACACATACGTAATTATAAACACATAAGTTAACGTAACAAGCACCTAAAACCCTTTTCCATACGAAGCTTTAAAATTATTTAAATTCCATGGGCATCGATAAAAATAGCTTAAAACACTCCATAGACAAAAACACTAGACTGAAATGTGTAAAAGCAGACAAATATATTTTTATTTTTATTATCAAAGATGTGATTTTGAAGATGAGAGTAAACTTTATTGAACGCCTAATGTTTAATGTTATTGAAATGTTTTGACAAGAGCATTGTACATAAAAACATTTTATTATAGACATTATGATAGTAAAAAACGCTTACTAAAAATATTGTAAATCTAGCATTAGTAGTTACTAAATTTTATTTTAAGAAGCAATGTTCACTGTTAAAAAGAATTATTCTTGGTTTTTATGATTCAATCTTGAATAATGTAGATCAAGGTGACACCATCACAAAAAACAAAACACTTGCTATTATTGCCCACGACTTCGCCACTCAGAATTTAAAAAAAAATAGTAATTGGCCTATGAGTTCTTACAGACTATGGTTTACGTCTAAGTCATGTTGCACAGATAAGGTTTTTTGGAGATAAAATGTAACAATCTATCCGTGTAACCTTTCGCAATTATAATTTTAGATTCAAGTTGAAAGGCCATAACGATTTCACATATTCCCTTGCATTTCTTTAGTACTTTCAGTCATTATTTTCATTAAATTTTGTTTTACTTTTCTCTCCAGTCTAGTCATAAAACGTTTACGACACTGGAGTACAGTCGAAAAATTTACATACAGTACATGCGACTTACTTGCAAAAATGAACTCAGTAAATGTTTTGACATTGGATAAATTCAAATACCGAGAAATTGCTGAGCAAGGGACATGAACTTTGAAACTATTTGCATTCTAAATTTTGAAAGAGATGCATTGAATGTTTGGGAAGGGTAAAGAAAATTTGGTTGCACAGGAAATGAAGCGAGAGGGCAACCAACTTTGGATGTGTAACTTCGTAACTACTTACGTGCAACGTTACACAAGAATTTGTCGATACGGAAGTTTAAGTTATACATCCTCTTTGGAACAAAAATAAACTATTTAAAGGACACTGTATTGCAGTTTAAGTTTCCGCAACACTTTTGCTTGAATTAAACTGAAATGACATATGAAAAGGCATAAATTATACATAAGGTTTTGTTATTTAGCAAATTATAAACATTTGTTCCAATACTTGAATCATTTTTATTTTGTCCTAGCTTTCGCCCGCGACTTTGGCGTGGAATTAAAAAAAAAAGCCTATGTGTTCTTCCAGAATATTCTCTGCATCTATACCAAATTTCATCGAAATCCGTTCAGCCGCTTAGGCTACAAACTCTAACAAACACCCATCCATTTAAACTTTCGCATTTATAATATTAGTAAGATAGTAAAAAAAAATAGTATTAATAGTATGATTTCATAAACATAAAGGATCTTTACAAAAATGTAAATACATGTTTATCGGTTTAATCATTTCGTTGATTTAAATAAACATATTTACGAAGACGTGGAGTCAAAGTTATCAGACGTCAATAAAGCGTGGAAAACCATATCAAGATGTTCAGGTAAATGTTTTCTTTATCTGCATTACTGTTAAATTGTGGAAGATTTTTATTTATTACAAAACTTGGGATCATATTTTAAACTAATTCTGATAATTCGTATCACAAACATGTTAAAATGTGTTTGTTCTTTAGATTAATGGCTCGAGTGGGAGCGGGATTTATCTAATACTCATATCTATCGTAAGCATTGAAGTTTTAACAACTGGACAAAAGATTTATGTGTTAGCGAATTTTTTTGTTTATTTCCAAATTCCAATCAGAGGTATTTGAGTAAACAATTGGTGTGAATGGGTCCGATAATGTTGCCGATGATGTTTTCACAGCTGTTCGTAGCAGTTCAAATGTTTTGTTTTAGAATTGCCTAGCTGTTTCTAAAGCTACATCTCAATAGAAAAGTTTAACAATTAGATTCCAATACCTAACAACCAATTACAACGAGGAATTTTCATTTCTTATATACATGTGCTTCAGTAATTTACTTAAGCAATGTTACTACCAGGTTAAAAAAAAAGCAATACAGTATTTTTATGGCGTTAAAATTAAGAGATATCTTTACTTCTACTTAAGGTAAATGTTAAAAAAATTACTACAGTTAATCAAACCAAACAACTCTGTAACCCGTTTCCACTGAAGATCATCATCATCATCATCATCACCAGCTCACTATATGTCCCCACCGAGGGGCTCGGAGCCTACCCTAAATTAGGGTGTTTAGGCCATAGTCAACCACGCTGGCACAGTGCGGGTTGGTCGACTTCACACATATCTTTGAATTTCTTCGCCGATATGTGTAGGTTGCATCACGATGTTTTCCTTCACCGTAAGAACGTCGGGTAAATTATGTACATATGAAAATTCGAAAAATCGAAAATCACATTGGTACACGGCGGGATTCGAACCCAAGACCTGTAGATTACAAGTCAAGTGCTTAAACCACTGAGCCACCGACGTTCTTCATGAACGTTCCGTTCTTCTTCCACTGAAGATCATTACTCAGTTTTCAAATAAACAACTGTTGCATTGCTGTTACGTTATTCCAATAACAACATTATCATATTTTATAATAGTAATATTGTTGTTGTCCATTTATGTCACCGCTTCCCATCCAATGAATAAACGAAATCCATATAAAAACAATTAACAAACGTAAATTGCACTCTATCGTGGTCAAAATACGTGTCATTTTACATCCACGATATAAGCAAGTGCATTCCGTGTAAACAAGAATAAATCTTTCCTTGTTGTTTGGTACGAAAATAAATATCAACAAAGCCTTCTTAATAATTTTTCATGCAACTTCGATGTCACAAGTTATAGAAGAGGGGAGAGAATCGACTACCAGATGTCGCTATACGTTTATGGTAGCATTATTTGAACTAAGCTTTTCAATGTTTTATTGCGTTTGTTATAAAATTAAATAATATTAACCATTATCAAACTATATCTGAAGGAGAGTTGGACCATAATTTCAGGTACTTTAGAAAAATGAATAAAAACAATCGAAAAAAAAACATGGTTTTCCGGCAAAAATTCGAAGTCATCATTTACTTGGTAGCTTCTAATAAATAACCATCATGTTTCATACTTAGCACGACTTTACGGAAAAAATATTGAAATATGGGATTTATTTACCTTGCTACAGGTAAATAAAAAAGTAAATTAATTCCTTGAACATGACATAAATGTTAATAAAAGGGATTCAAAGATAATTTAAAGTCTTTTAATTCTTGAGTTTTAGAACAAAATGACAAATTAAGAAAAAAACAACACGGTTACAGTTGCTCTTAATTAAAAGTAAATTATTATCGACATCAGGACGTTTATCACAAATTTTCGGGAGAACGATTTCGTAACGTCACAACAATTTGTATTAGATTTGAGAATTACACCAACAAATCTCAAACTGTCGATGACGTTACGAATATGTTCTCGCAACTGTCACGCAAATATTCCTGATAGACCCTATGATGTAAGTTGCATTTTTGTCTTTTGCCTACCAAAAAACAGGCGTAAACTTAACATAAAATCAAAGTAAAGGAATTAAAAAGGCGCTCGTTTAAATCATCAATTATGACACAGATTACTGATAATATTAAGACCATATTTTTATTTATGCCGCAAGATAACGACATCGTAAATCTTGGAGGCGTTTACAAGAGCTCCTTATGCTTTATCTCGATAACCGAAGACATCGCCTTCGACATTGTAATTTGTATCCGTCGATTATACGGCAATCAAGTCAATTTGTTGCTCGTAAATATGAGAAAACTGCCGCACTTAATTTCATATTAAAAAGGGTTCTGTAACATAATTGTTTTATTATTTGTAGTGGCCGATTAAGATAAAGTTATGTGAATAACAAACACCTGCTACTAATAACTAATTGCTATCAAATAAGTTCTTGTAGTCGTAAACAAATTTTAAACTAAATTACGGTTCTAAGATATCATTTCTGTTATGATATAACTAGCTGTTCCCGTGCGACTTCATCCACAGGAATTTATGAATTTTTTATTTTTTTGTTTATAAATGTCAAATTATCAATTACAAATGTCAAAATGACATGGCGTGATAACAAACCATGGCAAACTTACTTCCTTGATGGTAGGAGCTTGTAACTTATGGTCCCTTTCCCTTCCTTCGTTTTTAGGGTTTTTATTCAATTTATTTACTCTCTAAGTTTAATAGCATGAAAATATATAGCGTAAAGCGTGACGTAAGTGTAGGGCTTTTATTGAAGAAAAAATATTCAAAAACATACTGTGGTTGCTGACATCTTACGCCACAAAATAGTGTGTGTTTACGTTTTGTTACCTTAGTATAAATAATAGGACAAAATGGATCATCTGTATTTTCAGCTGGAAAGTTCAACAATAAGATTATAATGTAGCCTCTATAGAGGAATTTAAAGGACAAAGAAATGTAATAAAGAAGCCAAAATGCCTTATTGTCATTTTACTTCTACGAGAGCGTTCCATCTATTGCTATTTACGAAAGAGTTAATAAATAAATATATACGTTAATAATTAATTATTTATGACAATTTTTACAGTTCTCTTCTTTATAAGTCAGTTTGATCCGTTAAATGACCATTTTCGCCAATATTTAAGTTTTAAAACGTGGGCATGAAACCAGAGACTAATGTGTCGGCTGTCATAAATGCCAATGGGTGGTATGTAAACACATGTCACTCGATTTATGCAAACAAATAATTTTATCTTTAAAATTTCTCAGTATTTCGCATTAATAACTGCATATTGCAAACGTTTGTAAAGAAATATAATCTTTAACGTTAAAAATATTAAATCAACAACAAATGGCAATTAATTATTAAAGTATTGGCGTGTAAATTAGTAAGAAGGGTCAACTTCTAAGAAAAATTACAAATTCAGATGAGAGCATGCTTCACGAAACAACAGTGCAATTAAATGTTTATTAATTAACACCATTTATTCTTGGGTTTAACATTTTTTGTTTACTAATTAATTCAACGAAGCGATAATTATATAAATTACTAAAGTAATACAATAGTTTATACACTAAACAAAAAATATAAAATCCACATTATAATATCTTTTTTTTTATATATATTAGAAGGGGTTAAACGAGCGGCGGGAACACAAAGGTGGTCAACGACGCCCATGGACATCCGCAACACCAGAGGAACTACAAATGCGTTGCCGGCCTTTGAGGAAATTGTAGGCTCGCTTCTTGAAAGACCCTAAGTCGTATTATATTTCAGATTCCATGCACCTCTACAGAGAGGCCATATATCTAAGTATCGCTAAATATTTCCACAAAAAATGTTCAAGCAATTTTAGTACTACGAAAACAGTTGAGTTGTAACAGGACTCTAAAATAAAAGCTCAAAAAATGCAGTTACGGAGTACTTTAAGTCTAATTCGATCGTTTAACGAATGTCCAACACCAAATTCAAAGAAATATTCATTATCAACGCTGAATGCAGACAGCCGAGTCGGCTAAACAGAGCGATTCAAGCTATCTATACTATGGAATTATAACAAAGAACGACATCCAATTCTACAGACCGCACTGTTTACTTGCAAATGTAATTGCATCAAGCCAGTAATTTGTTTGATGAAACGCCTTCACTACGATTTTAATTTAAATGTGTAGAATGAAACGTAGGTATTATGTTAACTAGAGAGCTAAAAATACAAATGACGCCTGCGAACCTTAATTCTGTAACTTAATTTTTTATAAAATAATTAAGACGGTAAGCCTTGACGCTAATCGCATTTGCATTTACGTGGCTAATAGCCACCACGTTTAATAAAAGGTGGCGTATTATGGTAATATTATTCTATTCTTGAAGTATGATCGTCTTTTGTTAAAAAAAAATAGCTATAGGCAGTTACTCCTTTTTCATTTGTTGGATACGTAGTACTATGTTGTTCACTAAAGGTCTAAAAAGGAAAGAATCTATACATATAATAAAATTGAAGTTTAGTATATAAAAAAATCAAGATTTCAGGAAGTATCGCGATGATGATGTATTTACATTGCTGATAACGAAAATTTGTGTCTGTCTGTCTGTCTGTCCGCAAGCTGCATTTGTTCCGAGTAATCACCGAAACGGCTGGGCCGATTCCGTCAGAACTTTCACTGAAGGGTAGCTGACAAAGACAGACGTATTGTAGGCTACTTTGTTATCTTAATATTCCATGGACGAAGTCGCGGGCAAAAGCTAGTTTATTAATAAAAAGGACTTTTAGGCTGTGTGACCACAACGTCTATAAAAATACGTTATGTTACCGAAATTAAAACCAATTTCAACATAACTTGACCAATGTGTCAAGGGGTGTAACAACGAAATATTAAGGTCCCATGTAATCCTTTGTAAACAACTTCCACAAAAATAACATCGGCCTGACCGCGCTTATCAAAATTTATCGAGTCACGCGAATTTTATTGTAACTTTTTTTATTTCGATTTGGCCTATTTCATTACTTCCTGCACCTTAATTCTTATTAATGTTACGAGTTTTAGGTCGCAAACTTCGTTAGCGCAAATTTGTACCACCCGTTACGCCATTTTGACAGCGCGGAATTGAAAAAAAAAGTAGCCTATAATATGCAGGTCTATGTCAGCTACCGTTCATTAAGTCCGGTCGAAATCTGCCCAGCCGTTTCGGAGAATAGCTGGAACAAACGCGGCTTGCGGACAGACAGACAAAAATTTTATAAATGCCATTTTCGTTATCAACAACAGCAATATTATGTTTTTAGGACGGAGTTGCCTTTAAATTAATCACATCATCATTTTCAGGGTTATTTATAACAATTCACAAACCCATAATTTGAAAATTAACCAATAATGTTCATTAAATGTAATTACCATAAGCTTATGGGTGTTTTATCGCTTTTTACAGAAGAAATAGAATAAATTAATTTAAGTTAATGCAGTGATTTATGAAAGCTTAAGTTTTTCTTCGTAATTACTGGCGTAAACGTATTAATTTATTGTACCATCAATTTCACTTATAATTCACGCTTAGGAAGTTATTTAGGTTTGTTAAGAATTCAATTGATTTACTATGATTTGAAAATCGTAATAAAATTGATTACTTTGACCGGAATGCAACAACAAACATGAACGGTTTCCGATATAGTTGAATTTAACGGAAACAAAAAAATATTTATACACATTCCAATGAATTACAATGTCATTCAATATCTATGGATTCATTTTAAAATGAGTCTGTGTTTAAATAAATCTGTTATCAAAAAGTTTGTGGTTACAGCCTTAAAAAGATACAATTTAATAGCTGTTGCAATTTAATAGCGTGATGTTAAAAAAACATAGCCCATGTTACTAACAGATAAATTACCTTCTAACGATGAAAGATTTTTTTAAACCAGCCTAGTAGTTTTTGAGTTATATCAATACATACAAAGATCCAAAAATACAAATCTTTCCTCTTTATAATATTAGTATAGAGTATAGAATATATATAGATTAGACAGACTTCAGACTTGTTATAATTTCTCATTTACATTGTATATATGAATACATATGTACGAATTGCATACAAAGATCAAAGCTTGTAATGACTTTAGTGCAAGCAACATAATACTTAACAAAGTATTTGCTTGCCCTCGCGAGACAGTTACAAAGTGTCCACATATTAATCGTCTTGTATATCTGTGGAATGTTTGACATTATGTCACTCGTTTCTACACAGCCATACGTTTAAATGAGATAGAATCTTTCATACCGAATTCCGGTTTCACGATATCATTATTTATAAATGCATTCTTACTTCAATTACTAAAGAAACTACTTCAATAATAAATTATTTTTTAAAGAGATATTTAAAAGGTATTTCACCATGCAATTCAGAATGATTTATCTTTCAAAAAGCTAATCATCTGAAACACTTTCTTTTTTTTCAGAAAAGATTAGAACAGAGCTTTTCTAAATATAGTTATATAAATGCAGTGTTCATTAAACCCTCAAGATCGTAATTATACAGATGAGCTAATTCTATCGAGAGCTTCGACTAATATCGGAAATAATGAGAGCGAATATCTTACAGATCTGCGTGCGCGCATTGCGAAACCCTAATAGTACGTAATTGTATCGGACACGTTGCTCAGCAGGTAAGAAGTTAACCAACTAGTTGCGGGAGGTCTACTTTAACTTGTATGTCTGATAAAGATTAGAGTACATCTCGTAGGGTAGGGTAATAGTCGCGCGGGATACGTCTACACCGGTCGTCGTATGTGGAGCGGCGATCGGCGATGCCTCCTACAAAAAATCAGTGTCAGTTAAAGCTCAACACTGAGCCGTCGCGGTCGCGTGTCGCTCCTGCCGCCGACACGCCAGCGCGCGACTCACGAACTCTTCGACGATCGCGAACTTAGAAACTTTGAAACGGTGCGCGGATTCTCGGTCCGCGGTCGCTCGAGTGTACAATCACAGTGTTAAGTGTCCCATGTGTGTAAGTTAACATATGGTTGCCGAGGTCTAGAGCTCGTTAGACCCGCGGCGTTTGATTATAGTATCGTGGGGCACGTGCGCTCAGAGTTACTGGAGGCTCACCGTTCACTTATTTCGGCTCATACTTGCATCACCGATTTACATCTGCTGGCCTGCATTATTCAAAACTGAATTAGTCACCGTTTCCCTACAAGGCCTCCCGACAAGGGCTACTTTTATTTATTAGAAAACTAGTTACCGACTACGCGGCACCTTAGATGTAATATTATGATAATTTTTAAGTTTCAATGAAAATATTATATTCGTTTGCAGAATGTATTGGTGATTAGTCGTTGAATTTGATGACATGGAAATCAACGATCACAAAAGTCAGTAACTTTTCCAAAATAAAATCCAAAACAAATAATGGAACATAGCAAAAATAGATACGTTTTATATATTTTTACCCTATAAAATTTACTCAATGTCCTTTTTAATTTAATTGTTCAACTTTATTGATTTAAAATAAATGATTGCAAAATGGTTCTATTTCTTATTGCAAAAAGTTTATAAGATTATAAATCTATCTGGATTAGTGGGAGCAATGATAAATATAATGTACCCAATAAAGCATTGACAGAGAAACCACCAAAGGCTGGCGTACCATAAAGATAACGTGCGCGAGCAAACCAGTATCTATCAATTTATCATATTAAGTCCGCGCTACATACGCACTCGTTCAAAACAGACACATTGACAATTACTGTTTTATCGTTGCCGAGTGGCTTTTAGCAAATACAACCTATAGTGCGACTAACTTAACTGGCCCGTCGAGAAACGCTTCTCAATTCTACGAGGGAATTAGTAAAACTAAGAGAAAAATCAAAAAACAAGACGCGATAAGACAGCTATAGTGTAAAAAAAGTATTGAACCACTTTTTAGATTATTGTACACAATTATAACTTTTGTCCAATGGGTCGGATAAGTTATTCCGACTATGTACACAGTCTACAAACAGAGTAAAAAAAAAACTATTAACACTTTTGTCTATTTCGTTAAATACTCACGTTTTATTGTTAAATTTAAATTAGTAATTTAAAAAATACACTCATACCAAAAATTCTAAATGAAACTCTCCAAGGTGGCGTTTATTCACATTAGTAAATTAGTTCTATTAAAGATATCCCAGCTTGAGATTTTGCGTTTATTAAATCCAATTAGACTGGAAAATCACACTTTTAAGTCAGCTGCAAACTACATCTTATGTTGTGTTTGAATAGAGTTTAAATTCCAACTATCAGAATCATTGATATCTGTCTCCATATTATATTTAGAGAACAAATATCGTCATTGAAGTCTTGAAATTGTCCTAATTAACTTGAAAAGTTCTTTTATTAACTACAGAAAGATAAAAAACATTTTACAAATTTCAACTTAACTTTGCACGTCATTTTCGTTCTTCATACATCTTACAACTGTATAGAAATGGGTATTCAATACTCTTCATCATCATCAACTTGTCCTTATCCCTGGGGAGAGTCAGCACAGTATATGCTGCTCTTCCATACATTTCTATCAACCGTCATATCTGAATCCATTCCCTTCTTAAGCATATCCTCTTTCACACAATCCATTTATACGTTCTTCGGTCTTTCTCTACCTTTGTAGGCATCCACATTTAATCTCAACACTTTCTGGTTTATTCTCCTATAGAACCTTTTGCTTCTCAATTTCTCCACTACTGGCGCTACTTTCAAACTTCCTCTAATATACACAAAATCTTCAATGCTTTAGATTTTCTAATTCAAATCCATGACCTACTAGCTTTCGCCTACGACTCAAAAAAATAAAAATGCTATGTGTTCTTCCACGCTATCCTCTACATCTATACCAAATTTCATTGATATCCGTTAAGCCGTTTAGGCTACAAACTCTAACAAATACCCATCCATCCATTTAAATTCGCATTTACAATATAGTATGATTTACTTTACTCGCGTAACCATAATCTGTCAGATCTAAATAAATTTACCTATTTAGTACCACAAGTGAAAGTGTCAAATGTAAAATATCTCAGTAAAGTAAATATTATCTCTAAAACGCGGTAGCAAATTCACGCGTAGTAATCGAAAGTCGAATAAAAACAGTTTCGTAAACAAGCTCAGGTCTTGCATTTAAAGATATTAAACGGATAGTTACAGAACGGCTATATTTTACAAGTATTAAACTAGACTACGCAACTACCAAATAGAGTTTTGTTTTTACTAACTACCTGCCCTTGTCCCTAGAGGGTCGGTACAGTATGTACTGCTGCTCCATACATTTCTATCAGCCGTTATATCTTAATTCAATTCTTACGTATATTCTCTTTCAGATAATCCATCCTTACTTTCTCTACCTTTCTATCCATGGAGCAGTATTGAGTTTATAAATTCCCTTCTATTGAAATATGTTGAATGTATTTGCTAGCATTGCTCGCTAATTCGTGAGTCGATTTCCGACCTTCTATCATATATCGAAATTAAATTAAATTTATTAACAAATCTATCTCATGCATCTTGAAATAAAGTTCAAAACCTTTACCAAGATATTTTGCTAATTAGGATAACCTTCATAATTATTGAAATGAATTTTACATGCATTTTTTTACCGATTCGAAAAAAAGAGATTCATTTCGAATAAAAAAAAGTATTTCAATCAAACACCCGGTTGTTGTTTAATTGAAATTGTAGTAGCAATCGTGTTTCATAGTTCCACTGGAATTGATTGGTTACCAAAAGCGTTTAGAAATTAAATTAAAAAAAAAACTATCTAGCCTCTTTTTTCACACGCATACTGGCAACTTGCACCTTAGAAATTGGCCAGTAAAGAATTTGAAAAAAAAAATAACCAAAAAGAACTCAACCATATTCCAAACTTAAAAGAGTGTCTTTTTTTACAGATTTTTGTTTCTTGTGTAATCTTAATTGATAGTTAAATTTAATGTTAATTTTATACAACTAGTTTGCACTCACTTTACCAATAATTTACCTCATGCAAATGTTACTTAATCTATATACTAGAAACATCGTACATTATGTGCAAAGGTCGCGTGTACTCGAGACATAAAACGTTCAATTAACTCTCAAACTGATATATTCCACTCACGTTTTCAAACAATCGAAGTAATATTATTTAACAAAATTAAACAACTTTGTTATAATATTGAATTTGACATTCTCTTGTTTGACAGACTAATTGAAGATTGGCGTCAGTCGGTGGCCAAAAGTTATTTCAACTTTTGTCAGACTTGTATAAAGAAAATTGAAACACCCTGTTTTTATTAAATTTCATATTTCTCTTACTGCTTAAGATTTGTTAATTAATTAATAATTGCATTACAGATTTGTAGCCATTTATTTAAATTCAACTTCAAGCCATCGGTATTAAAAACAACTTTTCAGTTTTTTGTTGTGCGTTTATCTTTGCAACGATTCCATTACTAAGTACTACACGAAATATATTTTTCTCTTGTAAAAATCCACAAATATGGAAATAACTACTTTTGATGGTATTTTGAAATAATACAATACAATGATGTCATTTTGCAGTATAAAGCGTAAGAACTTGTATGTAATTATTTTTTAATTCCTTATCAATACAGCTTATTTTAAATGTAATAGCAGAAATGAAACGGTTTGTTAAAACAGAGTTAAAACATTATAATATGTTTGATTAAAAGATTTTATTCTCAATTCTACATTCATTCAGAGTCAATTTAATTGAGTGCAGGGATTTGAAGAACACTTCTAAAGGGAAAATGGTTTTGAACGGTCCCTTGAGAATTTATTTTTTGAAATGGTATCACATTTTCTAAAGCACTTAAGTTGTAGAATAAAATAAATGGTTAAATATCTAATTAAGTAACATACAATATTAAATTTTAACTTAACATTATTTCCACATTACGTTCTTACAAAAATAAAAAAAAACTTTCACTTTACCACCTATTGTCAAGAGCTATAAATACATAATTCCACAAAAGTATAATAAAATACTCAATTTAACGCCTCTGTAAGATAACTTTAGTATCGGTTAAAGCAATAAATTTTATTTTATTTTATGGCTCTAATAATTGTCGATTTGAGAGCTCAGAGTCACGGATGATTGACTTAACATATATACAAATATAATAAATAAATAAAATTATTCTGTACTGGCGAAATCTTTATTACTTTCATTAATATTGTTTTCTTGTTTTTCTTTATAATTCAACTAACTGTTGATCGTGACTTCACTCGCTTGAAATTAAAAAAAAAAGTAAATAATAGCCTATGTTACTCAGTGATGACATAGCTGTTTAATAGTACAATTTTTTTTTAAATCGGTTCAGTAGTTTTTGAGTTATTTCAATACATAAAAAAATCCAAAAGTTTCCTCTTTATAATATTAGTATAGATTGAATATACGAACTGTTAATTTAATTAATTGAATTAGAAAAAGAAGACAATTTTCACTTTAATCAACATTTTTGTACACAATGTTTACTTTGTATAGAATCCATATCGCGATTAACTTATTACTTTTTCTCAATAACTTAATGCAACTTTACTTAAGCTTCCACTCAAATAAATCACTATTGACACTAATTAAGTTAATGTAACTTACAGTCTAGTACAGAAGTGCATATTACACAAAACTTAATAGTTCGACGAACTTTAAATAATCAATTCACAATAATAGCAACACCTTCAGTTAAGTGAAGAGAATTAAATTCACTTCCCACTTAAGATATGCTACAATATTTCACTATAAAGGCTATAATTTACCACATGTATATGAGCTAGACAAGTATTCGAACTATGTATGTAAATGCATGAACATCGTCGAAAACATTTAACCATTGCGGTTTGAAATAATTGTCTTTAAAACAAGCGGTGTTCCATCTAAAAAGCTACAATCGTTTGATTATTTTGAAACGAGACACGGAACAAAAACCAATACAACGCAGCTTACAAATATGTCTATACGAATTAAAAGTCGGTTAGTGATACTTGTAGCTTTTTATTATTATCCCTTCATTTGCACTCATTGCTATCTAAGTAGTTATTTGAAGGTAAAAGCGAAGTTTGGAAGACCAAAGTTGAAATGGGTAGACGGTGTAAATCGTGACGCAAATAATGTTGGCATAATAAAATGGAAATCGGTAGGTACTAATAGACCGAAGTGGAAAAAATTGCTTGACCAAGCCGAGGTCCACAAAGAGCTGTAGAGCTAAGGAAGACGAGAAGAGAAGAAGAAAAGCGGAGTTTGTCACGTCGCAATGTACAAGGCAATTTTTCCTGTGGGACACCGAGAATTTCCGCGACTGTACATATTATAATTCGCTAAAGCAACAGCAAAGTTGTAAAACAAGGAATGCGAAATAAAATTCACTTAGTATTCAAGTATGTACGAACACATTAGATATGAGAAATCACGTTTGTTTTTCGTTGACACGTCTCGTTTCGATCGTGCAATTTAATTTATTATTGACAACTTTTTGGTTACGATACGCATACAAACAATAAGGAAACCTTTGTTTATGCTTTAACTAAGAAATGAAGACGTTAGAAGGTAATTTTTTTGTCATATTTTAACTGAGAAGGGGTATATTTTTGATTAACTCAACGGGCGAGGCATAATTTTTCAAATTACCATATTTTAGCATATTATTGGCGTCGATATTAAGATTAAAAACAATATACTAAAAGGAACGAAATCAGTTACTAAGCTACCATATAGATATACTTTACACTAGAACGAAATATGTAACATATTTATTTCAATACCACAACTAAAAGGGTGACAGTGTTGTTAAAGTTCCGGACCGGGCCCAATGGTCTACATTTAAAAGAAATGCTTTGATTGCCTATTCATAAGTATTCTGAACTTCGTAAACTCGATTTGATTGCGATGGAATATGAAAAATGGTTCTAAATAATTTGTGAAATAGATACTATTTAATTTTGACGTAAACTCGATAAAATAGCAAATGTAAAAGTATTTACTTTTTAACCGACTTCTAAAAAAGAGGTATCAATTCGTCCGACGCCATTTTTATTATAAAATCAATGTTAATTGGTTTCAAAATTAAATTATGATTGTATTTATTAAAAAAAAATACTCTATAGGATGTTATTTAGTGACAGGATGTTTCTAGATGTTTATTATAGTTATTTATTGCAAATTTTGCGTACTTTGGGCGTGACGATTTTGGAGGCGGACACAACAGAGGCATAAGGAAGCTGTGTCGGCATATTATATTCTATAAAAATACTCTATGTCTAGCAAAACATTAATACTAGAAATAGATATTTCGAAAAACAAGTTAACGGGCCAAAAAATGTAACAAAGAAAATTTCAAAATGCAATATTTTGAAATTTTCTTTATAACTAATGTTATCAAGCCACCATTAGTCACGGAATTAATATTATATTTCAGACAATGTTTAACTTTATAATACACTGCTTTAAATAACTAAGCTATCACTTAATGTAAATTTGCAAAACTACTGTAAACCCTACTTTATCATACTAATTATACAACAAACTAATATTACAAATGTAAAAGTTTAGATGGATGGATGTTTGTTAGAGTTTGTAGCCTAAAACATGAACACATAAGCTGCTCTCTTTTGTTTTTCAATTTCACGCCAACGGAGTCGCGTGCTAAAGCTAGTACTTTATAATTTTGAATTGAAGATACATAAACAATTAATAAGTCAAGAGATATTCTCGGTTGAGTTGTTTATAAGGTTAATAGCAGAGCACTAATGGTAGTGCAGTAAGTATTATCGCAGGCCCCAAAATTCGGTGGTTGTTTAAGAGACAGATGTATGAGCTTATGTGATGCGTCGTAAAATTTAAGCGACCAATGAATTCTGGCTGCGTAATGGACGCCCTGTCGAGCTATTATCGCTCTTTAACGTAGATATCTTGTAGTTTATATTAAAGTTATTTTTAAAAATTGTAAAAACTTAATTCGTTAATTTTAATAATTTTACTTGACGAATATTAAATTTAAGGGCGGGAATACACAAGTCAGTAAAACCGATTGCTAGCTTGCCCGCTAGTTATTGTCACGTCAGCTACTTGACGCATTGCGTGAAACTATTGCATGTAAGTGTACTGGCTACTGTCTAACGCTAATAAAGAATTTCATAGATTTTCCACATCAAAAATTGCATTCTATCAATATAAAAGCAATCACAATTTTCAGACTATCCAATTCATTTTACGTCGTTCACTATTGACTTTAAACCAATGACGCTGCACTAATAACACGTCACATAGAAGAATGTGTTGGGATGTTAGGACGTAGTCAGTGTTCAAAGCTGTCAGGCGGCGGACGCTATAGGGCTACCTCTATAAATCTGCATTCTTCATATCCTGACACTGGATTTGACATCGATGTCTTCGCTTTAAAATGGTGTGAATCACATTGTTCGAGCTCGCGTTTTGTGTTTTTTAATTCCAATTCTTATTAAAAGTTGGCAGCCCTAAAAAGGATGCTTCTGACCTAAATGCAAAACTTTGCATCCCAGCATTCACGCCACATGCAATAATTGTAAAGACATGTGTATCATAAATTCACTATCGTTTATAATCTTTGTCATAATTTTCAATAGTAACGGATGCAATATAATTCGATTGAATTCACATGTTCCTTTGTGCTAAAATAGATCAGTGAAACACAACACAAGTTAGGCTATAATGCAAATTCAAACGCAATTATGACGAAACTTTTATATCCACCAGCCAAATTTCTTTAAAATAATCTTTAGTAGGCACACTGTGCCAATTTAGCCTATTTTCCAAAAGATTTCCTGAAAACTACGATTCTGTTATATTTAAAAATTTACGAATAATTCGATTAGATTCTAATGTAAAAACAATAGATTAAACATAGAGGAAAGGAACTAATGTGTAAATTCAATCAATAATTATTTCCTACGTAGTTACATTTTATTGTATTGCCATTTTTTTTTCATGATTTTTTTTATAACAAGGTAGCAAACGAGCAAGCGGCCACCTAAATCCACCGAAATGGAAAGCGACCGCTGCCTATAGACATCCGCAATATCAGTGCGTTGCCTACCCTTAATTGACGGAGGAGACGCACATAAAGAGGACATATCCACTTCCTATGCATCTCCTCCACCGTCAAATCCACTTTTCCTTTCCCTTAAGAAAAGGGAAAGGGACTAAAATTACCACAGTAATTACTATGTAAAGTTCTGTTAGTCTTTTTATTTTAATCACACATTTTACGCATTACGTTACCACAAGTTAAAATAAAACCCAAGCTTAAATGCGCCTTACGGATATTAAAACGAGATAATGCTGTTATAAGCACATTGTTATAGGTTACTATAATACTAAACTCATGTTAATAAACACATAACTAGAAGATAAATATTTAGTATCTTAACTTTCTAGTATTTTCCTATATGCCAGTAAGATTACAAACTAGCTAATAACAGTCTGTTGACTTGAAAAATGAGTAATTGGAAAATACAGCTTTTTAATCGCTTTGATTAAAGAAGGAAATGGTTTATTTTTTTCTTACATTAACACGTTATTTAAATTTTATCTGTTGATTTCACACTTTTCGACAATGCCAATAAAAATTATTTAAACGTAGAAGTTTGTTAATTTGACGTTAATGGCGGCGCGAATCGTCCAACTAATTAATCTTAAACGAAATAATCTCGTGCGTAGAAAAAATCGTCGCTTTAATTATCTCACTCGTAAATCTATCTGAAGAAATGAAAAAAGTTTTCCTTGAAAAATTATTTCTTGTTCTTTTAACGTTTTTGCACGTTGTACTGAACCTAGCTGTTCCCGTGCGGCTTTATCCGCATGAAATTGTGAAAATTTTATTTTATTGTTTACATTTGTCAAATAATTAATAGCAAATGTCAAAATGACATAACATAACAAACCTTAGCAATCTCGCTTCCTTGATATTGGCAGCAACTTATGGTCTCTTTCCCACATTAGGGTTTTTATTCAAAATATTTAACCCCTGAGTTTAATGGTGTAAAAATATATATCCTAAAGCGTGACGTAAGTGTAGGGCTATTTATTAAAAAAAAAGTTATTCGAAAATACGCTGTGATTGCTGACATCTTAGGCAACAAAGAAGTGTGTGTTTAAAGTAAAAGTAAAAAAGCATTGCTAGTTAAAAAGACACGCATTTAAATGAAACTAAATTACTTTAAAGCACTTATTAGTAAACAAACGATGACCATATTTTAAGTATTTTAAAACTTAATTATGTTTTGCTATTATTCATTCATACAATGAAATCAAGGAAGAACTACGAAATGAACCTGATATTTATATTGAAAGTAGACTGATCTGACGCGAATTAATATATGTCGTAGAAGCATAGAAAATAACACGCCATTAGATAAAAGAGGGCATCTCTCCGGCCATCTCGAATTTGTTTTACGAGGCTGAAACGCGGCTGAAAGAATTATGCGCGATGTAGGAGTGACAGTTACGATTGTCAAATGGCCGTATTAATTAACAGAATTCTGTCTTATGCTACTTTCACACGAGGGCAGAATGATAAAACAGAGCAATAGACAGTTCAATAACGCTATTTTGACCTTATACCTTCAATATTGAACCCATAAACAAAGTAACAATCGATTGGTGATATTACTTGTAGAGACAAAGAGAGTCAGGCCAGTATAATGTTACCTTCTAGTTGTACAAACCAAGATAATACTGCACTGTCCTTTTGAATTGCCTCACAGTTCCTATCTGGTGTGAAACTAGCTCTTGTCGTTATAATGATGTACAAATTTGAAACAGCGCAGTATTATTTTTCTCAAATTTATAACGACATTAACAGGTGACGGTGTTATTTATTAGTTTACAGTATATTTATCAAAGAACCCTTTGATTAAATCATCAAAGAGCACACAAGCACAAATCACGTTCACACATGTGAATATGATTATTATGTGTGTGTTGAATAAAAGAGTTTGTGTTTTGTCATATTCATAAAGTTACTTCTTATAATACATATAGTATTATGAAACCTAGGCAATTATACGGCGCCATTAATCTTCAAATTAACATACGTCATTCTCGAGAGCTTTGATTAAGTTTAGACAAAAATGGGATAATTATCATGTGGTATTCTTTCGAAATAATAGCTCCGTGTAATTGCTAAGGCTTCATAAGAGCCACTAACTAAAATTAACAGATTTTACATGACAACTACCACTTTTTTGTAGGGGAAGCGCGTCTTGGCATCAATACTAATATAATAAAGCGTAAACACACACTTTTTTGTTGCCTACGATGTCAGCAATCACAGCATATTTTCGAATAACTCTTTTTTTAATATTTTTTTTTAATATTTTCACGCCGTTAAACTTAGGGGTAAATATTTTGGATAAAAACACCAATGTGGGAAAGAGACCATAAGTTGTTGCCAACATCAAGGAAGCAAGGTTGCCATGCTTTGACATCATGTCATGTCATTTTGACATTTGCAATTGATAATTTGAGAAATGTGAACAATAAAGTGAAATTTTAATAATTTTATGCGGATGAAGTCGTATCGGAACAGCTAGTATTTTATATTTTAATACTAAGTATATTTTAAGCAAGACGCTAATTTGAAATCGATTTCTTTCTTCTACACTTAATATTTAAAGGAAGAATTTTAATTAATCAGTGGTTTGAAATGTTAAAAAACTCAAAATATTTTAATGGAAAGTATACTGGAATGAACGTAATTGATTTGGATTTGCTGACAAGGGGTCAGTAATGAAATGTAATAAAAAATTCGCAGCGCTTTTTGCTAAAATCGTAAAGACTCACAATAATAATTGTATATTTGTTATTTTAACCTAAAAAAAGATACAGCATTCAATATTAGAAAAGTCGATTATTTAATCAACTCTTAAAAATTGTTTTTTGTTAACTTAATAATAGTATAATTTAGCTACTATAGAAAAATTAAATGTAATTTAAATCGACAAATCTTAAAAAAATATCAAACCAATTGTCCTACTTCGATATAAATAAAAGGAACATGCAGAGTGCATAACATTCAAACACGTTAGTTTCGTTCTAAGTAAATTCTAATAAAAACTGATCACCTAGATAAACTATGAAACTCTACTTTATTTAGGAAAATCGTATGTAATTTTCATGTAATTTTTACTTCATACATAGTACACGGAAATGTAGATACACACTAGATATATTTATAGTGCTACCGTGTTAGTCTTGCGCGATTGAGTCGATGAAATATGTGTAATAAAAGTGACATTAATGGACGTCCCAATCGCTTACATAATTAATCTCCACCAGAAAAACAAAGTATAGGCCACAGTCTACGATCCAGACGACATTTTTCACCTTTTTTTTTGTCTAAAATAAAGCTAGAGTTACACAAACTACTTCGATATCGGTATATTTTTAATCGTCTTTAATGTTAATACACACTATTTTATAATCACGTAAGTTTTACTAAATTATAGCTGGATCAAACCCCAACTTTATACTGAACTAACTTTTGCCCTCGACTCCGTCCGCGTGGTATTATAGAATTACTAAGTAGCCTATGTATTCTTACAGACTATGCACTACATCTATGCCAAATTTCATACTACAAATTCTAACAAACATCCATCCAACCATCCACCTAAACTTTGGCATTTATTTTATTAGTAAGATTAATAAAAATATTACAAAGCAATTGTAACTTTAACGATCGTGATAGTACAAAATAACCCTTTATCAGACCCCTTTCCTATCTTATATTTTTCAAGAAAAAATGTCTGAAAATGGTTTCATTATAAAACCAATCTCATCCAACCAACTTTTAAGTCAAATCCGGATATTACTCTATAATATACAATCACAAGAACGAGCTAAATGAATGAAATTATTCACACCCAAGAAATGTAACAAAGGTCAATGTCCCAAATATTGATATAACACTATTTTCCGAGCGTACCTTAAAAAAAGGCTTTGACATCCTGCCAAGTAGTAAAAACGCGTTCCTTAAAGGTTATTTTTATTGAAGCACATCCTAATTTTCATGCTCGACGCCAGTTAACATGAAAAAGTTAATATAAAAATACGTTACTATATCTATACTAATATTATAAAAAGGAAAACTTTATTTGATTGTAATGAATACGCTCAAAAACTATTGGGCTGATTTGAAAAATTCATTTACCGTTAAAAAGGTAATTTATCTGTGAGTAACATAGGCTATACTTTTTATTTCCTTTTTAATTTTTTTAAATTAAAATTTCACGGGAACGGAGTCGCGGGCAAAAGCTAATAATAATAAAATTTGAAATATACAAATTTTACTATTAATAAACACATTCTGTACTAGGTTATAAAGGGCTTTTTATAATTTATATAAAAAAAAATGTGTACCAAACCTTATTTACAGACATTTACTAAAAGAAAAAGCTTCCTTAAACCAAATAGACTCAATCTTACAACGAATAGGGAATATTTAAAGGACGTAAACATTTCGACTTCACTAGAGATGTTTACCAATAAATTATCAATAACAAACAAGTCCCTAGCCTCAGTAATACGAGTCTTGCGACGGCAACTTGAGCCTATCGAGCATCTTTTCACTTTCCACGCCATTTGCGAAGCCACATTTCACTCTTTTATCATCAAACATTACTTAAGAGAATACACTCTCAATTATATTATAAAGAGTACTGTTACTTATATTATAAAGAGGAAAGAGTTGTATTTTTAAATGTAATGAAATAACTCAAAAACTACTTGACCGATTTCAAAAATTCTTTCACCATTAAAAAGCTACCTATATTTTTAATTTTCACGTGGACGAAGTCGCAAGCAACAGCTAGTAGAAATATATTTAAGAAACTAACTTATAGTAAAACTTTACTATGATAAAATATGGGTAGAAAAGGAAATAAAGAAAGCTCAAAGATCAAGCTCGATTCAAGCTCAAAGTACGGATGTCTATTCAATGAATGGAATCAGTGCTTTCGTGATCTCTTTTACGGTCTTGTTTTTCGTCTTCTCACGATCGTATAATCGATAGATTATATTGACCATTGATAAAACCAAAAGATAACAGAATAATTGTGCTTAGGTTACTTTATTAAGATAGGCCCAGATATAGGCATTTAGTCACTGTAAAAGTAAAGTTTAAAAAGATAGAAGAAACAGGCTCTATTTCAAGCTGATGGTATTGCGTTTTATTTCTTTTGTCCTGTTTACTTTACGACTTAGATTAGTAGCTATAAACATATTTTATATAACCCTGTTCCGCTGTTGCAATTTCATAACTTTGAGATAAACTAGAGTAGTAAAAATTAAACGAACAAACATCTAGAAAAACGTAAAGAACCTCTTACTTACAAATGATATATCTGCCGGAGTGACGAGTGGTTTGAAGTATTTATTTCAGAAGAGAGATCATACCCACGGAACTATCCTCAATTATGAACGTGCGTTTATCGGATAATGAAAAAACAATCGCGTCACATTAGAAACACCATCCTTAGTTGACCACCATCTTAATTGATAACTTCGCAACACAATCTAATCGGATTGCAAACATTTACAGAGACGAACCAATTAATTTTATAATAACAAACCGCATCATTCGAAAATTCAATGACAACTGTCATACTCGTAAGTCATTCGATCGTCGTCGATGCACATTCAGCCAGTACTAAAAATTATTAATGGCCAATCACTTTAATCGTTCAAAAAGTATCAATTATTTCGCGACGTTATATCTATGTCATCTTTAACAACTGTGAAGAGACTACGTTAAAGCTTAAAGTATCCCTACTGACATTTAATAAAAATTTACGTAATTACTCACTTATACGGTAAATTTAATCACCATTTTATGTCTTAAATGTCTCTTTTAACTTTATTTGAAGAGCATAAGTCATTACTACCCTTAACTTGAAGTTGATTGACCAAATATGTGAGTTTACTTGATGTATTGTTTAATATTGCAAGTGAAGACCTTTTACTCGTAAAAATTAAAACGTTATATTTATATGGCTATATCTCAACATTCGTTGGTAAGTTTATGTACTGCAATAAAGTATGAATGAAAATGCTATGCAGGTGCCACATTATTTATCTAGCTGAAATTATTCATGAGGTCTTTAACTCATTGAAATATCTGATCGCACTAAAAGCTTTAAGAATGGATAAATGTAGATAAAATACACATGGAATGTTTTATAAAATATTAATGCTAAAGACGTGGAAGATATATTTCAATTATTAAAATTTTAATATACGAATAAGATTTTTACTTTTTTTATTGTGTGTTATCTTCAACTTTGGTCTTTTTTATATCATAAGGTGGCAAACGAACAAACGGCCACCTGAATCCGCTGAAATAGAGAAGCGACCGCTGCCCACATTCGATATTACGGATGCGTTTCCTACCCTTAATCGACGAAGGAGGAGACTCACAAAAACAGGATATTTCCCCTTCCTATGCGTCTTCTCTACAGTCAAATCCACGTTCTCTTCCCATCCTTTTCTTATAAGAAAAAGGGTAAAAAGAAAAAGAGACTAAAGCTGGGCCTCCGGCACCACACGATATCAGACGAAACGCGGAATTGCTCCCACTTCGCGCCTGTCTTCTAAGTGGTCGTGGTATTGCACCAAGCGAGCCGGCCCTTTCGTTCGAAGATGTTAAAGCGGGCTCTAAAACTGTTAAATTCTGACTTTCATTAAGTATAGTCTTTAAATTCAACAACTTCAACAACTGATATATCCTTATAAAACCTATTACGTAAATAATAGCTTGTATCAAGATTTATAGGCAGACATGCTCCTTTCGGAATCATTCGATCTGCGACGTTGCTAGAGGTTATTACATCTCGACTCTTGTCAAATCGCCGTCGATAGACATTTTATATCCAAAGCTATCTGGCATCGACAACTGCTCGAACACTAGAAGGCATATTTACTAGAGACGTGGGCGTACTGACACTAAGGCGATAAATTTATCTGATATAGATTTAACTTATGGTTTATGCAGGACGAATAAAATTATATTCTTAATCTAGATCATATTAAGAATTATTAGAAATATTTTTCGAACATTTGCAAATATAAAACCAATTTTAGGTCAACTTTTCTTTCATCGTAACATCAAAAGCGAGTCTAAATTTGAACCCGCTCTAGATGACTGGATCAGCCACAAGAAAATCAATTTGAACGGAATATATGGACTACTACAATTAGTATTTCTTTTTTCCTTATATCACTTTTATATAGGGTGATTTATTAGACGCTAAACAAGAAGATATACAATTCGACCACAATCAAATAATAAGTGAACAGTGGACCTCCAAGAAATAGACAATAGTGTTAAAAAGGGAAGGTAACCCGCGATGTGGGGACGGAGATGAGAGAGAGATAGTGTGACGCGCTGTGATGCGTGGCTATGATGCACGACCGCATTGATGGAAGAGTCATGGTCGTCGGGTGGCGCGCCGCTGCTGCGGACCCGATCGCTGCCGCTGGTATTGGAGG
>NW_013525325.1:1395543-1419753 GCF_000836215.1 Papilio polytes | reverse complement strand
TACAAGCAGGTAATAAACGAATACAGCTATTAAACGTGTTTCATGAAGCAACTTTGTTTTCTTATTAAAACCAACACGCGTCGTTGGCACTGAACTTAATGTTAAAATCTAATATATTCTTAAAAATATTCTCAACTTAAATCCGAGAAAAAGAGTAAACAACGAGCTTTCTCTGATATATTTCAAATACAGAAGTTACACAATACAATACAGACAAAATATGTTACTTGTACCAGTTTATAGTTCAACCTCGTATAAAATTTCTGATTTAAAATTTTCGAGTCGAGTTAATTCACTTTTATCGACAATATCGGTTTAGCTAAACAGTTCGCTTGGAGTGGAATAAGCTCCGAGCTTATTCTTATTTGTTGAACAATAATTTACATTTCTCTAGTAAGTTTAGTATTTGGACTAAATCCAATCGCAAATTCAGGACTTACGTAAAGAAACAATAAGCACAAATTGCGTCTGTTCAGTTCTCTTAATACACAATGACACCTCGGATCTGTCAATTAGCTATAAACGGATTTAAACATACCATTTGAAATTACTCAGAGTCGTAATGTTACCACTAATAATCGCTTAGTATGGATTTAGTATAGATTTAGCGATGTTTTATGTAACTTATATATGACGCTGGGCTAAGAACTACAGTTATTCTAAAAGTATCTCGATAAGTATCTAAAATGTAATATAATCGCATTATAGCAGAATTAAATGAATCAGTTTACATATTCTCCAATTACACTGAATGCAAACAAGAAGGCTTTCTCAGACACTTTTACATTTCCCGATGTTCAAACAATCGTGTATGTAAATACACTCGAGGGAAGCGACTGAATCACGAAACCTTTTTAACATCGTCAACATAAGAGATCATTTTACGTGAGGAAATATTGAGACATACGTCACTTGTATCCGTTTTTTATTATGCTTTTTATTCTGACTTACGCTATAACGTTCACACTAGTCGAGTAATTTAGTCGCATACCGAGTAATTTAGTCTAGTGTCTGCTCAACGAAAATGTAATCGAGTAAATTAGCATATCATTTAGTCAAATCGAAACGCATTGTTATATTTTTTTGGCGGTAGCGCCAACCACACGTCATTGAACTGGTGGACAAGCCCGAATTTCTCGTTTTAGTAGAGTTCATTAGTAAAGGTTTGACATTGCACATTGATCTTGGAGAAGACTTAGTGATATTTGTAGTGCGAATGATTTTTGGGCAGTAAAGAGTGTAACTTTTACTCGATAGAGAACTCAATATTTTTTCATTGTGCACAAAATTCATATCTGTATTAGTACTGCCACTTCACGAGTAAAACTTAATCTATGTACACCAGACGTTGTTTTTTATGATGCTTGAGGTCGATAGTTTTATAACTCTGTGTACACGCATCACGCACTGTTGCTAAGTGATCTGTCTGCTATCCTAGACAATGTTCAATTGTGACGTCAGTAAATTATAGTCTAGTCTGCGATGTGGCTAATGAAATCCCACAAAATTGGCCTAAAAGCAATCTCATTTTGGTAGAAACTCAACAATATTGATGGCGTATTTTTTATTAAAAGCCCATAAATTGTCTAACGTAAACCTGTGTTTAACTGTTGCCAAACAACTCAATATTGAATTAATTAACCGTACACTTTGATACATAACAAATTACTCACCAGTTATTAAGATAAACAGATAAATAAGTAACTACTATTACGTCAATGTTTAGTGAATGAAAAAAACAACTTCCAATCGAGTTTCCTTCTTTTCCGCGTACAACATTCCGTGTTCAAACTAATATCCATTAAGAAATATTAACTGACGATTTATATCAAATTAAACAGGTCAATATTACTGATAAAACGTCATAAATCTCAGCCGAGACTAGATCAAAATGGAAAGAAATATTATCAAAATGATATACGGACTAGTTCGCAAAAAAATTATTGTCTACTAAACTGCCAATCATGGCTAATCGTATATTAGAATCGCGCCTCCGGGGCTGATACGACCCGTGTAGCATCGTAACGCATTTATCATTTCTAAGGAGGTTTAATATGTTAGGCCGCTGACAGGCGCAGATAAAAGCGTTAACACGACCCGATTATTTGATAGCATTTGTATTTATCCGCTCCCTATTCATCTGGATTCACACGAATACGAATAATTGCATGTTATCTATACCATAAAATAAAGCGTAAACATACACTAATTGGTGGCGTAGCATGTCAACAATCACACCACATTTTAGAATAATTATTTCTTTAATAAAAACCCTCCACTAACTAAATGCTTCAGGTAATATATTTTCATGCTATTAAACTTAAGGGGGTAAATAAATTGGAAAAAACCTTCAAACCTTGTTGGAAAGGGACTACAAACAACAAGCTGCCAACATTAAGGAAGCAAGGTTATTTTGGTAACGGTAATTTTGACATTTTCAATTAAGAATTTGACAAATGTGGTGGGACAGGCCCTCAAAGTGTAAGCAACAAATGGTATAGTTACAAAAACTTAACTCTGACTACTGATAACCTAAAATTTTATTCGAAAAGCGAATTAAACAGAATCGTTTACAAATCATACTAATATTACAAATGCGAAAGTTTAGATGGATGGATGGATGGATGGATGGATATTTGTAAGACTTTGTAGCCTAAATGGCTGAACCGATTTCGTTGAAATTTGGCATAGATGTAGAGGATAGTCTGGAAAAACATATAGGCTACTCCCTTTTGTTTTTTTTAATTCCACGCGGACGGAGTCGCGGGCGACAGCTAGTAGATTCATAAGTAGTTTATTTCTAACAGCCAAAGTACTTAAGACACAGGACTATTTGAAACACGGCCACTATAAAAGTAACAGTCAAAAAAATTATAGTAAACGTCCGCGGGATTTTGTTGAGTATCAATATATTCGCGTAAAGGAGTCATTATCCTTTGAATCGGAGTGTGACAGAAACCATGAAACAATAAACCAGGGTCCAGCCCTTAGAGTAACTCCACATAGTATTGATAATGTAAACTATGTGAACCAAATCTCTCGCATATCTGTTGCTGATTTTTTCATAAAGGAAGTAATTGACACAAAAATTTGAGCAACATGACATAATAATCTATACTAATTTATTATATTTTTGTATGTATTAAAGAACTCAAAAACTACTTAGCTATTTTTAAAAATGATTTCATCATTAAAAAGGTAATTTATCTGTTAGTAACATGGGCTATATCTTTTCTATTATTTTCAATTTAAGGTGGACGAAGTCGCAAGCAACAGCTAGTAAACAATAAAGAATTACATGTATAAAAATACTTAATAAAACCTATGACTATGTTAAGTAAAATTGAAACACAAATATTGCATCATAATTTATATTTATGGATTATTTATTGAACAATATACGCTAATAATTCTACACTTCTGGCAACGGTATAGTAATATAACCTACATTAGACCAAAGCTACGTAAATACACAACGAAATTTATATCATCTTAGAATCGCGGCGTCCGGAAATGAATTTGATATAACTCATTTAGATACGACATAAGATTAGAATTAATGTTACAGATAGCGTCTGAAACGAATCATTTGTTGAAGATTGTCTTAACTACAGTCGTAAGTAACACATAACAAAACTACATACTACGTGACTTTTAGTGTATCACTATTATCAAGAGATTTAAAAAAAGTCCTATTTATTTGTTAACCAGCTTTTTCCCACGACTCCTTCCGCGTGGTATTAAAAAAATGTAGCCTATGTGTTCTTACAAACTATCCTCTACATCTATGCCAAATTTCATCGAGATACATTCAGTCGTTTATGCTACAAACTGTAACAAACATCCACCGTCTAAACTTTTGCATTTAATATTAATAAGATTTAAACGGTACCACTAAAATGTATTAAAAACGCTGAAATTTAGATCAAGTTTTAAATGCTTATGTTGAGTACAAAACAATTGTTATTGATTCAATTTTTATATGACGAAGATATATGCTTAGAATGTTCATCACGTAAGTTATACCACAAACTTTTTGACGAATATGATTCAAACGAAAACTTTTACAACTCTCTGATAAAATGAACGTACCTTAAATCCTGTTGTCCAACTGTTAGAGCGTAAAGAAATCGTAAATCTCAAAAGACAATTTTATCAACAAAAATAAGCGTTCAAAATAAACATCTAGGAAATTCACTAATAATGTATCTCTCTCTGCTTATATTCATTTTTGACCGACTTCCCAAAAGAAGGAGGTACTCAAATCGTCTGTATGTTTTTTATGTGTGTTACGGCATAATCATATACTGATAATAGCAGCAAGCTCATTTCTCCTAATAATTCTCCATTGAATCTACAAAAAAGACAAATAACTCCACCATAAACATTTCAAAAATTTGTTAACTACATCCGTACGTTTAAAAAATTTTGCATATTTGCATAATTTATCAATATATTGAAACCAAAACATTTGTCATAATGTTAATTATATAGGCAAGTCAATTAACGTCTCTTACATCCGATGTGTCCATAACAACAAAGTACTTGTACCACCAACGCGTCTCCGGTTTCTGTACTACATTGCCAGTATATCTGCCAAGATCAAGGATTTTGAATAACATGAGTAAAACCGGATAGACGTTTTCCTGGTTTAATGTTGGTTAGCTGAAGTTTCCATTTTTTCGATTATTAACTAATGATTCATTAGTGTTAGTTTATCAATTATTTTAAAAGGATATCGGTATCATTATAACAATTGATTTTAATTTTCTCTAGTGGTTGAAGATTAAGAGCGAATCAAATGATTTTCGCCGCGAAATTCCTCTACTTAATCTGAAATTTTGGCCTTTTCTTTTTAAAGATTGTGAAAGGGACGGGAAATTAATTTGTCTCCTGTTCTCAGATCAAACAGATATTAGTAAATTTAAATCTTACCAATATTATTATTGCGAAAGTTTATATGGATGTATGGATGTTTATCAGAGTTTGTAACCTAAACTCCTGAACGGATATCGATGAAATTTGGTATGGATGTAGGGAATAGTTTGGAACAACACGTAAGCTACTTACTTCTGTTTTGTTTATTTTCTCGCGGACAGAGTCGCAGGCGTAAGCTAGCCTTTCATAAATCTCTGGATTTCATTGCGTAGTTTGCTTTATAGAACCGATGTCAAATGTGCCAGATGACAAGTACATAAACGTGTTGACTTCCCAAACATGCGCCAATAGTCCAGCTTTATTCTGTGAAACTGTAGTTTGTTACAATCTTAAACCAATAAACAACCGACTTCTGACTTGCAGCTGTTACTTTATCGCTACTGACTTTGTCTATTTTTTTAATATAAGTAATTTTTTGTTAATATGATAACCTCAAAACTTTTACAAATAATATTCAGTGCAAATCGGCTGACTTCGAGAGAATTTGAACCCACTAAAAAGGTAATCCGTACACTTAACTTAAGCTTGTTTTTTCCATCTCTGATCTATGCTGCTTATTTTCATTCATTTTTTTCTTAATAACATTCTATAAACAATGTTATATTTGATTTTGCAGCCGACCTTTAGAACCTCTTAGTAAAAGTGCAATAAACTTGTTAGTATTTTTAAATTGAGACTTAGCTTCATTTAAGAGCTAGATAGACCTAAGCGATTCACATCTAAGTACTAATAAACAAATATGTAAAAATAAATCGCTTTACTTGGCATCAGTCCACCTAAATTAAGATTTGAAAGATGTCTGACACGGGTAAAACGTGATCATAAAACTAATTCAATTAATTTACAAATTAAATAATAGTTTTATATAAAAATTAACAGCTTGTTATCAAACGCATAAATGGATATATAATTCTAGCATTTTTATTAGTCAGTTTACAACTGATGAGTGTTGTCATCAGTGTAATATAGACTATCTTGTTAGTTATATTGCAAACTAGCTGTTGCATGCGACTTTCTCAGCGCAATATTATGATAAAAAAAACATAACCTATAATGTAGCCATCTATGTCAGCTACCCTTCAGTGAAAGTCCGGTCAAAATCGGCCCAGCCGTTTCGGAGATTACCGGAAACAAACGCAGCTTGCGGACAGACAGACATAAACAATTTAAATGCGATTTTCGTTATCAGCAACGCAAATACATCATCATTCTGAAATTCGGAATTTTTCTTTTGACATTACAGACACTCCAATTTTATTATGTTTATAGATAGGTACAGTCATAATCCTTAATATTGTGAACGACCGTATAATTAAATTGCGAATTAACATTTTTAAACCAGTATTTCAGACTCCGACAACATTGCCTGTCATCTTACGCATCAACGCAAATCATTCGAGTATGTTTTGATCATTGGTGGCCTGTTACAATGACCTCACATTTATCATACCTGAAGATGTTAAACATGTCGACGCGTTGACGCGCCATCTCCAATGTGTTAACGCGTGCCCGATTATAATTATCTGTACAATCGTCGTCATTCGCGGTGGTCGAGTTACGGAAAAGTTACCTCCGTCCTTTTTACAATTAAATTATTGTAGCTCCTACACACTACAGACTTTTTATCGCCAGATAGTGTAGTCAAGTCGGGATCTCAAGCCAAAATCATGTAAAACAAGTCAGCGTAAAATGTGCACGTACATACATGCTCATGCAGATTTAGCGTCCGATTAATCTATGTGTCAATAAAATGACTGTAATATGCTCGAAATGTTAGTGCAATCGATGTTTTCATCAAATAAGATAAAACTCTGGACATCCTTTAGTGTACGTCTAACTCTTACAATTTTTATCATTTCGAGCCATTCAGAGCACTTAAACGATTGTAGCTTTTAAATGAAACACCGCGAACGATGCTAACTGTACATTTCATCGCGGTGTAAAACCGACGATAACGCGCGCTCGATTATAATTTTCAGATCCAATCTTGATTCTGTTACGCGAATATGTCCTGCACAGGAGACGGGCCGTAAGATTAATGTTACCATAATTCGGCGCGATAAATTATACACATCGTGTTTATATTCCACAGATAGGATCGCGTCGACATTTTAAAAATTTACGACTCTGTTTGACTTAAGAGAAAATTATTTTTTTTTATGTTTTACACGTTTTTGTTTCGTTTGAAAACTTTGATTAATGTTTTAAACATTACCGGATATATAACTTATGTTGTTGAAAATAACACGTTGATTAATATATACCAAGATTTCCTTTATGATATAAATAAATTAAGACGGGTTTTAGCAGGATTAGACTGAAATAGAAATTACTATTGACTGTAAAATGATTTTTTTAAAAAGGCCGCGAGATTCAAACTATATGTGCGCCTTCGCATGTGGCGAACCCGTATGATCTGAACCGAACAGTATTTCAGTATAAGAACACAAATATTTATAGTCTATGATGTATATATAAATAACTTGTGACTAAACTTCGTTAAAAGTATATCGAACGGTCCTCATATATTTTCCATTACGGTCTGTTATATATTATTTACTTAGGTTTTTCCGGCCAACGAAAACTTTGTTGGAGGGATAAAATCTAATCTAAGTTACGTTTGGTCGTGTTATATCGAATTCGCCCGAAATATAAACTTTACTGTAGCGTTTAAACAAACTTTAGTTTAATATTAAAAGTAAGTAAAATTGATTGCATGATTTTTTCTCTACTAAAGAGGAAAAATTTTTTTGTTTGATTGCTCAAAAACTACTTAGCCGATTATAAAAATTCTTTCACCCTTAAAAGATAATTTATCTATGAGTAACATAGGCTGTATTTTTACATTTCGCAGACAAAAGCTAGTCATTTAAAAAAAACATTTTCAATTTTAAAAAAATCGAAATACACTTTGCCTCATTTCAGTTACATTGAATGTTTTAATCATCTGTTTTTAAAATAACATTTATTAAGTTAACTGGATTATTCCAAGCTGTCAGATCAATAAAAATGTTCTCTCGAAATCAGGTTACACTCACTTAAGCCGTCGGCATTTAACAGAAACCTTATCCTTTAATAGTTTATTTTTAATTTTATAGACTGCTGTTACGAAAATAAGTCTTATAACCATTTGGCCGAATTAACCGCTATTTAATATTATCGTTTTGTAAAAGTATGCAATGTTAATAAAAAAACTTTCTTACCGTAATGGAAACACTTGTCGGAACGACGAGCAGTATAACGAACGCTAACGGAAGTTAACTCCGAAGGTATGTAATAATATATACACGGAAACTTATCCTGTATTGTGGGCATTAGAAACACTATCCTTCAATCTTTAACAAAGACTGGCCAACACTATCTAACCGCGAACATTTACAAGGATTAACCAATTGACTTTATATGTGTGCACAAACAAAAGACATCATTCCACCATTCAATGACAACTGTCAGTTCAGTCAGTTCAACCTAACTCTAAGGAATCACTAGGTAATCTAACTTAATATTATATATGTGAAAGTTTAGATGGATGTTTGTTACAGTTTGTAGCCTAAACGGCTGAAGGTATCTCGATGAAATTTGGCATAGATATAGAGTTCGGAAGAACACATAGGCTACTTGCTTTTGTTTTTTTTATTCCGCGCGGATCGATTCGCGGGCTAAAGCTAGTGATAAAATGAATGGAAATTTCAGTATCCCAATATATATTTATAGAGAGTTTTGTTTACATACATATCTTTTCTTTTATGCATATAATAAAATTGGAGTGTCTGTTGTATAATAATATTAAAAAAATCCAGATTTCGGAAAGATGACGTATTTGCGTTGCTAACAACGAAAATCGCGTTTTTTTGTCTGTATGTCTGTCTGTCCTTTGCGTTGCCGATTTCGATTGGACTTTTACTGAAGGATAGCTGACATAGACGAGCATATTATACGCTATTTTTTATCTTAATAATCGACGAAGTCGCGGGCAACAACTAGTAGTATAATATATCACTAGTCTTGCGTTTGAAGGCGGCCTTTTCTGCTGATTTATTGTACCTTATTCGTTATTGTGCTCCAATGATTCACCCTCCTCATAGATTTTGTGACATTAAGAGTGATTGGGAAAACAAAAAACAAAAAATTTACGATAGTCGTCTATTATATTGATGTTTATGAAATATCGTGTAGGAATAAGGAAAGTATAAAGTTATTTTTACACGTTTTACATTAAAAATTGATATGTGCCACTTATGCTAGGTTGCTGATGTTTCCATTCATTTTGTCATTACTTAGTGAATCATAAATGTAAGAGTAACCTCAGTTTCAAAGCGGTAAAACTCAAGTTACGTAGTTCGGAAACGCATTTGATGAATTTATCGAACCAAATATTCTAATGGTTAAATGAAGCTTGGAAACCAGCCATTAGATAGTGGTATCTGCTTAAATTAACGTATTCAAATAAAACGAGTTTTTAACAAGAAAAAGTGATTTATTTAAGAAACATTTGTATAGTTCCAAATAGAAGCTTTTAACTTATACGGTTTGGCTTGATCAGTTTATTTAAAAAACAGTCGTATCTGTTGGGAATAACTTTTCGATTCCATTCCACAGAATGGTCCATCAGTGTCACATTTTAACCGATTGCGTTCGATATGAGTCGATATAGACAGAAATACTGGCCACTTAGTTAAACACATGACGCTGCATTATTTCTTTATTTCGATCCAATTCAGAGGCGTAACCTCTGTGTAAAATACACTGTACTTATTGCAAGTTACTCTAAACTTAAGGCTACTTAGTTTTGTCTCTTTGCAACATAAAAATCTTTCATAAGCTTTTAGTTTTTAAAGTTTCAAACTTAGAACGAAATTGTTACATTGGAACTACGTTTTATTATTACATAACCGAGAGTAAACTGTTCATGGTTTTGTGGTATGAATGCTTTTTGTTTAAGAATCCGATATTTATTTACTCTTCGTTTGTTCAGTAAATTAGTTATAGCGTGATGTGATTGGTAGACAAACAAGCTAAGTCGGGGTGACTGGCGACAGACCGTCACTCATCAATCTGTGAAGCTAGATTTAACATCGTCTGCACAGGCTTATCCCCTATATGGGTGACCGATGTTGGTGACGTCTGCAAGGTCAATGACCCATAGTCGACGAAAACTTTTGCAATAGCTGTTGGTTCCAACTGATACATTTTGGACTAAATGCGTTTTTTTTCCACTAAAGTGTTACTGGCCGCATGCCCGACACATTTTGATTGCTCCTAAACTCTCGAGACAATCTGTCTTTACTAACTCTGTTTGTACAATTTATATTTTTTTATTTAATTTAATTTGTCTTGGATGGTTTTTTATTACTTTCGAGCCTATAAACACTCATAGTTTAATTAATAAATTGTAATATCATTTTAGTATTTACAAAATAGCAAGGTAATGCGTAAAACATTGGCTGTAACATTTACTAGGTACTATTTAAATGCATTAAATTTGAGCAAATTGTAATCTAAAATTACTCAAAAATTACACCTAAATTTGTTTTTAATCCAGATATTAAGACGCTAATTTAAATCATGCAAACCCTCGAGACTAGCAAAGAAACAGACGAACAGACAAACCCAATCAAAACCTTTAGAGCGTGCACATCTGAAACTAACTATCGCAAAATTATTTAGTCTCGTTTCGATACCTCTGAGCTTCTTTGTAGGTGCACACACTACAAAATTTTTAATTCTGTAACTGAATAGATGAATCGGCTGCGAAACAATCGACAATCACACTGTTATGCGATAGTTTAGTCAAAAGTGTGCACCCGCTCTTAATATTTACAATCTCAATCTTACTCATATTATAAATGCGAAAGTTTAGATGGATGGATGGATGTTTGTTAGAGTTTGTAGCCTGAACAGCTGAACGGATTTCGATGAAATTTGGTATAGACATAGAGGATAGTTTGGAAGAACACATAGGCTACTCACTTTTGTTTTTTTTTTATTCCGCGCGGACGGAGTCGGGAGCGAAAGCTAGTTTGAATATAAAATAGAACTCCGTTTACATACGTGTCATGTGCATGTTAAAGAATTTGATATTTCTATCACAACATTTTAATGCATTCCACTTAGTTTGATATATGCGATATAAAATTTCCACGAAAACTTTTTTCTTTCTAAAATTTAAATGACATAAGTATTGATAGTCGCAGATTTTGTTTTCATTGGAAATTTAATATCGTGTTTTACAAGATTCATACAAGAATATTTCGACACATACAAGTTTAATAAAATATCTAGCTGTTGCCCACGACTTCGTCCGCGTGGTATTAGAAAACATATGAACTATATAATAGCATATTATAGGCTACTTTTTTATGTTAATACTAGCTTTTGCCTGCGACTCCGTCCAATAAAATAGAGAGATTCTTGCTGTCGAGCAAGTGCATTAGGGTTGCAACATCTAGAACTTCACCTCTGTTTTAAACAAAATAAAGTCTAATCTAGTCTACAAAGGCTTGAATGATTTAAGTTAAGTTCGATGAATTTATGTTACCCAGTGCATGTAAATGATATTAAATTACAATACCTCATATCGTTTGAGGGGATACCTAACCAAATTAATGAAAGACTAGGCCACCCATGCTGCCCCCGTTCGGGTTAGTTGACCTTTAAAAACAATCAAAAAATCACCTCATATTGTAACCGTCATTTTCTATTACTAAAGTCTTTCTATATTGTGAGATAATTGCGACAAAAGCACCTTAACCACAGCGCCAGATATATCCGTCGTACTCTAATCTCAAAGCAAACAAATCAAGTAATTTTAACCACCCTCTAAATTATTCCGAATACAGCACACATGTCACATGTCGTTTCGTTTATCAATCTGCTTTATAAAGTTGCTAACGTGTTCGTTCCAGGTTGCCTGGGGGCGCTGTCAGTGGGCGTGGCGCTGGCGTTATCACCGGTATCGGTGGCTCTGTGCGTGCGGAAATCGACGCGTGTCACGGCCGTCGTGGGCGGCCTGGTCGCTGCCCTCGGTTGCCTCTTCACATCCTTCGCGACGCAGTTCCACCAGCTGTTCTTCAGCTATGGTATACAATTTTATCTTTATGTTCTACGCTAGGGAATAGAATCTAGAGTAATTTAGCATGAGAATGCTTTGGCACCGTTTAATATTCTCATAGAACTACTTTTCATTATTTAAGTAATGAAAACTAAACTAAGGAACAGCGTAATTTGTCAGTTTTGAGGGGCAGTAAGTTATGTAGATATAATTTTCAAAGTTAATTTTAAAAATTAATAAGAAATTTCTCCTCAAGTCATTCAGTTGCAGAGAAAGATAAATTTCACTTTAATCTTACGTACTCACAAAGCATAATGTATCTCAATATTGAGTCGCACAAACACCTGACAGTTTAATTTATTTCATCAGATTCGTATAATCGAACTTCAAAGGTATCCGCTAATTGGCTCTCACAGCAAACAAGCGGATATCCAATAAAACTGCGAGCATCAAAAATAAACAAACCGAGGAAGGCGCGCGTCCGAAGTGCGCTGCACATTACGCGCATCGAGAATAAATACCGAAATTATCAAAGGAGACTTCGAATGAATCTCCGTTTATCATAATTAATGAAGATGTTTACAAATTATGCATTTACATTTCACATTTTTTGAACAAATATTTAAAAAAACAGTGTCATGGTTTCTTAAAACTAAATTTTAAGTTTACTCTTGATACGCTTTAACTAGCTTCCTAAACTCTATAAATGAAACTATCAATTATTCTTAATACATTAGACAATTTCCAAACAAAGCATAAGTACTCAGTAGTATTTCTTTCAAAATTGAGCTTTAACCAAGAATCTCAAAAGCTATGTTAGAAAATATCAAAACAATACAAATAAATATTAAATCGCATTGTTCCTGTTCCAATTCCGTTCAAGCACACTTTAAAACGAAATAACCCGAATGATAGCCGGCAATGGTAAGGCGACGCGAACTCTACAATTGCAATAACGTACGCGCTAAGCTGACACTATCCTTGAGGATAATGCTGCAGTCAGCAGGAATTGTATTAGCATTTAAATTGAAGAATGCCGCGGTATGACCGCCTCGGTCCGTTTCCGCTACGACCGATATTTTTAATTCCCGCAACATAAAAAACAAACAGTTCGACACCTATCGATGCAAACTAGGGACGTGAAAATTTTAAATTGTAATCTGTGGTAACTCGATTTGCTTTTTTATTAGTTTCTAAGTAATAGTTAAAAAGGAAAAATGCCACACTTAAAATGACTTGATAACAATACTTATCTTTTCTCAACTCTTAGGGCCTGTCCCACAATTTTTGTAGATTGTCAGATAACAGTCCAACGTATAAAATATGTGATGGAAGTATCGGATTTGGTACTCTATACGACAGTGACGTCACTTTAAAGATATCTGAGCCTCTATCAGTGAGTGGTAGGATAGGATCTTGCATTTTCGAAACATCAAACATTGACAAGTTTTGAGTACTTTAATAATGAACATATTCAAATGCCAATTACCATTAAAAGTCCCAATTTACGGGGATTTTGAAGTTAAATTATGTTTTTGAATTTAATTTTACTTAAAGACGTGTTTTAATATTTCCTTTCAGAACAAATATAACGTCAAAATAAAGTATATTGGTTGTAGTAAGTATATTACTTGTATATTACTCAAATAACTAACTTGTATTTTTCAATGCAATAACTACGAGGTGATAGCAAACAAGTCGATACATTCGGTAGCGGAAATGTTCCCTCAGATAGCTGGAGCTTCATCCAAAGCTCGGCGTCTCACAAAGAAAACACATTACCTACATTGCTCCTCATAAACGACGCCGGAAACTCGATCTTGTGGAACTCGGATATTTTTAAGTTGTTTTCTTCAAATAATAAAGTGAAAATAAATTATACTGTTGGTTAAAAGCAAATTGTCAAAGGTTTCGATGATTTAATGGTAACTTATTAATTTACTATTATTTTGTATGGTATCCACATTCGTTACAAATCTTTTACGCGCATAAAGAGATGTAAATTATCCCAAGATTTATATTTCCCTGAAGCATACCTTCTCTTAAAGACTAGCGACGCGTGTCAAATGTGTACACTGTGAAAATTATTTCACAAATTCTCAGAGCTAAAATACATAAAATTCAAAATGAGAGGTAGATTCAAACAATGTACATATTTTATTATGTACTTTCATTTTGTGTGTATGATAGAAAACTTGTCGTAAACTCATCCGATACGCATCACACCGGCTCTGAGCGGCTGATAAATGGCATCACGTCACAAGTTCCCGCGATGAGTGTCGATAAGCGGCGATATCCTGGAAGTCCCCGCTTCCCTTCTCCCACGTACTGTCGCGATGCAATCTTTACAGCTTCCAATGCATCATCACGTCGCCATCTATGCCTATCTGTTAACGACTACTTTCAGATTCCGGTAATATCTGCTTAATGATAGTATAGAATGCTTTTGCTTTATTTTACTGACACTATTTTTCATACTAAGAGATCGTAACATCGCAGTTAGTTACAATGTCGTTCAGATAACGGGATATAAGATGGCCGAAGAACACCAAACACTTCTAAGCTAGTTAAAAAAAAGTTCGTTAAAAATGGCATAATGTTATGAAAATTAGACTAGATCATTTTTTTATAATAAGAATCATAGTACAGTAATACTATGCTGACCTTAGAAGACAAAAGCAGGAATGATGAAGATGATAAAAAAGGGGAGTAACAGAAATGATATTATCATGGTAGAGACTGTAAGGATTTTTGTAACATTCCAGGGACTGTGGTGGGCGTAGGCGTTGGTCTGACAAGGGACTGCTCGACGCTGATGGTGGCTCAATACTTCAAGCGGCGCCGGGAGCTCGTCGAAATCTTCATAGTAAGCGGCAGCGGCCTCGGCATCGCCGTCATGTCGACATTCATCAAAGGCGCTATAAGGTACCCCAACCATCCATAATGTAAAATAATAAAACTACTATCGTTATACGTAAAAAGCTAAAAAAAAAACTGTATCAAAGTAACAAATTAATTAAAAAACGATATCTATCGTTTTTTTACCTCTTAGGGTTCTTATTTAAATTTACCACTGTTGGGTATAAATTGGGCAAAAATAGTAAAAGAAATTTCTTGATGATCCTATTTCCAGTAAGGTTACTAATATTATAAATGCGAAAGTTTAGATGGATGGATGTTAGAATTTGTAGCCTAAACGGCTGAATAGATGTAGAGAATAATCTGGAAGAATACTTAGGCTATTTAGTTTTGTTTTTTTTTTTAATCCCAGTAGCCAATAAAAGGTAGTTTATGTTATAAACGCAATATGCACTGAATAGTTTAAATCAAAAATAAAAAAAAAACCATCCTTTGTTTAAAAATGTACAATATGAAATTGCGTTTTATTATAAAGTACGGTCGTCTCACTATTATCTATAGCTATTACCGATTTGGCTGTTTCATGCTTCACACTCTGTCTTTTTTTATTGATTTTTATATTTTTATCTGTAGAGCAATAGGTTGGAGACTAGGACTGCAGGCAGTAACAGGAGTCGTGTTCGTCACTTTCATCCTCGGCACGTTTTACCGGTCCGCATCTCTATACCATCCTCAGCGTCGTGCTATCTTGCATCTTAAGAACCAGAATAAAATCAAAAGGAAAATGAAAGACAAGAACAAATCGGATGATCGCCAGCCCTTCTTCGACTTCTCTACGCTGAGATCAAAAACTGTACGAATCCTGCTTATGTCTACTGGTATATCGGCGTTCGGGATCAATACTCCGATATTTTACTTAGCTTATCATGCTGAAGAAGAAGGTAATTACGCATTTTATACTAATGAGAATGTTGTTAAAATCTAGCATATTTAAATGAGAATTTGTATCGTTAAAAAAGTAGTCTGTTGCAGCAATCATGGGTCGTTTTAACCACAGTTTTCTCCATCAAGTAATTTATTTCAGAGCTAAGTTAAATTGAGAAATGTCCAGATTTAAGCAATAATGTAACGCCTATCCATCCTTCAGTTTCTATAAATCTCAACCTTATTATTTCCAGGGTTAGGTGATACTGCAGGCTTATTGCAAGCGTATCTCGGGTTAGCATGGGCGGTGGGGTGTGCGGCATTCGGCCTGTTGGTACGTCAGAAGTCAGCTGAATGCCGTATAGCACGGCAATATCTAACGCAGGCAGCGGTGTTCGTATGCGCACTGGCCACCATGGCGCTCACCGCTGTCGAGGGTTCCTATAGCGGATACGTGATGTTTGCTTGGGTCTATGGTAATATTTCTTTCATAACTTATTGCTTTCAAATCCAAAAAAAAAATTAAACAATGAATTTCAAGTTGAGTACTTACCAAAGAAACTAATGATAACAACTATAGCACATTGCAATATATACTAAACTAACTGGTTGCGTTGACGTCCAAGAGTGACCGGTCTTGTAAGATAATCTATATAAATGTCATGACTAAACATTGTAATTTCCTGTATCCATTTCAGGTATATTTTGTGGAGGTTACCATTACTCTCTGAAGATGTATACCTACGAGAGAGTACGATCTCGGAACTTCGCCAGGACTTGGGGCTTTGTACAGTGTTCTCAAGCCGTGCCTATTGCAATAGGAGTGCCCTTGTCAGGTATCTATTTCTGTATTATAAATCTATTAAACCAATACTGTGTTCAAAATTGTCTGCGTATATACTATAAACTTCAATCTATCCTAACATAACCTAACAGGTTCAATAATTGGTCACTAAGAGTCCTATATTTTTGAAATCAGCTGTTGCTGGAGAGTTTTCCGGTGTGACATGTTATGAAAATATGTTACTCACAGGTAAATTACCTTTCTAACGGTAAAAGAATTTTTAAAATCGGCCTAGTAGTTTTTGAGTTATTTCAATACATACCAAAATACAAATACTTCATCTTTATAATATTAATATTGACTAGTATAGAAGGATATAAGTGAGTAATAAATGTTTTTGTTTTTACAGGGTACATAAATGTGGGCTGCGGCGGTAAAGCGGGCTATTACTTCAGTTCGACATGCTCGCTGCTCGGCTCGCTGTCTCTCTTCTGCATCGACCTGCACCGTCGCAGCGTCGCGCACAAACACACCAAGTATTCTCAACTATATCCATACATAACACGAAATAAATCAACTCGTGTACTCAGAGGCATCATCTATAAAAATGAGGGGAAAAGACCGTGATATTAGCACAACTTTTTTAATATTACTACTAATACGCAGGTCGTTTTTTTTTTAATTTGAACCCCACGCAGATTATGTTGCATTGTATAAAAATAAATTCAATTTCTCCGTACTTTAATACACTGGGGTTTATCATATTAAATAGCGTTGAAATCTTTTTGCAAATATTTCATACCAGCTGTTGCCCGCGACTTCGTCCGCGTGGTATTAGAAAACATACGAAATATAAATTACAAAAAGCTACGTATCTCTCGGGAACCAGACATTTCTCTCGGATGGAGCTTATCTCATGTGTACTCCAGGCTTTGTTTTATATCTGTGCCAAATTTCAATAAGATATGTTGAACCGTTGCAGAATGATCGAGTGAACATTAAAAAACTAAATTAATGAATTCCACGGGAACCGTAACTATTCCCGGGATAAAAAGTAGCCTATGTGTTCCTTCAGACTATGCTCTAAACCTGTTCCAAATTTCATGGAGATCCGTCCAGCCGTTTAGGCTACAAACGCTAACAAACATCCATCCATCCATCCATCTAAACTTTCGTATTTATAATATTAGTAAGATTACGTAATTTATAAGTTTTCTGATCTACAATGTCATATTTCAGAGAAAATGGCGGTACGGCTCCCTGTGAGTCAGCGTGCGGCCAGTCTCGCCGCAGTCGCAGCAGGGACCGGGAGCCGAGGACGGCCACCGGCGCCGCCACTGCTTTAGGTGGTCCTCCTAACATTTTCATAACATCAAACGGTAGTCTCTTCAAATCTGTACACCAACCAAAGGACATACTGTGGCGCAAATTGATTACACTCAATTCATAATTAAGTTAAATGAAGATTTTATATTACTAAACTAAATATTTATTCAGTAACATGAGTAGAAAGTATTATAAACAAAATAAAACTTAATTTTCCCCACTGAAAGGTTGATCGTCGAGTGTTCTTATACACAAGTAACGCCATCTAGTTTAATATTTCGATTCTATGTAAGTTTTCAACGCTAAAGTGCGTAAGTAGTTTGCACTAAGAAGTGTAAGTAGTACCTATAATCTATCTAAGTTCTAGGAGCAGAATTAGTAGCACCGGGCAGGGCTGGGCGAGACCTCCTACTGGACAGCATCGGGCCAGGTAGCCTGGGCTCCCCGCCGGCTAAGCTGCCGCCGGAGCTCACCTGCATCAGCGAGGAAGGAGGTCTCGACTTGGACCTAGATCTAGACATACCAGAACATCTTCTGGAGGACCTAGATTGCGGTGGTGATTGTATCACTAGTTGTAATAAGGTAAACTTCGAATAGACTTTTTCTTTACTAATTAAAGTAATTAAATCGGATAATAAACAATTATTCAATTAAGTTATTGACACGATCAATGCATTACTAAAAAAAATTTCGTCAAGATTTGATTACTAGAATAGATTAGTCTAAGAAAAGACTGTCGGTTGAAAAGTGTCTTACAGCGAGGGCCGTTGCAAGTAAAACCCGAGAAAAAAAATCGTTAATACACTAAATCTACCCAGCAATTATGTAGTATCTTTCTGTTTTGTTCGTCGATTAAGGGAAAGCAACGCGTCTACAATTGCACATATCGATAGGAAGTCAATTAACAACATTACGCATCTGTTTTTACTTACTATTTTAAATTACACGTAAATGTATTCACTGGCAAAAGTTAAATATTTACGTCTTTACTTGAAGTATTAGGTATTCTAATACTAATAGAGATTATAATTAAGGTCACTATTTCTCAAGTTACTTTCACTTACATTCACTTAAATAGTAAGTGTAAAAAATGTAGAGCACCAACAATTTAATACAACAGCGCAACAGCGTTACACAAGCCCTAATCGCATTATGCCAAGAGTCGTACGATGTTTACGGTGCGACATTTCAATTTACACCGTAACATTTCAAATGAACGCGAGAACGAATTTTATTCGTATTAGATTTTTTTTTATTATAATAATAATAATAATCATCATAATCATACTTCATCCATTATTAATTGTTAATATTATAAATGCGAAAGTTAAGATGGATGGATGGATGTTTGTTAGAGTTTGTAGCCTAAACGCCTCAACCGATTTCAATTAAATTTGGTATAGATGTAGAGGATAGTCTGGAAGAACACATGGGGTACTCACTTGTATTTTTTTTAATTCCACGCGGACGGAGTCGCGGGCGATAGCTAGTGTGTAATAAAATTACATACGGTGTATATTCAGTAAAGAACTGCGAATACAAAACGTTCACGAGAAGTATTGTAATAAGTGAAGTATTGTAGCCATTTAATTTATGACTTAAAAATAGTATCAATCCCTAATTTCGGTAATTATGATTTCCGCAGAATATCATAGTTTTTTTTTACGTCATTCCAATACAATTGTACTATAAACATTGTTGTCCCTATCTATTTAAAGAGATTATGAGGGGTATTTCCAAGCATTTCGATAAGGAAAGACAGTTTTGAAATTGAATTTTTCGTACAGGTGGAAAACTATCTAATGCTGAGTGAATACGAGAACAATTTGATAGCGGAGTTACCAAATTTGAACGAGCGACGAGGCCGGCGCTGGTCTATCGTGGTCGGCAACTCTCCGCCGCCCGGCACCAACGACAACCAATCCACGCCTGAGCATAGAAACTCTATCAAATGGAAGAAAAAGTGCCATAACTCGAACAACAGACTGATCACAGTGATAAACGAGGCGTCCTTATAAACTTGTAGTGAAATGACAGCGAGACAATAAATAGCATAAATTGGTTAATGTACCTACGACCTATTTAACCTCATAATTTATTTGATGTGTGTGAATAATAGCGACAAATGTGTAATGCTCTGTATAAGTTATTAAATTATTACTACGATTATGTGTTTCCTTTCTTCCCATTTATTAACCTACTTTACAAGTCTATAAATTCTTTTATTTAAACATCTGAATTAAGTATTAGATTAAGAGCCTTTCCCAGCACTGGCTGATAGGCTCAGATAACTTTAAAATGAATTCACTGTCATAAGGGAACAAAATCCGATATTTGCATCATATATTTTACAAGTTGGATTGTTATCAGACAATTTACAATTCGGTGGGACAGGCCCTAAATAAAACGACAATTACAAGACAGTAGCTAAATATATTGTTAACATTTTGTAATACATTATAACTAGTGAATATTATACCGAAAAATATATTAATAATACATGTTTTATTGCCGTTGTGGTACAACTATGTCCTCCAAAAACTGGGCGAAGCATCTCATCGCCTGCAAGATCGCAGCGAGCAGGATGGAAAGAGACAGACTTACCAGCTTCTGATTCTCCGATACGACTATTTCATTCTTAACAGGAACTAAACTCCGACTCGACTCTACGCTAAGAATGCTCGCGTTATCACAATCAACGTTATACACATTTGTACCTACCTGACCGAACCTTTCGCGCACATCGTCGACATCACATGTCAAATCTATAATTATAAATTCAGAATTGATTATTTCGTTATCATTGAGTATATCCGCGGACTTCAACCTGTATACGTCGTCCCTATTAACATTACTATTGATCACATCTTTTGAACAACAAGGAATTTCATTCCAATGCACAGCACTATGAGATTCTTTTGTTAGGCACTTCGTTACTACACCTTCGATATTAGTGTTTAAATTATTATTGTATACACTCGCGTTAAAAGAGTCATCGTTCTCTTCTGACGACATACCACTGTCTTCGTCCAAAAGGACTTCTTTTGAACATTTATTACGATTGTCCAATTGTTCTATANNNGTCCGTGCCCTGCGCGGGCACGGCCTCTGGTCAAGACACCTTCCCACAACTTATACTGCCCTTTATTACAATCGCATTTGACAGCACATCTTGTGGCAATAAACCATCCACTTCGGAGACTGACGCATTGTTCAACGAACATGCGTCATCTAATAATAATTCGGATCGTAGACCCTGAAATAAATAGCACATACAAAGATTCGTACACAGTAAATTTAAATACGGACAGGAATATGACAGTAGCTGGTTCACTTTAAGCTAGTAAGCTAGTGTGACATGTCAGCTACCGGCGTGCAATTACACGCCGGTAGCTGCCGGTAGCTAATTACCAATAACTGGCGTGCTAGTAGCCTGGTATTTAATATTTCGACAGCTAAGCTGATAGATCTCATCTCATACTGTCTTGTAAACCTTCTGGTATGAATAATTGCACTAGTGGTCAACTGGCATGTTACCTAATAATCCATTTTACTATCATATTCCCACCCTAAAGTTATAATTCAACTTACAACAGCAAAGTACTCATATTCTTTTTGAAAAGATATTAGGAATATGCAGAAGATAGCCGTTAATAAATAACTGCATAGATACGTGATGACCAAACAAACTCTGAAGCTATTGGAACTATCTGGAAATAAAACATTATTAAAAACATATAACATTTACATATCATAAATAAAAATTATTAATAGCGTTTACCTTCGGTCATAAACGAAGTTATTGTTCCAAAAATAGCCATTAATATTAATAAAAGGAAGCTCACATTAGCAAGACATTGTCGTAGTATTAACAAATTTTTGTCATAAAATAATGTTGAAATATATGTTGTTAAAACGCACTGAAACAAAACAAAAATATTGTAAATATCTGGAATTATCAATTACAAATAACCTAATCTATGTAAAAGTTTCGTATTAAATCATAACGACTTTTTTGGAATAGAGTTTCTAACGAATTTATTGATTCAAATATAGTAATCTATACAAATATTATGCTATTTTCAGTAGCTTTTTTTTTAAGCTTTTCAAAAGAAAGTCAGTGATTCTTAAGGGGATTTCGATACGCTACTCAACAATATTATCTTACGTCTGGAAGACTTACAACCGCAAAGCACTTACAGAGTGTGGTAGTCGGCTAAACATATCCTTTATAAATATACTAGCTTTCGTCCGCGACTCCGTCCGCGTGGAATTAAAAAAACAAAGTAAGTAGCCTATGTGTTCTTCCAGACATCGTTCTACATCTATGCCAAATTTTATCTAAATCCGTTCAGCCGTTTAGGTTACAAACTCTAACAAACATCCATCTAAACTTCCGCATTTATAATATTAGTATGATTTCCGTCCACCAGAATGTTTAAATGTGTTCCACATATTAATAAAACATTACTTCATTATTTAAAATAGAATACAGTATACATTAAAAAATCTAAGATCGAAAATAGTTAGCAATCTTGATATTAAATAACTAATATCAAACCTTCGTGGTATTGTAATGTAATAAATGTTACAAGGCTTAATATAATTGTGGCATTAGTGGGGCAATTTATTTTATTTTCATAAACTAGGTATTATATACTAACCTGTACCCATAAGTACAAAGTGCCGAAAGCACATATAAATATATTTAGGGCTATCAAGCAATGGCTATCCACCTGCAATACAAAATGTAAGGTAAATACCTTTTGAACACAATAAAACAACAACGACATACATAACTATTCAATTGCAACCTTTTTCGTTGCACTTTTGTTAACATAAAATATATTAAGCTGTTGCTCGAGACTGTCCGGGTGAAATTGAAAAAAAAACATGGCCTATGTTACTCACTGGTAACATAACTTTTTAATGGTGCAAGCATTTTTGACATCAAATAAAAATACAAATCTTTGTATTTATATTAGATAATAATATGTATTTATATCTATTTAGTAATATTACAAAAACACATTTAAAAAACGCTATCATGCAAATTAAAAAAAATTTTTTAAGTTATTTGTCCGCCTGTTATAAAACATATTAAATTAATCATTGGACAGTGAACAAAAAACTCTAAGCAACAAAGGAACAATAATATTTAAATTGGAACAATTATTAAAGTTACATTAGTGTTGCAAAACATAGTACAAAGCATTTAGATCTTGATACTGTGTTGTGGTATTATGTAACGCAAGCATTGTACATAACAATAATTACTCTTAAAATAGCACAATATGCATTCATAACATCATATAGATTTTTTTTAATTATGAGGTTACATATTTTTTTAAAAGAGAAGGGGGCAAACGAGCGGCGGGAACACGTAGGTGATCGACGACTCCCATGGACGCAACACCAGAGGAACAACATATCGTGTGATAGGCTTTTTTAAAGGACCCTATGTCGTATCGGTTTGGAAATACCCTCGAGGACTGTTCCCCAACGCGGATGTGCGAAGCAGGAAGTTTTCGAAAACCGTAAGGTTGTAGAATGTCAGCCTTCAAGATGGTGAGGATAGAACCTGGCAGTCTATCATGTCTTCTTACTTACACTTATGCATCACCTCATATCACATCATCAGCGGACTAAACATCCCCACTGAGAGGCTCAGAGCCTACCCTAAGTTATGGTATGCTTCAGTTATTCATATTTTTCAAAAATTATTTTCCATTACCTATTGTAATAATGATTGAAAAGATTTCTTACCTTGAACAGAAATAGTAAGAGGTACGCTAGGAAGCCCAGAGAAAGGAATGAGGCTGAAAATGTTGCAATCCTATTGGCAAAGGAGGTCACATTGGGATTCGGTGTTAGTGAGCCTAATACATGTATTTGCTGGTATCGGTCATAGATGATTTTCCCAGCTGCAAAAAATTTGTTAGCACATTTGTTAATAATGGTATTGAATGCATTATTAGAAACATGTAATGAGTTATAAAGCTATATTATATTGTAAAACTTGTGTATCCATTTAATGGCATAATACATGGCTATTGTAATTAGTATTTTTATATTTACGAAGGGCTTGGTGTTGCTTGTGACATAATCCGCATAAAATTAAACCTTTGTTACTTACTGAAAATGTAGCTTTTTAATGTTGAAACATTTTTTAACAGGCCTGGTAGTTTTTGAGCTATTTCAATATGTACAAAAATACAAATCATTCCTCTTTATAATGTTAGTATTTAAAAAAATGTCTTAAAATTAAAGTTTTTAGTACACACTTAGCTTTATTATAAAAATGTGAAAAGTAGCTATTAACAGCAAT
>NW_013525325.1:1386236-1395388 GCF_000836215.1 Papilio polytes | reverse complement strand
CACAAATTCCTTTAAATGTGATTAAGGTGTCTTAAATATTGTAAAATAACAAAATTCAAGCAACAATACGCAATCTCCTCTCACCTATTGCTCCACTGGCCACATACAAAAAAGCAAGGCCAGTATCTAGAGAGTTCGTTTCTTTTGCTACTTGTAAACAAAGACTGGAAAAAAATAAACGTATTGTAATAATGAGGAATCATTTTGTATATATTTTTAATTTTCATTATATTTACATATTTAATACAGTTAAAGGAAACATGTAGTAACAAAAACAAATATTTTACTGTAGTTGTTTTGTTAAAAATGTTGAAATCTCACGAGATATTTTTTAAGTCAATTATTTGGAAGCTACAATGTAAATACAAACAAGAAAAAAATAGCTTGTCTTATTAATACTTACGAAAAAATATATGTTGCCGATAAAACAATAAGCGCACATTTGAAAATCAACATTTTGAGTTTTGATAAATAAAGGCAAACATTTATTTATTATAAACAAAACTCGATTTTTTTTCCTCACAACACAACACCGATTGACAATTGACCTGTATATTTGATTTGTGTCAAAAACATCCGACTTCCGACATTTGGACAGGGACTTTTGACGTTTTTACTACGTGGAGAGCCCAGATTAAATATGGTGATTTTTCATGAAACTATTTTAATACTTAAAAAAATCTTTTGAATTTCGGATTCAAATATGAAATTAAGTAGTATTAAAAAGCACAGGATTTTTTTAGGTATTAAACAGTAAAAACAAAAAAGTAACGATTTACAATCTCTAACACAGTTTATTCTGTGCCATAAAGCGCGCCACTTTTGTAATATTTTGACTTTGACGTTAAAAATAGTTTGAGAAGTTTGCAATATATTTAATAATATCAAATAAATAGTAAAAGATATTATACACTTAAGTATCGTATAATTTATTATTATCTTAAAAACAATGTCTACTTTGCAGCCTATTCAAGCTTTGAACTTAGGTAAGGAATACCCATGATTTGTTTTGTATGCAATGGTTATTGTTCAAAAATTTGTTGTATTGTTCAAAATCCGAAGAAACAAATCAAAACGATGAGTTTTCTTGGTAATACATTATAAAAATCGATTTGTTTGTTGTATTTGGTTAGAAAGACTAAGAGCTAAATGTACATATCTTGCAAAACATTTAATGTTTGCAAATGTATCGGCGAGAACCATAATAATTTTATCATCAACAAATTTCTTTACTGATCGGGAATGAATGCAAAGGGAATGTTGTCATTAAACTAGAAGTGTATAACAGAATTGTTTTTCATCAGCTTTTACTCAATGTTTGTGATTTTAAAATGTGCCCAATCCGCTAAGCAAGTGCCATAGAACAGAAACTGAACTAAACAGAACCATGATAGTAATAATATATAATAATTAAAACACAATTATTCACATTCTTTTATTAGTCATTGATCAATCAGTAGCAACACATTTAATCCAATCAATGTTAATACATAAATACATTGAATCTAGAACTCCTCTGCCATCACACTTGTATTCATAAATAATGTCATGTCTTAACTACTTTTGACAAAAATAGATAGATAGAAATATGTTATAATTGTTGCGACAGTATAAAGCAAATGTTTTAATTCATTTCAGATTCAGTCCAGCAACGAGCATTCATCAAATACTACAACTCCCTTATAGAGGTCAGTATAGTAGTTACCATATGGCCAGGAGGAAGGGAAGTCTCTGTATTGAGACTCCAAAAAAATTGGTATAAAAATTACTATGAATTAGACCATATTAATGGTTGTTTCTCCTCCTGGCCACACCTGTATGTTACTATAAATTTGCACTGCATCAAAATGTCTCATCTCGTTACCTGGTTTCAATTTACTTTATAATTTAAGAAAACAGATACATTAAAGTTTATATATTTAAGGACCAATACAATATTTTTTTTGTGTTTGAAATTTATATGTTTCAAGTTGCAGTTTGTCCATGATTGAGGGCTTGAATGTAAAACAAGTTTGGTGCCTTGTAGTTTTTTATGTATTAAAAATATTATTACAGTCCAAATTAATAGAATTAAAGACTATCATTTGTTTCTATGTAAATAAATAGTGCAGTCCAAAGTCATAGTAAAATCAAAATAAACAGATGTTAAAGCTAATTCTTGGTAAAATATATAAATGTGTTCTATTACTTAATTGTGTACTTTATTAATTAATTGTAAAGCCAATGTGTTATATTTTCTTTATTAAAGTATTTTAACTATTATATATCTTATTTACATATATCTTATTTATTAACTAAAATTAACAGTATTTTAAAAGTAAGGTTTTCTGGCCATTTTGTGTTAAAAGTTATTTGCATTGTTAAGAGAACCATGACATTACTTTCTTTTTAGCATTTGTTAATTTGTTACCTACAGATTTCCAAAAACCATGTTTTTGTGCGTCTGGCTCTGGCTCAGTAGGTGTTAAATCATTCATTTTAGTTTGATGTGTTGCCTCAATTTCTTTTATTTCTTCATTTATCTGTTTCTCATCAAACTTTTGTGAGACTTCCCCTAAATATAATAATTGTTGGTCTAAAACTTGGGCAAGATTATTTTCAGAATTCCAATCACTTTGTTGTTGCTGTGCAAAGTTTTCTAATTGGCTGGGATTTTGTAATTCCTGTGTTTGCTGAAAATCTTCAACATGCTGTTCCAAATTTTGTTGTTCTTCAGGTTCATAGTCTTCATTTTTTTGGTCCAAATGTTTGGGGACATTTGTATAATAATTATCAGAATGATGATACATTGGAAGAGTGTTGGTATTGTGTCCAAATTCTTCCTTATTTCTTGATTGCTGATCATAAATTTCTCTTCTAGGTGTAAATGGTGTAGAAGTTCGTTTCTTATTCTGATTAAATATAAACTTATTGTTGATCGCTTGTACTAATTTTTCTTCATTTTCATTTAAGTCAGCTAATATATTTTTATCTATGTTAGTTGCAATTGTTGGGATTGGCGAAAGTGGTGTGCTCGTAGAAGTTATTACAACCTCATCAGAATCTTCATTTTCAATTTTTTTTATTAAGTCTTGTACTATTTTTAATTCTTTATCACTTAGCACGTTAAATTTATTTTTGTCACTATTTGAGTCTGCCGGTTGTACGTTTAAATGTCTCGTTAAACTCAAAGCATCTATTTCATTTGGTGTTTTGTAAGGTTTATTTATCACAGAGGTATCTGACGTTAAATCAGTATCTTCAGGTCCAATATCACCGCGACCTACATCTTTTGGCCTTGAAATTTTATCTTGATTTGGTGTAACATTTGGTTTAGATAAATTCGTATTTATTTGAGGCTTCAAAGGTTCCGGTGTGTTGCGCGTGGCACTTGGCTTAATTTCTTGTGACCAGTCTGTTGAATCCACTTTATTAGACTTTTGTGTATCTTCTTCATCCTCGTCAATGTCTTTAAGTGTCTCTTTTGCTATACCATCAATTTTATCCCAAAGACCGCCTAACAGTGAAGAATTTTGTTCATCTTGTGAATGAAATTCTTTATCTGGCTCTACAGAATCACCATCAGTTTTATGCCACTGACCACCTAACGGATGTGAGTTTTTTTCAGTTGTTGAATGTGCGCTCTTTTCTGTTTGTCTCTGTAAATTATTAGCGTTGTGCCAGTCAACATTATTTAAGCCTAAATTTTCATTTTGTTCAAATGGTCTCTGTTGTATTGTGTCTTCTTCCTTTATGTTCCACGTGTTTTGTGTTTGTTGGCTATGAAATATTTTGGGGGAGTCAAATTCGTATAATTCTGGATTTTGAGCTTCATCAGGTCTGTCATTATTTTTGTTAGAAGTATGTGTTGGATTATGGTTATTTAAATCGAAATTGGAGGTTTCTTGCTGAATGGCACCCAAATTAAGCATTAAATTATTCCAAGGACCCCTAATTAAATCTTTATCTTCTTTTTGAGATAAATTACTTCCGCTGTCATGTTTTTTGTCTGTTAGTTGAGAATCTTGAGTGTCATTCAAATCAAAAACATTTTGCCGCTGGCCAAATTCTTTGTTATAAAAAACCATTTTGGGTGTTTGTTCATCTTGCTCCTGTATTTGTTGTTCCACATCGCCTATTTTAAATTTTCAATTTATCATTATTTATGTCCGAAAAAATCTAGTTTAAAATACATTCATAAATTTTGTAAAACTCGCATCAATGATATTTTTTATTATTAATTTAAAATTTAGTTTATTTCAAAAATTAACATGATGAAGTATTTGAATAATATGTTGTTGTTTTAATTATTTTATTTATAAGAAATGTTTATTTTGTATGTTTTGGTCATTTGTCTAGCGTATTTTTAGATATAGAATTTTTGTTTATATTGCATACTTACTTTGCGTATGTTGATTGAAATCTTCCAATTTTTGCCAACTGCGATTCTGCTGTTCCGTGCTTCCCCGAGTAACTTGTTGCTGTTGTCCTAAGTCTTCTGCTTTATCCAATTTATTTTGTGATTGCTGCTCAAAATTTTCTATTTTGTCCCATTGTGTTTGAGTTTGTTGTCCAAAATTTTCTAGCTTATCCAATTTTCCTTGTGTCATTTGACCTATTTCTGGCATATTGTCCCATTGGTTTTGAGTTTGTTGCCCCATAGTGTGTAAGGTATCAAATTTTTGCTCTATCTCTTGACTTACAATGTTATCCCATTGACTTTGAGGTTGTTGCCCTAAATCTTCGAGCTTATCAAACTTTTCCTCGGTTTGTTGTCCTAAATTTTGCAAATTATCCCATTGATTTTGAGGTTGTTGCCCTAAATCTTGTAAGTTATCCCACTGACTTTGAATTTGTTGTCCTAAATTTTGTGAATTCTCCCAATTACTCTGTTCTTGTTGCCCAAAGTTTTGTAGGTTATCCCATTGATTTTGTGTTTGTTGCCCAAAGTCTTCTAAATTTTCCAAACGGCTTTGTGTTTGTTGGCCATATTCTTCTTGGCCATGGTACATATTTTGGTAAGCCTGATTTTCTGGTTTATACCGTGAGTCGGCAGAACGAGCTACTCGTGCGTGACCTTCTTCGTCGCAATCACTATCGAATCCATTTTGTGAAAAGCTATGATGAGCTTGTTTGTATTGGGATCCATAATGACGCGAAGAGTACTCTCCTTGACTGGCTGACGCAGCAGTTAATTTCTGAGATGCCTGGCCATCAAACGCACCACTTCCAGCTGGTTTAATGATGTAAGGGTCGCCTTGTCTTTCCCAAGACTTATGATAAGAATAAGAAGAATGGTAACTTTTAGGTTTCGTACTCAGTGACTGCACAAGATTTCCTGAATCAGCAGCATTAGCAATACCTTCTTCTGAATTCGTTCCGTGTGAAACTTTATTGTATCCATTTGTATTCGCGGTTAATAAAGAACTAGTGCTACCGGTTTTGTATCCATTTGCATTAGAGGCTAACAATGAACTACTGCTGCCTGTATTGTATTCATTAGCATTTGAAGCTACTAAAGAACTACCGGTCTGAGAAGCACTGCGTCTACCAGTGTTATATCCATTCGTGTTTTCTGCCAATGAAGAGCTGGAGCTATGTTTCGTGTTATAGCCTGCTTGATATCTAGCTTCTCTTGATGACTGAGTGTTAGCCGTAAATGCTGTGTTACTCGCTAGGGAATTGTAAGCGTTCATATTTGATTGGTGCTGAATATTTTCAGAATTTCTTTCCTCGTTTAAGTCTCCGCGTGTTTCACTCTGAACAGCAAATGGATTAACTGTCGGTACAGCACCGGGGACATTTATCGGCTGAGTATTATGTTTCTCCCATTCCTTGTGGTAACTGTATGAGGATTCATAACGTTTAGGGGCATTCGAGGTCCTGTAGTGCACTTGCTGTCCATCAGTATTTAATAATTCTGTTTCTCTGTTAATGTTACTGTTCTCATGGGTAAAAGAGGTATCGCTGTGATCAGCATCGTAGACTTGAGCAGTGAGCGGCACGGTCCTCCTGATTCCGGGTCGAACGATAACTCTTACCGGAGCAGTAGTTAAGATACGGCTTCGCATATTGCTGCCATACGCACCTGTACGATCTAAATTAGAGGCGCTTAGATCATAATCGTGATGGCTCTGAAATCCTGATGTAGAAAGCTGGGCAGCTTCACTTCCATAACCGTAGCCATGGGCGCTTTGTAAATGATCTGCGGACTGCAAATTATCTGTTTGCATGTATTGTTGAGATTGATCGCTAGCTTGGTAGCCTCTGTACCCCGAGCTATGGGCGCGGTTGCTACTGCCGTACGCGCCGCCGTTTAATCTAGAATTTCCGAATGCTGAACTTTGTGACATCGTAGAAGAATGTGAATTATCAAATGATTCTGTCTCGTCGAAATTTCTACCTTGTAGATTGCTCAGGTCATAGTGGCCGGAGCCGTAGATTCCTCTAGAGTTGGCAGAACTATACACGCTGCCGGTTCTTAGTTTGTACCCGTCTCCAAGTTCACCTTCGACATTACGCACAAGTCCACTCATCTGGTTCTGCGCTAAGCCATCCATGTTATGTGCCTTTTCGTAGTTACCACCCATATTTCCTCTTTGAGCCCCATAGAAGCCGGACTTACTACCTTCATCTGTGGAGCTTCTGGAGTACTGGAAATCCTCCTTTTCCTTATAAAATTCCGGTTTTGCAAAGGCCAAAGCCGTAAAAGCGGCGATGACAAGCAAATATCTCATCTTGAAAGACTCCTGGAAATAGAAAAAAAAAATTATTGCACAATTATTAACGAGATATTTGTACTAAACTTTACACGAACACGGTCTGTGTTTTAAACAATCGTAAATATTAATAGTACACTCATAGAAAATGGAACGTAGGGTCGGTAGTGCTACTTAATTGGGCAAACATCTGATTTGCAATGTCGGCAAAATGATTATTAAATTAAATATTCACATGCAGCACCGTGTCCGCACTAGCATTAACTAATTCTATGCCATATTCGAAAGTAACAAAAAGCGAATACCGATCGATATCATTTCCAAGTTATAAGCTATTTTTTTAAACAATGAATAATGACTGTTTACTGTAATTTGAATAATTGAATTTTAAAATCCTTGGTTTTAAATATTTAAGGCAATATATATATTAGAACAAAGGGGTCTCAAATTAATATTTTAAAAACAAAAATCCTTCTTTCTAGAAAGACTTCTTTAATCATACGCTAGTGATTTGTGTTACTTTTTTAAATCTTTGTTTTCGCTTTTGTCGTCCTGAACATAAATCTGGAACGTAGTTTTGCAGCGTATCGCGTTACGAAATAATCTCAAGCAAAATTTTAATAGTTATTGTTATTAATAATAGTATTCAGCATGTAAAAGTCCAGATGTTAATGAAATATACGCACCTTAATTATTATTCTAGAAATCGAAAGCTATACGGAAATTATGCCATAGTGCACTTACTCTCTTTATTACGTAATGTTTCAAATTACTTTTCATAATAAATTAATACAATTTAAAAAACATGTATGTTTCAACCATCAAATATAAACAATTATCAAGGCATTATTTTAAAAAAAACTTACGATTTCTCTGTCTTCCTATTTATTCATGGATGTGGTCGCCAAATACGGTACACTTGTCGCGTTAAACTGACTTTGACCGAACGGGAGACGCCAATTTATTGTTTTAATTCTATATCTCAGCTAAGATAACCTCCTGGCAGGTCGTGTAGCTCCGCGTTCTCAGAAGCGGCCATGCAAAATATAACACGTAACATACCTCATCAATCCTTGACAAGACACTTATTTTTGTTGGTGATCAATACATGAATCACTAAAAATCCTTTCAAAATTTAATATTCCATCTTGTTTGTGTCATGAATCAGCATGACATCATGCAATCGGGACATGTTACTTAATTGCATTTAGTCTGAATTTGATTAATTTAAACATCTTCTGTTTTATCTGAAAAAAATCAACAGTTAACTGTCATATTCTGTGATTAATCGATTGCTAATACTCTTAAGCCCGCTACAGACGTTTAGATAAAACTGAAGGTTAGAATCCTGGAGACATAAAATTAAAAATGTAACCATGTTAGAGCGCATGAAGAAAAAGACAGAAGTGATACATTCAGTTAAGAAAAGCAAGCCTTCGAAATGCCAAATACGAACTACTGCAGCTCATGATACAAGGCAAGATTCACGGAAAGCGAAGTGTAGGTCGAAGAAGAACGTCCTGGCTCAAAAACCTATGCCAGTGATATGAAAAGTTCACTTTTCAGAGCCGCGGCGTCAAGAACGCAAGTCGCCCTAATGATCGCCAACCTTCGAAAGAAGATGGCACTTTAAGAAGAAGGTTAGAGGGAATACGGCAGTTAATTTTAAAAATCGTGATAGGATATTGGATGATCTTTCGGATAACGACTAGGTCTCTCCGATATTAACTAGACTAGAAAGAGATGTACTCAGAACTTTCCATTATAATTAAGGTCAGAAAACTTTAAATATTGTAGCAATGCTGTGAGATTATAATAAAAAGATTAGCAAGACTTAATACTTAATTGGTAATGCATTTGTGTTGGTTAAAATGACACTATGTCTGCGTTCTTCAATGAATAACTTTTCTTCACAGTTGTATTGTTATTAGTCATCAATACAAAAAAGTACGCAAACAAGATATTAATAATAACGTTGGTTTGTTACTATCATAAACATTGGATAAGTCGACGTGATTTCTTCTTATTGTAAGATAACAAGAGCAAATGTCTCGTTTATTAAAATTATTAACGGGCCGCAGAAAACAGTATGGTTTTCAGTTTTTATGAAGGTTTCGAACTTTGCGTTTCATCATTTATTTATAGACGCTTGTACAAAATATAATACTTTTTCATCTTCGTTTTTTTGTTAGATTCAATTTATTTATGCAATAACGGATTTCAAAAGTCTTTGAAAACTTTGAAAATGCAAAAGAATAACCGTAACAGAGCAAAGATAACTGTAATTATATTAATTATTGTTGGTTCTCGATGTCTTATTGTCGATTATTTTTATAATAAATCACTAATGTATCGTGAAGATAAATAGCCCCATTTTAATATTGCTTACATTTTATAAGTAGGACAAAGATACAAGGACAGAGGAAAAAACAATGAAAATATTAATTTGTTATA
>NW_013525325.1:1377987-1385390 GCF_000836215.1 Papilio polytes | reverse complement strand
AAAAACAATACCAGTCATGAAAGTGTCAATGAAATTTGGATAAAGTTTTGGTTTTTGTGAGACCAATATCTAACAAGTCCCATTTACGAGTAGTTAATTAATCTATTGAATACGAACAACAATTACCATCTTTACTACTCATGCCAGCGAATTAACATTGTGTTACAATGTTAAATTAGTATGCAACAGTGGACTAAAACATCTGAAATCATACTAATATTATAAAATGCGAAAGTTTGGTTGGATGGATGTTTGTTAGAGTTTGTAGCCTATAACCGCTTAACGGATCGATCGATGATGTAGAGAATAGTCTTGAAGAACACGTAGGCTACACTTTTGATTTTTTTTATTCTGCAGACGGAGGGAGTTCCGGGCGAAAGCTAGTGCAATAATGTATCAATATTAAATGAGAAAACATTTACCTGAAATTAAATGATTCGTAGTTCTTTACACCTTCCCCCGAAGTTATAGTCGAGTACTTTCATTAGCTCCTAAACCCGTAGAAGAAAGATGGGAGTTGAAGTTTCGTTTATCTACTCAACATATAAAAACTATAATTTCACTCCTTAAGATGTTTCAATTAAAATTACTTGCTAAAAACGTCTTTAATTTACTTTGATGCCACCGTTTTCGCTACTATCGTAGTTTTGTTATCTTACTGAGGTGCTTATTTCCACCGCCAACCACCACTGTGTAAATATCACTGTGATCGATATTGTATTGCATAGTTAACGAAATAATTGAGTTGAGTGACGTACCTCGATATTGCTAAACCGTTGATTTAGTTAGAACTTAGATGTTTTACTGTCTGCTGTGAAAAATAATGTAAACACTACAATTCGTAGCAATCCAAACAAAGAAAATATTATTTGTCCCTAAGATTTCCGGTAACAATCTCTACCGACATTAGCTACCCTTATCCAAGCTATAAAACCGTTGCATCTTATTTCCTCATTTGGCTATTAATGTACTTCCTCTGAAGTTACAAATGACAACGGGTCTCATTGGTCACTTAAAAATCAATGATTCCATTGAATTTGTCAATCCTAAAAACACCGTAGTACACAAATCCACGCCACATATATCACTGCAAGAATATCTTCGTGCAAGATTTATCATCGCTTTGTAATAACAATTGTATATTATTAATACACCAATTTTTGTATGCGTATTAGAACAATACTTGTTTCTTATTGTGTAAACCATTTTCCTCACCGTTATCTGTTTATTCCACTATGTTTTTGAATAACAAATGTATTGTTACGCGCAAATGATTGCTAATACAATAAAGTGATTTAATAATTATGATGCTTATTTTATTATTAAGTAACATCTAATGTATTAACAGTGGTAGAGCCCGCTTTAACATCTTTGCACAAATGGGTCGGCTCACCTAGTGAATTACCACGACCACACAGAAGACAGGCGTGAAGTGGGAGCAATTCCGCGTTTCTGAAGAATGCGGTGCCGAAGGCCCAGTTTTACTCCATTTCTCGTTCCTCCCACTTATTATAGGGAAAGGATTATATAGGAAAGTGGATTTGACATAGGAAGGGTTAATATCCTCTTTATGTGCATCTCCTCCTCCGTCGATTTAGGGTAGACATCAGCAATTGCAGATGCATATCTGCAATTGCTGATGTCTACGGGCAGCGGTCGCGTCGCCATTTTGGCAGATTTACGTGGCAGCTTGCTCGCTTGCCACCTTACTGAATTTAATGTTTATCAGAACAGCATTATAGTTAAAAGTCTTTACTATAGTATTTTTAGAGACATCTGAAGTGAGACATGGAAAAGCAAATAGATTGGTTTGCTTTCATTATGTAAGACTAGAAAAGCAAATTTAAACAATGTTTTATTATGTCTTCCTATGATAATATTTTTTTTGTACTTTTTATTACAGAAACCGCCGACAACAGTTCGTATATTCGACCGCAATGATTACTATAGCGTACACGGTGAAGATGCTAAAACAGCCGCTCGCGAAGTCTTCTGTTCCATCGCCAATATCAAGAAGATGGGTCTCGAGCCAGATAAACTCGACTACCTCGTACTGTCCAAAGGAAACTTTGAAATACTCATCAGGAAACTTTTACTGGTATGATTAATGCTTTAAGATAATACTATTAGAGTAATTAAATAGACCACAAGGATGGGTTTATAAGATAAAACATATGCAGCATTGTAAGGGTTAGTTATATTGTAGTACACGTGTTACAATAATAGAAACATTGTAAGCGTAGGAGAGGACTAACGGCCGAATATTGAAACGAATTCTAACACCTCGCTTAGTTAGCTCCACTTACTAATGGTCGTCATAATTTTAATAGAATTTGAAGTTTTAGTGTCTCCATATAATTTAAGACAGTTTAGACGGATGGATGTTTGTTAGAGTTTGTAGCCTAAACTGCTGAACGGATTTCGATGAATTTGGCATAGATGTAGAATAGTCTGGAAGAACACATAGGCGACTTGCATTTGTTTTTTTTTTAATTCCCCGCAGACGGAGTCAAAGGCGAAAGCTAGTGATTAAATAAATGAAAACTTCAGCAACCCAGAAACGTATACCTTATCTGTAGATTAAGTTTATTAACACTATGATGAAATATAAGGGTAATACCGGAGTATCTTTGCTGGTTTTTTTCTATAATTTTGCATCATATTTCGCAAGTTAATTATTTCCGCTTATATTTTTTTTCCTTGGCAATTTCTAGGTGAGGCGATACCGAGTTGAGATATACGTATCGGAAGGATCAACAAAGAATAACGAATGGAGGTTAGAGTATAAAGGTTCTCCCGGCAATCTGTCGCAATTAGAGGAGGTGTTAGGTGACGGCCTCGGCACTAACAATGATAACGCCCCTTGCTTGATGGCGGTCAATTTCAAAACGGATTCCGTGACGAAGGTAATTTAAAACATTTTTCTATGAAAATCGTAATTATAATGCAATGTTTTATTATAACTGTTATCTTACTTATATACATGGGAACGTTTAAATGGATGTTTATGAGAGTTTGTAGCTAAAACTGCAGAACCGATTAAATACAACTAAAACGAAAAAATATACGACAATAAACGAACGGCGGGATTCGAACCTTCGATCGCAAGATCGGTAGTCCGTACCCCAAACCATTGGGCTATCGGCGCTTACTGCTTAATTGCTTTGTAATTCATGAGTAATAGAGTAGTATTTAAAAACTACGTATTTATAACTTTTACTCCTGACTTCCTCGCGAAATTAACACAGTCTAGTTATAAATGTAGTCTATGTTATTCAGTGATAATGTTGTTTTCTAATGGTAAAAGATTTATCGAAACGATCCAGTAGCTTTTGTATTTATACGTAAAATACAAAAATCAAACAAAAAAATGGGACCCACCTGCAAGCATTACCTTTCGGATAAAAAAAGAATTATCAAAATCGGTCCACTAGCGGCGGAGTTATGCCGTAACACACATAAAAAAAATAAAAAAGAAACATACAGACGAATTGAGTACCTCCTTCTTTTGGGAAGTCGGTCAAAAAAATACTTTTTCCTGCTTACTTCTTACCTTACAAATGCAAAATTTTGGATGAATGTTTGTTAGAGTTTGTAGTCTAAACAGCTGAATGGATCTAGATAAAATTTGGCATAGATGTTGATGATAGTCTGTAAGAACACACATGATACTCGTATTTGTTTTTTTTTTATTCCACGCGGACGGAGTTGAAGGCGAACGCTAGTATTAGTATAGATACAGAATCTCTTGAAATTCTAACTGTATGATGGTCCAACAATATGATTGTGATAAAACATTAGGGGTGACAAAAGTTGATTTTTTTAATTTTTTTTAATATGCTTTCCAGGGTCGTCTTCTTGGAGTGGCTTGTGTGACAGCCGCTGATTACCAATTCTCAATATCGGAGTTCACAGACGATGATTTACTGACGCAGTTGGAGACTATCACTGTACAGATGGCGCCCGCGGAATGCCTTGTCATACAAGGTGATAATGACGATGTAAGTATATGAAAATCTTTATTATGTACTAACTTTAGACCGCAACTTCGTCCGTGTGGAATAAAAAAGTAAGTAGCCTATGAGTCTTCCAGACTATGCTCTACGTCCTTACCAAATTTCATTCAGATCCGTTCAGCTGTTTATTCTACACACTTTAACAAACATCCATCTATCTGAACTTTTATATAATAGTAAAATAAGTAACAAGGTATCAAAATTGTGCATTTTACCCTAATAAGCTTTTTGATTGGCTTCGTTTTTTTTAAATTGCAAAACCAGCGCTTGACCACTATCCCACCTAGACCAAGGTGAAGATGCGGTCGAAGGAAGGTACGCGCTAATTTTACTATACATTATGGCTTATGGATATCAATGCTTATAAATTTTGTGTACTATTCGTCCAAATCAATTAATTTCAAGGTCACAAGGTATTATTGGATTGTTTACGCTGTTATTTATCCTTATAGGATGATTCTAAGAAGTGTTATGAACATATGTATACTAATATAATAAAGGATGAACACACAATTTCTTATAAAGGGTAATTTTTTAATAAGATGCTTGGGGTAGGGTAAATGAATTAGGAAAATCGCAAGAAGCAAAGTTGCCATGGTTAAATTCTCAGCTAATGGCTTTTGTAGTCATTTAATTTTTTTATGAAATATAAACAATAAAATTATGTACTTATAATGTCATACTGTTGAAAGCGTACTAAAACAGCTGGTAATAAAAAAAACCGGAAGCACGATTTTTTAACTTTTTTAATGCGATTTATCTCATTTCAGCAAAAAGCCTTGAAGAAAGTGATGCAACGGGCCAACGTGACGGTGACAAAATTGAAAAGATCCGATTTTTCCACCGAAGGCTTAATACAGGATCTGAATCGTTTGCTGAAGTTCAAATCCAGTCAGTGTCAGGATGCGAACTCGTTCGTGGAGACGCGGCAGGAGGTGGCCATGTGCAGCCTGGCCGCGGCCATCAGATATACCACTCTGCTCAATGACACCACCAACTTTGGAAGGTAACTCCATCATCAGTCTGGACATACACCTTTCCAATGTCTACTACTAAGTTTATTCCCAACCGTCACCCCGCTCTGTCCCCACGTGAGAATAAAAAGTTTCATCCGTCCCTCCTTTAGCAATGAGAGGACGGTTGAGACTTATTTTATTTCACAACGGTTACATCTGTCACCTTGTTGGTGATAGTTTGACTAAACTATTTGCATATAATTTAAAAAAATATTCTATAGTCTATATGTAGACTGTGTTCTATATCTGTGCCAGATTTTAGTGAGATCCGTTTACCCATTTTAGGGTACGTAGTAACAGTTATCTAAACATTCGCATTTATAATATTCGTAAGATAATAAAAATTATACTCAAATATGTAAATATGTATGTAAATTATTTCATAATGTTGCATTTTATTTATGCACTTTTAAGGTATCAGAATTAAATTTACAAACTGTATAAAATCTTTAAATACAAATAAACGCGCTATCTTAAACAAAAACAATATGTTATCTCTATCATTGTTTTTGAAAAAAAAAATGAGAAAACAGTGTTTTTGTACTAATATTTGTAGTTAAAAGTATTTTTAATTCAAAGTACATGTTAATCATATTTTATTAATGCAGCCGCGTCGGTTACGTTGACCTTAATTATAAACAAGTCGACTTATCTCATTTCTTAGGATTTCTCTCGTAAACACTAGATAATTAATCTATGGATAGTTCTCGAATGAATAATTATACGACGCTTAGATGTTTCATACATATTTCCATGGTTAGAAAATAATTTATGTAATTTCATTATATCAATTATTAGTTACTAGTTTTCGCCCGCGATTCTGTACGGGTGGAAAAAAAAGACAAAATTGAGTAGTGTGTGTTTTGCCAGACTGATCTACACCTATGTATGCCAAATATCGAGATCTATTACCCGTTTCGACTATAAACTCTAACAAACATCCATCCATTTCGCTTTGTAAGTTTGTAGTCTCGGTGTATTTTAAGGAGATACTTAAATACTAAAGTATACCTTGTTATAAATTTAGCGATACATTTAGGTGTAACAAATAGACGAGTCCAGAAAGTTAATTATTATTAAAATAGGAAAGAACATTAGTTACATTTCTACGTCTAAATTAAATACAAATAGTTAATGTATAGAATTTGCTAGAAAAAAGTAAAATGATTGTCGACGGTTGCAGATAAGTATTCTTCCACATTCCCTCCCCTGTCAAACCCATTCCTCTGATCATCCTTTTAAAGTAAGAAAATGTTATGATGAAAAATCAAGCATGAAGTTCCACGTGATATCTACAACGTGTAAAGACACGCGGAAGAGATATGCTATATTTACGTAATAGTCTTATTAGCATGTTATACATTATATAAGTAACTAGTTTCCCTATCTTCTTACTAATAATATCTGAAAGTTAAGATTAACATTGTATTGTTTCTTAGAAATTACCTACAGAATGTCATAATGGATCTTGCTAAAATTTTCCACAGACGTAGAACATAGTTTGGGCTATTTACTTTTTCTAGTATTTCTAGTATACTTATAATTAATATTTAAAGGTTTCTTATATGCTTTCCCTCTGTGCATATTTGTAACATAATATCAAGGTAGTGTAATTTTTATTTTTGTTTCTTAAGGCTGGGCATACCAACTCAAGATATAACATTAATATTGTTGCTCTTTTATAGTTTTTTTCTATATTTCGATACTAATATAAAAACAAAAGATTAGTATTTTTGTATGTATTCATATAAAAATAGGGCAGATTAAAAAAAACACCATTAGATAGGTATGTCTATGAGTAACATAGGTTATATATTTAATTTATAACCACATACATCATGTAGCTAGTTGTTGTTCGCTAGTGCGTCCATATACATGGACGCACTCGCGTGCAACAACTAGTCTGATAAGTGATGTGATTGTGTATTTCTGTGCACCCAGGTTCAGTTTGAGCGCGATAGCGACGGAGGGTTTCCTGCAGCTGGACGGCGCGGCGCTGAGCGCGCTGCACGTGTTCCCCGCGCCGGGCGAGCCGCCGTCGCACACGCGCAGCCTCTACGGCCTGCTCGACAGGTGTCGCACGCAGCACGGCAAACGGTAAACATTCATATTGTTAATAATAAAATATTGATTACTAACTTTTGCCCGACCGTCCGCGTGGAATTAAAAAAAATCGTTATGAAATAAGTTCCAAGTAAGGTGGGACGGATGAAACTTTATTCTCATCTGTCCCCGCGTGAAAATATAGATTCCTCCGTCCCAACTTTCAATCCCACTTTCATCTATAAGGTGAAAAATTGAACCGTGAAATAAGTTCCAATAATCATCTAATCGCAAAAGGTGGGCCGGATGAAACTTTCTATTCTCGTCT
>NW_013525325.1:1371907-1377334 GCF_000836215.1 Papilio polytes | reverse complement strand
AGAAGATGCCACAGTGCACGCCGCACTCGCTGAACCCATAGCAGAACTTCATCAAGACCTGGAGAAGTTCCAGCAGATGATAGAATCTACAGTCGATATGGAGGAGGTCGATAGAGGTATAATTACCTAAAAATTAGTAAACAAAAGGTGTTAATAAGCAATTTTTAAAAATTATCACATAATTGTTAAATTTTTACTAGTTTTAGCTATTTTTTTTTTCAGTCATTGCGGTAAATCTTTTACAAACAATTCCATTTTTTAGTCAATTTACACTGCTTAATTAAAATCTATTAATATTTTTAGTTTAACTATTTTTAGTGCTTCAATAAGTATGTAGCCAAATTGACATTATTAATTCCAGTCCAGCGATTTATATATCAAGGGTTTACTAATATAAACACACTGGAATGCAATCTGTTCATTTCTATAATACAGCACTGTTGCTTGCTTGACTTAAAGCAATAAAATAACTTCTAATTCCAGGTGAGTATTTAGTAAAAGCATCATTCGACGAACAGTTACAAAGTCTCCGCTCGGAGCTGGACGGGCTGCAGGCGGCGGCGGAGAAGCAGCTGAGGGCTGCGGCCGACACCCTCGCGCTGGACCCTGGGAAGACCATCAAGCTGGAGAATAACCCGCAGAATGGATTCTACTTCAGGTATACAAAATAACTTGGCGAGTGTAGTCGAAATCAATTATTAAGAAACTATAAATATACTAGCTTTCGACTGCGATTCCGTTCATGTGTGATTGAAAAAACAAAACTATGTGTTCTTCCAGACGATCCTCTACATCTATACCAAATTTCGTCGAAATCCATTCAGCCGTTTAGGCTACAAACTCTAACAAACATCCATCCATCTAAAATTTCGCATTTATTGTATTAGTATGATAAATCTAAATAAACAATTTGAAGTGCGTAACGCTTATAATACAATTAATATTATTAAATCATGAAATTATTTTAATAAAAATCTTTATTCCACTGCAATCACAAACTTATTAAAAACGGACAAGTTTGAATCGTCAATGTGAACGATAACATTTTTCCAAAGTATATCCAAAGACAGTAAATAACATTGCCAGGCAGTGACTTGCATTCATCAAACATCCATCCATCCATCAAAAATTTGGCATTTTACTAATATTATAAATGCGAAAGTTTAGAAGGATGTTTGTTTATTAGCGTTTGGCGCCTAAAAGGCTGAACGGATTTTGATGTAAATTGGCATATTTGCAGAGGATAGTACGGAAGAAAACATAGGCTACTTTTGTTTTCGTTTTAATTCACGCAGACGGTTTCGCGGGCAGCAGCTAGTTTATAATATTAATATGATTATCAGGATAACAAATAAAGAAGAGCACGCGATCCGAGGCAGTAAGAAGTTCAGTATAATAGACGCGGTGAAGGGCGGCGTGCGCTTCACCAGCGCCGCGCTGCAGGCCCTCAGCCAGGACTACCTCGACACCAAGCAGACCTACGAAAAGGAGCAAGACAAAGTTGTCGCGGAAATTGTTAATATCGCAAGTTAGTTCAAAACACTGTTTTCACTGTTCTTGCTTTGATATTAAAATTGTCCTCGACTAATTCAAATCTTTTTACCCGAAAAATGAAAGGCGGAAAATCTTTTTGTTTTATTCTACAGACATAAACGCAGTTTTAGAAAAAAATGGTGTAAAATAGTAATTACAGCTTCTATTAACTGTATGGTCTAAAATGGTGTTCATTAAATGACAAAGATTTATATTTTAGATATATATTTCCAATAATGAAATTAGATATAATCACATTTTTAGTTAGACTAAAACTGTCGGAAAAAGGAAGAGAGTTAACAAAAAAGTGTTGCCATGATACAAAAATAATAATTTTGCACAGAGAATAAAAATTGGATGTTTTATATATATTAAACAAATTGATATAAATAATTTCCAGCCGGATATTCCGAATGCTTGTTCAATCTCTCCCACATGGTGTCACGTGTGGACGTATTGGTGTCATTCGCGGTGGCATCCTGCTCCGCGCCGCTGCCCTACTGCCGCCCGGACCTCACCGAGACTGCTGACGAGCTGATGATGAGAGACCTTCGACATCCCTGTCTCGAACTGCAGGAGGGCATCTCGTATATACCCAATGATGTGCACCTGAAACGAGGTTTGTCATTTGTATGTAAGATTTTGGGAATCATCATCACCAGCTCACTATATGTCCCCACCGAGGGGCTCGGAGCCTACCCTAAAGTAAAGGGTGACTAGGCCATAGTCAACCACGCTGGCACACTGCGGGTTGACTTCCCACATATCTTTGAATTCCTTCGCCGATATGTGCAGGTTGCATCACGATGTTTTCCTTCACCCTTAGAACGTCGGGTAAATTATGTACATATGAAAATTCGAAAAATCGAAATTCACATTGGTACAGCGGGATTCGAACCCAAGACCTGTAGAATTAAAAATAGTAAAAATGTAGCCCATGTCACTCAGTGATAACATCGCTTTTAAATGATGTAAGAATATTTGAAATCGGTCCAATAGTTTGTTATTTTATAACATATAAAAATAAAAAAATACAAATCTTTCATCTTTATAATATTAATATATATTTAAATGCAATATTTATGTACTCCTAGATAGCGCAATAACGATTGTCACTTTCACATGATAAACTAGCTTTTCGCCTCTCTTGGTCAACTAGTGGCGACGTTGCTGTTCGGTATTAATCAATACAAATGATATAAAAGGCCAAATCTATACTAATATAATAAAGCGTAAACACACACTACTTTGTGGCATAAGATGTCAGCAATCACAGCATATTTTTGAATATTTTTTTCTTTGATAGAAAACCCTACACTAACGTCACGCTTTAGGCTATATTTTTTCACGCTATTAAACTTAGGGGGTAAATAAATTTGATGTGGAAAAGAGACCATGAGCTGCTGCCAACATCAAGGAAGCAAGATTGCCATAAAAGTTAATGGTATGAAGGCGGATGAAGCCGCACGGGAACAGCTAGTTTTAGATAAATGGTTAGTTGTTTATTAGAAGGTATCTCCAGAACATATTATGTAAGAACACAGATTCATTTAAACCAATATTAAAAACAAATATTTGAATTTTAGTATTTTTGTATGTATTGAAAAACTTAAAAACTAACAGGCTAATTTTAAAAAAAATATGCAAAAGCAACATTAAAATTAGTGAGTAACATGGTTATGTTTATGTGTGATATGGGATAACTCCGCCCTTGGTATACCAATTTTTTTTAATTCGAAAGGTAGTGCTTGCAGGTGGGTCCCATTTTTATTTGACTTGGACATATATTACTAATATTATAAATGCGAAAGTTTAGGTTGATAGATGTGGGATTCTAGGTGGGATCGTGGTCAAGGCTGGTTTATACATGATAAAAAAATGGATGTATATATGTTTGTTAGAGTTTGTAGCCTAAACGGCTGAACGATGAAATTTCTCAGACTACTTACTTTTGTTTTTTTTAATCCCCCGCAAACGGAGTCGAGAGCGAAAGATATATAAGTCAATTTCGTCTAAAATGGCGGTTAAATAACCTTTAACCCGTTCGTTTTCAGGTAAATCGGTGATGCAGATAGTGACGGGCGCCAACATGGGCGGCAAGTCGACGTGGATGCGGTCGTGCGGCGCGGCGGCGCTGCTGGCGCACGCGGGCTGCCCCGTGCCCGCCGCCGCCGCGCGCCTGCCGCGCCTGCGCTCGCTGCGCGCGCGCCTCGCCGCCGCAGACTGCGAGCTGCGCGCGCTCAGCACCTTCATGCTGGAGATGATCGACACCGCAGCTATACTCACAGTACGACACCTCCTACACGTATACAGGGTGATAGGTTTCAACCGCCATTTTATGCGATATTGACATACATCTTATCTTACTTCTTACTAATGTTATAAATGCGAAAGTTTAGATGGATGGATGGATGGATAGATAGATGGATGTTTGTTAGAGTTTGTAGCCTAAACGGCTGAACGGATTTCGATGAAATTTGGCATAGATGTAGAGGATACTCTTGAAGAACACATAGGCTACTCACATTTGTTTTTTTTTTAATTTCGCGCGGACGGAGTCGCGAGCGAAAGCTAGTATAATATATAAGTCAATATCGCCCAAAATGGCGGTTTATATACATACTAGCTTTCGCCCGCGACTCTGTCCGCATGTGATTAAAAAAACAGAACTAAGTAGCCTATGTATTCTTCCAGATTATCATTTTTTTTATATTTAAAAAACACGTGAAGGCGACCGCTGGTGAGCAATAAATGCTACACGAGGGGTATAGAAGCAATTGTGTTTTAATTCAATATTTTTATTAACTAGGCATACCAAATTGTAGCTTATTAAACATATTCTAAGTTTGTAATAAAAATGTGATATTTGCCTACGTACCGCTCAATGTCTTATTGATCGCCTACTAGAGGTCGCCTGCGACTTTCACAGCTAGAATTTTAAAAAGTATCTAAGTAGTCTATGAATTTAAATAATAATGTTTATAGTAAATATGTCTCTTATTTATTATATATTTGATGTTTAAGGCGGCGACGCGAGACAGCCTGGTGCTGATAGACGAGCTGGGGCGCGGCACCTCCACTTACGAGGGCTGCGGCATCGCCTGGGCCATCGCTGAGTACGTACAACATACATTTATATATCCTGAAGTATTTCTTTGTTTTTAATAAAAAAAAAATTAAAAAAAGCATGTATCCTGTGTTCTTCCAGACTATCCTCTATATAGGGGTTCCCAATCTTTTTGTAATCTTGAGGCACATTCTTAAATATCGGTGGAGTGGACCAATTTGTAATCCAATTCCATCTATAACTTCTTATTCTCCCATCATTCATATTATATTCATAATTTATTATTTTACCCAGAGTGATGTTTTAGAAAACGTAAACAAAACAGAAATTCAAAGAAAACATTAAAAAAAATGTAACATCAATATATCAATGTGATTTTTGGCAACGCATATTATTGGCCAGTGCCTGGTCTTATTTCTTACTAATATTCTAAACGTGAAAGTTTACATGGATGGATGGATTTCGATTAAATTTGGCATAGATCTAGAGGATAGTCTGGAAGAACATATAGGCTATTCACTTTTGTTTTTTCAATTCCACGCGGACAATGTCGCGGGCGAAAGCTAGTAATTGATAAATAAAAATAATTCACATTTTTATTACTGTTTAAGAAAAAATCAGTCTGTGTCCAATAGCTGCAAGCACATACAAATTGTTCCTCGGGAACAAGATTGGGAACTTCTGCTTCATGTCTATGCCAAATTTCATCGAGATTCAACAGTTGAGGACAAACTAACCTCCATTCATCTAAACTTTTGCATTTATAAATTGAATATTTGAATATTTTTTTAGGAAATTAGCAACGGAATGCGAATGTTTCTGTCTAT
>NW_013525325.1:1368830-1371563 GCF_000836215.1 Papilio polytes | reverse complement strand
ACCGCACTTTTACTGAAAGGTAGCTAACATAGACGGGCATATTACAAGCTACTTTTTTATTGTAATATTGCGTGGACGAAGTCGCGGGCAACTGTAGTTTGATGTGAAATCGAAACGAAATTCTATGTGAAATACTTTTTTTTAAATTACTGTTTTCTTTTTTAGTACGCTGAGGAGAAGCAAGCTCAACTGGAGACAAATCTGTTCGAGATCGAGTCGTCAGTGAAATCTCACGAAAGTTCCGAAGGACAGGAGATAATATTGGAGTTTTTACGCAAATGTAAACGGATTCAGGAGACTGTGACGTCAGACGAGGAGATGATGAAGGAGATCGACAAGCTGAAGAAAGAGCTTCAACAGAACAAAAGTCAATATGTACAATCTCTCATTTCGTTAATACTTGCACAACAAAAATAAACTATTTATTACCGTCTATTGTTCATTTAACCCTAACTGTGAGTGTTAATGTACAAAAAAACACGTTAAAAAGTATATATTGAGCCTTTCTTCAATTTAAATTTAACAGTAACTAGGAAATAGCCTATGTTACTGATAAAGTAGCTTTTTAATGGTGAAAGAATTTTTAAAATCGGTTCAGTAGTTTTAGAGTTATTTCAATACATACTAAAGTAAAAAACTTTTCTTTTTAATATTAGTAAAGATAACATATATTAAATGCATCTACTTCCACTCATCTTAACATGATTTAATTTTTTATGCCTTTCGTAAACGAAATACGACCTGAAATAAATGGTATCTTGAAATGATTCTTTGGCACATATTCAAGCAGGCGTTTTAATATTTATCGTAGGCGATAACGCATTCTCTCATACTAAAATGTTAGTGCTGACACGCGTCGTCTATCGAACGACTTTGTGACGACAAATTGTCGACGGCTGTTATTTATATGGTCAAACACGGATGGACGCCTTGTCGTTCATATAAATTTACCATAAAAAGTCGTTCGTGTCTTTAGCACTTAAATGCATATTATATTCGAACGCTTATAAGAGTGTGTAAAACTATAACAAAGATCTGACGTCCTCAACTTGGCATTGTAATCAAACTGTCCCAAGCTCTTTTGTTGTACTAGTGGTACTACTTTTAGGACTTTGTTACCTAAATTTATTAATTAAAAACGATCGCACCTTTTGGACAGTCTTGACTATTTAAAGGGAAACCAGTAAAACAACGATTAATTTAACATTTTCTTTATTAAAACATCAACAGGATCAAATAATAATTACCTATTATGAAAACAAATTGAATGTGACTTTTATAAATTCTCTTAATAATTAATTTGCACAGCTATATTTAATTGTATGTCTAAACATTATAATTTAGTCGAATTACGTATTACCCTTCCGTGAAATGTAACAATGTAACCTTTACTTGGAGAACTAATTGTTATATTTTAGAAAGGTATTACATAACACTGGATATTACAAAACTACATCAGAAATGATATGACATGCTCCATGATTATATAGATTAGAAATGTGTAAGTAATGTTTTTTTTATAGTTATCACATATTTTGTTATAAATTAAATGCACGTAACCAACACATTCACACATCATTGAAACTTTGGTTTAACAATGATTAAAGACAATGAATTTCAAATTTCCCCAAAAGAACTAGTAGAATTTACTCGAAAATAGATAATCCCAATAATCTGCTTATCATAATGCCTACCTAGTATACTTCTGGGCTTACATTTTTAATTTCATTTGCCTTTATTGTCAAAATAAAATATTTACAGGAACAATTAAAATTGCCGTTTTACTGTAATTTTGAATAGGTATTACTGTTTGATATTTTTTTATTACACATTTTGTATTTTTTAACACTAATTACTATAATTTCTTTGTAATTTACAATATGTGACAAATGTTTACATTTTATTTTATTGCAAGAAACAAAATACTTATAAATAAAAATATACAAATTATACACTTAAGAAATAATAGGAAAAGTTTAAATGGAATAAAGAAATTTTCAGCAGGTCAGGGCGAAGGTAAATATAAGATTTACAGAGTATGTGCTATGAAATGTAAACAGAACTTTTAAAAAAGAAATAATTAGTCTGTTTAGATTTCGTCACAAATGTGAGCAAGTTACGAATTCAATTATATCTTCGGTTTTTGTTGTTTCACGCTTTTAACATTTGTCTTTTGCTTCTGAAAAAGTACACATTAAACCCATTTATTCATGATATACCACGAGATGGTAATTTAATATCATGCATAGGAATATGTGCTTTATATCAGATGTTTGCTAAATGAATAAAATGGTGAAACTACCTGCATTATCGGCTCACCAAATGACTCTATAAAAAACGACTTCAAAATAAACCCTTGTCTATGTTAAGTTTAAAAATAATAAAATGGATAATTAAGCTTCAGATATCTTACATGTCAATTTATTTCTTGCAATAAATTTAGTTCAAAATGTACACCATCATTTCTGTCGGTGGGACATAATGATAAGCTAATTTATTTACAATACATTATTTACATTTGTCATTATACTTTTAAACAAATAAATAATTTAAAATGATATCAACATGTACAATGAACTCCTGCTCGTCAAACTCGCGGCCAACTGCAGTTTGGGAGTTGACTGACTGCGTTTTAATATATTATGACATATGTTAAATCACAGAAGTAGCAGTTTGTCGACGGGCGTGGTTCCAGCACGCCGCTGCCCGCGCCCCGCCGCCGCCCGGCCCGCC
>NW_013525325.1:1339238-1367814 GCF_000836215.1 Papilio polytes | reverse complement strand
GTGACGTTGAATTGTTGGCTGCCACTGAAAAGAAGAGAAGGCCTTCGTTATTACTATTGAAAGAGACTTTCCAAGTACTATAAAAAGTAGGGCTCTTAATGATACAGATACGTGTGACAGCTTATTGTGATCATACAATATGAATAAATCTTATTAACGTGGAACATATCTTATGAAAAACACAAAGAAGAGTTATCACATGTGTACCATATAGCATGACTGATTTTACATAATAAATAGAGCAAGGATACAACTTTTTAAACCTCAGACAAGATATAATGGTAATTGAAAACAAAAATTGTAACGTATTTTATAAACCAACACATAGACTAATGGATCTGTTAGTGGCCGTCCTCTTATATGTGTGGATTTACTTATCAATAAGTCGACTAAATACGGAGAAGTGTCGCAACATTATCAAACATATTCTTGGAAGATAACAACATATAAACAATATACTTAGTCCATTTGTTAATGGTTCAAAGTTAATAAAAATATCCAAATAAGACCACTGTAAATTGTTAATATTTTGCATACACGCGAACATTTTAAAATCGTGACTTAGACTTGTAACACATATGTGAATTGAGCCATGTTGTCTCTGTTTATCTAAAGAATACCAGAGAGATAAAAATATTAAAATTCAGTTTCTATACAACTGTTCCGACCATGAAAATCAACCTTTTGAACCACAAATATATTTAATTTATTGGAAACAGCTGCATAGAAATATATTGGAATTCTCATTTTGGATAACCAAACTTTGATGATGGTATTAAAAGTTAAAGACTATTTTAACTTAATATTATAGAAATTGAATTTTAAAGTAACGTCAAACTATAATTTTCAGTTTTAACCTACGAAATTTTAAAATTGATATATTTTTTTTTGGTAAATCAACGTTTTGCCTTGTTGGAAAGACGAGCCTGTGTGCGTGTACGGTTTATGGGATGAACAAGTATGCTTTCAAACAGTTTCACATAACAACCAGTTGGCGAGCATGGCCGGCGAGCTGCGTCATACATTCCATTCCCGTAGCTCCCGTCCCCCGCCCGCCGCGTCCCTACCCCGCTCTGCGTGCACTCAGTGCGCATGCACTCAACTAAAGCGATCAATTTTTTTCGATATTTCACCAACTTATTGTAGAATAAAACCAAATATTTTATTTAAATAACCTCTACGACCCGTATAACAAACGCCACCTCAATAACAAACCACTAATCATCACTGGTATGCTTAATTGCTTTCATTAACTTTGCTATGCTTATTCCAAACATATATTTGTCCGTAATAACATTTAAATTGAAATAGGTTCCGTTCCTTTAGCGTATAATTTAAATCAATAAAGTGTAACACGAACAAAACAAGCAGAAATGGCTGCCACGTATGTAGACACGATCGATATTTACCATTTCTTCGACTGCAGTCAACTAGTATGGGCATATTGAGTAGCAAACGCCGTTATATTATGTAACACTAACACTCATCTCCGTGTTCCTAACAATTATTAAAAATAGTTTTAATGAAACTTTTTAAACTAAATATTGTCGCTCGTTTGTACCGGAGCATAGTTCACTACTATACTACGGACGGCAGTTTTCATACTACGATGACATCCACACGGCGCATGCGTAAATTTAGGAGGGTTCGAATCTTTGTGGGGTGCACGACACAGCTGTGAGGGGCGGCGAGTCGGCTAGCGGTTGTTTTCATGGCCACTCAAAGGACAAATTTTAATAATGGTCATTGCTATATCGTATTTAAGATTAGAAATGTCTTGGTGTTTATTAAATTTTTATCTTTCTGGGCATATCTTTTAAGTGTACCGCCATCGTATATGCGACATCACGTGCGGTTGACAGATGATAAATAAAATATGATGTACGCGGTATGCGATGCGCTCACTCGCTCACAAGCACAGATCTATTCATGTATAGGGCATACGATAAACAAGCGAGGAGCGCAAAGGAGCGATGCGGGAGAGATGTAGTTCTCAATCGAGCAGGCGTCTGGAGCGACGTTGCCGTTCCGCCCGCCGCCGACCGGATTTCATTCATATTTGAGGCGCGACGTTGCCGCTACCGCGACCACACAGCGTAAAAAAGGGCCTTTGGAATGTGGCGGTACTGCTGGCCGGCTCTAAACAGTACCGAATAAAAAAGTGACGGAATGGAATGCGGACGGTACTTAGTACCGTGCGTGCTCGAACAATGTTAGACTTTGTCAAAATTTTTACCATTACAGACATAAAAACATTATGTGTATAATTCATTGATAGAAATGAAGGTTTATTATAATCAGATAATTTATGTTAATATAGGGAAAAGGACGTATGCTAAGCGGATTCCATCTGTTTCAGATAAAAAAAATTGTGAAGAGTGCAATAAGAGCAAGACAAAAGAGATAGCATCCAAGGTCCACGTCGGCGCAAAGAGCAAATGAAATTCAGCATTGTGGCTGAGAGCTGAGAGCGGCGGGCGGCGGGGCGAGGCGGGGCGGCGGGGCAGCGTGGGGAAGGGGCCGGGGCCGTGTTCTCATGCCTATGGGTGGTCGCCGTCGCCGTCGCCGCTCGGCTTTCGAATTCCTATGTCTCGCCTGCATCGCCTACGCAACGCAGTGTACTCCACTTCTATAGCTTCAGACATTCTCATATAATATCTAGGGTTGCCAGATGTCACCATACAATTTATTATAAAAGTATTACATTTTACGATAATGGTAATAGTTTTTAATTATCTACACATTTAACATTCTAGTTATTTCCTAATTTCTAAAATTACTATTTAAAAGTTATGGTAACATATTTATAACATTTTAATGCAGATAATCTTCGAATACATCTATGAAAATCACGTCCTTCACAAAGCAGCTTTCTCAATGGGAAGTCATGAATGACTTTTATGCCGCGTGCGTTGTCTATACAAACATCGACTTCCTTCTTCATAAATGCTTTGAAAAAATAAACTTGCCTATAGTCGAGTCGCCCGGAAACGGTATCAGAGGAAGCGTACATCCGCCAGATGGGGTACATATTTTATAGCCACCGAAACGCCCGCGTTTGCGTCAACAAAAATACAGTTTGTCTGGGTAATTGATTCATTAAACATTTAATGAATGAATGATTTATTTATCTATACTATGTTATAGAAATTAAAAAAAAACTTTATGCATAGCTATATTGGATGATTGTGGGATAAAAACTAAATGTCTTGATTGGTATAATCTAGCGAATGGGAAGGGGCCGCTAATATAACATGCCGCTAGCGCCGACAACGCGATTCTAAATAATACTCCCACGATACCCGCGGGATAACAGCATTCCAAAGTGCAAGTTTCCCTACATCTACACAACAATGTTATAGACAAGTGTGAACGAACACTAAAGGAATGCACTTTTCAATTGTATTTCTATTACTTTTGATACATTAATAAAAAAAATAGTAATTATGTCAACATTGTTGAACAATTAATATGTGAATAAGATTGAGGAAAACAAAAGAATAGCTGAACAAAGTTGAATTCAAACATTGTTAATGATTGGTTCAATGTTAACATAACAGATGGCGCTGGCAGTCTCATAGTTCCAAGCATATCATGAGGAAAAATACTTAAAATAACATAGATTATCGTAAATTAGATTACTTTGCTAGCAAATTTAGTAACAAAATATAACATTAAATTGGCTAAAACAACTTAATCAAAACTGCCCCTAGTTTAAATGGATATTGATTTAATTCCACCATTTTGTAATACATTCAGTAGTTGTTTATATAAATGTTTTTGGGTATAGGCAGAGTAAATGACCTTAAACAGAACTATTATGAGGTCATGCCACTAATTCAAGAGGCACCATTGGGTAAAACTAAACACAAGGCCAGTGGAACATTACCTTAAAAGTCTTTCCTTATGTACAATGACTGTTGTAAATATACAGTAATTCTTTGTAAAGCCACACCGATATCATATCTTAAGTAATTAAAAGATATATGGCTATCAGCTCTTTGTATTTTCATAGAATACACTTTATAATCAACTCATTGTGATATTTTTATCCTGATGATGTCAACTCCTTGGAAATTTAAATAAAATCAATTTTAAGGAATAATTGAACTGGTGCCTTGTATTCTATGTAGGTTTTTAAAATAAGGAAAATAATCCTAATAGTTGTCAAGTTAAAAATAATAAAAAAACATTTCTAACCTAAGACTATAAAGTTCTTTATTACTTATTACCATTAAATAACATTACATATCGATTTAAAACTGAATGTAAATTTGTATTTTAAGCCATTTTATCAACATTAAAAATAATTTTCCTTATTCTACCTACAAGTACATACATTTCTGCATGGTGTTTTACCCTGGTGACTAAGATTACAGCAAACTTATTGGTTTCAATTGATATTGTGGTTTATATTTTAAAAATTCTACTAAATACATACTTAAGTTAAATGAAGAAGCTCGAACGTGCACTGATATTACTTGAATTGTTTTGAAACGAGATACATTTGTAGACAACAAACTGTCAAATTGGAATAGCCACGATATTATCTATATTGTAAAAACATTTTTGATAATAATTAAAAACGATTTGATTTAGTATTGTTCTACACTTATAGAAGAAAAAAATGATAAAACAACGACTTTTTGTATGTCTACGTCAATAAATTTAAAAACGATAAAATGACGTATGCTGCGTTCCGATTTACTAACATATGTTAGCAAATTGAAAGTTATGTAAGAAAAAAACCTTTACCTCTTAACGTGTCCATTTGCAATCCTTGTTTATATACACAAAGTCAAAATTATAACCACATAAATTGCTTAAATATAACAGTTATAATGTGCACACTTTCACTATTATTACTAAAACCGATAATCAAACAAACACAACTCTTCTTCCATGAGCGCGAAACTCGCAACTGTCGAAGGGAACGAGACGGTGGCGCTCCGTGGTCACCGATAAGACATGCGTCATGCGCTGACGTTCAGAAACTGTTCGCCTGTTCGCGTTCGCGCCTTCCATTCGTTGCGCGGCCATGCTCAGCGTGTGTTGCTGTTGGCAGACTGGTCGACCGACAGAATACGAAATTCGATACAAACAACTCATGTGATACAATTAATTAAATAATAACACAAAGGTGTTTATGTTCTGTAATATTTGGGGTTTTATCCGTTTTAAGCATGACATACAGAATGACGTAAACTTGGTTACAATAATTTAAAAAAATACCGATCTATATAAATTCTAGGAACGTGCTTTGGCAGATCAATTTGAGCTTTCATGCTTTACATCAAAGCATATTGTACTTTGATCACTTATGTGCAATAAGTTCTATTATAGCGCAAACAAAACGAACAATTTTCCAAATTCTGATTTTTAAGAAGCGTAATTAATGTAGCTTAATTTAGTTACTAGTTAGTTTAACTTGATTTCATTAGCATGTTATAAAAAAAAATAAACCTCATAAAATTTAAGTCAATTAACAATTAAAGAATTTTAAGCATAACGGAGAAATACATTTACTTAATGTAAAAAATAATAGTAAGTAAAAACAGAGAAAAGTTATAGATAAACTTGCCTTTAGATGGTCCTGCGATAGCGTGTTCATTGCTTTGATTTGACTCTTCTGATACTGATTCATCTTCCATGGTAAATAATCCGATATTCAGTTACGTAACTGTTTTTACATTGTATATTTTGTTTCTGAAAACCAAAAAATAAATATTCAACATCTTATAACTAAAGATTTACATTTTTAAAAATAAAAATAAATATTTTTGACACTGATTTGACGTTTGTTTTTTTTTTAATCTACGAGGCGCAACGTCGCAATTGTGCAGGTAAATTACCTGAATAGTGGAGTGTCGCGCACAAACACAATCAAACGACACTGGCGATGCATCGCAAACGTTCATCCTACGATGTTGTGTGTGATAAATCATTACGTAAAATGTAACAAGCGATCATTAGGCGGGTTATTCATGCAACTATCGATTAAATACGTTTCCTTTAATACTGAAAAATTTGTGTTTTAACATTAAATTAAAGTTTATAGACGGCGTTGATAACCATATCAATGTCGTAGATATCGCATTATCTTGTGACTTTTTAACATTTATCAAAATTGTACACGTCAAACTATAATTCGGTAATTGCTTTTTTAGACAGACTTAAATCTCTTGCCCTCATAAGAATAATAACCACATATATGCTCGTTAGTTATCGGTACACTGTTTCGTATTAATCTCGTCCGTTTGTGGCCCAGGTCAATATGTTTTGTCTATATCTACCCACATATAGATAAAGGGGATAGATAAGATAATTTAACGGTACAAGTTTCATAAATTCTACATTCATTCTATCATAAAGAAATAATAAAAAGTCGCTGTCTATAATTGAGATAAAATCCAACTACCTAAATTATTTTATTCTTTGAGAATTATCAATAACTAGTAATGTATTTATTTTAATATAAAAAATCGTAGTATTAATAATAACTAACTTTTAATAAGACAAAAACTTAAAACTATAATATTGTTAAGAGTTATATAGCTACATAGCAATACTAGCCAGTAATTTTTTACATTGTATTTAAGCTTGGATTTCATCCGTAAATTCGAACAGCTGTTCATCTAATGTCTTGGTTTGAATATTAAAAAAAATACATTTGTGTTGGCGGCAGGTGCTGGGCACAGCTTGCTCGTGCGGGTGTTACCGCAGCTGTTGTTCCACGTGCCCCCCAGCTGTCATCCCCCAAGGTTTACGCGCTAAAAATGAGCCACTTTCACAAAATTCAGTCATCCGAACACGGGATTTTGACGAAAATTGCACAAAACACCAATTATTGGCAGTATTTCGAATGCTTTTGCCTTTTTTGCGTGTACAGTTTTTTAAATCATTTACGAAAACTATCTTCGATTTAATATTGAGTTATTTTTAAATATTTACTGGCGTCAGCGATATCTCTTTTAATTGGAATAGTTTTACGATTGATATTATCTTATCCGATATGATAATTCTATTAAAAACAAAAGAATACGTCTGAAATTAAATAATACAAATTCGTTGATGATAAGATAGGTAATAAAATTCTTTATTTAAATGCTCGCAAACTGGATTAGCGTCGTTATTCGAAACATTCAGACGTTTTTTGGGTCATTAAAATGGTACATTATGTGTTTGTCCCTCTCATTCGCCTTAAAAAGACAGAGACAAAAATGTTTTTGAACAAATATTTCAGAAGTGGAAACGCAGTTATCGAAACATAGCGTCCATAATGACATATGACTCTCGTGGAATGCGATGCACCTGTTCACTTACGTATCATTTCCCTTCTTAAACCATTGTTTTTATAACGGCGCGAAGTATTAAGTTTGTTGGGTGCAACCCCGAAGAGAAACCTCGATATTTTCTTGCGCTAAAGTAAGAAAAGTAAATAAATTAAATAATACGGCATCATAGTTGCTTAAATTAGAAAATTCATATGATAGGTGTAGGTAACATCGTCCAAAGCGCGACCGCCAGGGCTGGTTTAATAATATTGGACGCCCATGTGCAAATTAAGAGCCCCTAGAATTAGTGCATACTTTGCCGGGTGCCCCCTTGCAATCGGGATCATACGATCGTGGAAACCACTATGCAATAGTAAAGAAAGTATTAATAAATATTATTTCATTTTGGTATTTCGCGGTGTTCTAACTTCGTTTTTGATTGGTCTTAAAAATAGCAATAGGGTAACGATCAGTGTATTGATAACTTTACACCAGTGACTAATTACATTTGTCACGTGGGCCGCCTCCCACTAACTATAGGTATAATTTGATATTCTCGTGTATTGCTATGACTTCATCTATGAACATAATTGTTTTGTTTACTGTTGCATAACCTTAAAAAATATAAAAAAAGCAAGTACGTAGTAACATAGTAGGACTACACAAATGCAAGGATCACTTTTTTCAAATACTTAGCAGGTTTTTGTTGATTTTGAGATTTTTAAGTCCTAACTGTCGCATTAATTCATTAATGGTTACTTAAGCAGTCCCTTAGTGTGGTATTTTATTAAGTAAGGCACATTAAGTGTGAGTACGACAAAAAGAAGTTAATAATTAAGAGTTTTCTATTGATTTTATTATAATTATTATATGATATGTATAATCTTAGTAATATTTTATGCGTGAAGTTTGGATGGATGGATGTATGTTTGTCAGAGTTTGTAACCTAAGCTGCTAAACGTATCTCAGTGAAATTTGGTATAGATGTAGAGGACAGTCTGCAAGAGTACATAGGCTACTCACTTTTTTAATTTCCACGCGAACGTAGTCGCGGTAGAAAGCTAGTATATTTATAATGATAGTATGGAGGCCAGCCGCCAGATATACTTGCTGGCACTCACCGGCGCCGAAACTGTTTTTATTTATTTGTCACCCTTAAATAAATCAGACGCTCTTGGCTATAGTGTCTTATTTTGACTCGACACCAATTTAGTATGCACTGACGAACATTTTGTAACCATCATATCATTTGAAAATAATATTACTAATGTAATTATTACAATAATATCATTATTAGTAATTATTTATTTCGAATAACATAGGTAAGAATAGTAGATGGCTATTCTTGAGTTATTAACACAGTGAAATATTTGGAAACTTCATTTTGATTTAAAAATATTTTCACGCCTTAATCATAAATAGTTTTTTGTTTTGAACGACAAACATTAATTGATGTTATCATTATTTTTAGTTAATAAAACTTAAAGTTATTAATAATAACAGTAAACATAAACAAATACTGCACAGTTTATCAAATGTTTGTAGTTAATGGCTTGCTTTATCAAATATACTAAATCCGACCCACGAACCGCCCACAACATGACGTTTCTAGCAATGCCGCCATCTTTGTCTATCCATAAAACATACTGTTGGTATAATAAATTGACGCAATCCATACTTTACATAAATAAATATACTTCATAAAATCTTTTGTTTTCCTGTAAAAACCAAAATATGCGACTTTTAACCACTACTTTTTTATTTTTCAATTTGATAATGATAAAAAAAATCCGACCAGAATTGAAAGGACCGATTTTTTTTTAGTACTAAAGCAAATTATGGCGACATTTACAAGCATGGCCACATGGACTTATAATTTAGTCGATGTCGTCCGCAAAGCAACCGATACGCGGCCATACTTGTTAATAAACAGACATTTTAATGAATGAACCATGTTCAACGAGTTACAAGCTCATGCGTCTGACCTCACACTAACTGGAAAAATATACATTGTCTATACCTATACTATGCGTTTCAAATAACAATGTCTGCGTCCTTGCTACCAAAATCTTACTTTTTATTAATATTATAAATGCGAAAGTTTGGATGGATGGATGGATGGATGTTAGTGTTTGTAGCCTAAACTGCTGAACTCTATGAAATTTGGTAAAAATAAAGAACATGGTCTAGGAGAACACATAAGCTACTTACTATTTTTTTATTTTTTTAATTTCGCGCGGACGGATTCGCGGACGAAAGCTAGTCTAAATTAAATCGCTTGAGAAGTTTTAAAACTTTTCGTATGGTAATATTATTTTTTTAAATAGTGGAATGTTTTGAAATAAATATTACTTTCAAAGGATGTATTAAGAAGTTATGACTTATGACGTAAGAATACATCGTGGGTTCGTGTACATTTTTATTTAAAACGTATTATTTGTAATATGCGTTAAGACAGCATAGTAATATCGATTGAGTATCCATACCATTTAAATGTGCTAATTGTCATACTTTAAAAAGCCCGCTATTTAGTGTCGTGTGTACGTAACGGTTGTTGACTCGGAAACTTTCTTTTAACAATTTGTAAAGCCTGTTTGAAAAAAAAAACAGTTTACTTCATAATTAATGATTTTCATTTTATAATTAGACGACAACTTTATGAAATAGTAAATCTATGTATAAGTACAGTTAAAAAAGTTTATGTTTGTCCTATATATGAAAAATAATTATAAAAACTGCTTGCTCATATCTACATTTCTTATATGTACTAAAACTTATCCACATATTTTAGTGCTAAAATGGTATGAATATCTTTCATGTACTTGTTTTCAGCAAAGAAAAGAGCTCTAGAGCGCCAGAACTGAAATTAATATGTTCGAGACATGTTTAATGTGTCTGTTCTGGATCATTTTAAGTCTTTGCCGCTAAAGCAGCCAATGGGATCGCTCGGCGCGGTATGCGTTCTTTTCCCAGAACTGGAGACCGCGTTGGGACGGCGAACGACTGTCGGGACTAACAAACCTGAATGTAGTAACACCATCCGAGTTCGCCTTACGATATTTATTGTCGTTAAACCGTAAAACACGCGAGTTAATTACATCCCTGCTTCTTCAACTACTAAAGTCTTATAAATACCGAATAGCAATCCAGTAGATTAACGAAAAATGTACGTAACATTTTCATGATTTGAAAAGTTCTCTTACTTTACAATCTGAACCTTTGTAAAATAGTGACATAGTGTATATTATAATGTCTTTGAAAATATAACGTAGCTTTAAAAATTGGTTAATTTTATTCAAGTTATTTCGATTACGACCTGTAACTTAAACGTTATGTTTAAAATGCTTTCCACGTACTGAAAAACTTATTCTCATCTTAGAGTGGTTTACTTAGAGACGGACCACCAACACGGGGCGCACAAGTGGTCTCCGAAAAACTTTTGCAACGTGGAACCTTTGCCCTTATCTGACCCGTTAAAAAAAATCGCCTCGAGAATATTTCGAAATAGAGAGTTACCTAGTATGGAAAATAAAAAAAAATCAAAGTATTTATTTTTTACACTAATAATTACTGAAAATCGTTTAATGACGATGAATTTTGTTTCAGTAAAATGATGCATTAAAAAAGTGATTATGAACAAAAAATTTACAATGAAAACTAAATGAGAGTTATAAAAAAAAACAATTAGGCCTTTTTAGTTATTTATTATTTAACAAACCCCATATCGTGTCTAATGACAATATTTCTCACGGCGTATGAAAAACTAATAAAAGTATCCTAAAGAAGTTTACAATGAAGGTCGATACAATACGAGGGAACGCTTTTTTCTACACAAAATCCGTTACATTCCATTCCCTGAAGCTGCGACTTGGGCACGGAGCTATCTCGACGAGATTTCGAAATTCCGAGAAAGGCAGAGCCTTATAAATTATCTCAAAAGCGCCGACGCGGCCCTATAGCCAGAAAGTTTTTTTACTCCACAGGTAGGCCGGCGCTAAGAAGGGAATGGAATTTATACCACGACCTCCACATCTTGGTCTAGCCCCTTGTACTTAAGGATTTTTTGACGTTTTCTTTTTAATCTTCATTTTATTATTTTCTTTCAAAGCAAACATTAAGAATATATAAATTTAGTAGAGAAGCAGCGTTTCATTGGTTGGATTTTTCACACGTATGTTTAATAAAGAAGAGATTTAAATAAAACATGCTCTATGTAAAGTGATTATTGTATTCAAACAACGTTTCAATTTATCTAGTCTTTCCTCTTTAATTAAAAAATAAACCATCACTCAAAAATACTTGAAGTATCAAATTATTCTTTTTAGTGTTACCATAAACTTCCCGAATGTGTAAACTGTAGGGAGAAAAAAATACGCGTGTTGCAAGGATATGGTTTCTCGGAAAATAGGGCTGTTGCTATTGCAACGGACGAACATTCCGGGTCGCAGGCAGCCCTGAAGGTCGCCTCCTAATAATAGCAGCATTGTGCGCCGGCGCCGCCTAGCCCGACTCGACTGCACCATACAATGCACTTTTTATTTTAAACGCTGCATGGTAACAAGTTTAACAAGCCTTAAAATAAGAAATATTTGACTAAACAATACCATTAAATCGATTTGACTTACAAATTTACCTCTCGTGAGTAGTAAGATATAAATAAAATTAAATATCTTCATAGAGGCTTTGAATGCTCTTTTTGCGGCATAACACAGAATTAATTGAATTAAAGGATTGATTAGAAGGCACCTTAACAGATTTAAAACATGTCGAATCGCCAGTGTTGGGGCAAGACAGTATTAGTTGTAATAAAACTTACTTATACGTTTTTTTCTAGTCAACAAGATATAATTTCGTTTAACGCTGTGTACAGACCGACACAACGTTACGCGGTGTAATAAACATTCGCATTCTACTCGTTGGTCGTTGGTTCTCCGTAACAATACGTACTGATTGCATGAATGCTCGCCGTGTAACGTTACATTTCGTAACGTCAGTCAGTACCCATTTTGTAGCTGTTGTAGCTATTTCTCGACGAGTCAAGTTATAAAAATATTTTTTGCAATCCGAATCAAAATTCATTCAGTAGATAAACACAATACAAAGTGTAGGTCGATCTTGATATACCAAAGTACGTTCATAAACCATCTGTTAGACATTAAACGCATAGACAAACGGAGCCATGAAACAACGCCTCATTGGAATTTCGCGCACGCCATTTTAGTACTTGTGTGTAACGGGTTTCGGATGGTATTCCATTGAGGTAGCTATATGAACGGATGGTGTTCCTTGGAATTTGGGCCACGCCGCTGACTCAACTACGATCTAATCCCTTCCCTATAACTCGTAGTCTCGACTCTCGATAGGCGAACGCGGATGTGAGCGGACTGCGATATTAACTTCGGTCGCTCTAAAAGTCAACAAACCGATATAACTTAAATGCAAAGAAGCAAGGTTTTTATTGGCAAATGCATTAATAAAATGTTTGACAGAAGAATTCACTTGAAAGAGACAGGGAGAAGCTAACAGATAACAGACGCCAACTTTAATGTTCTTCCAAAACGATGTGTCTAATCTAAAATCTTACGTTCAATTAAGCTGTGTAATAACGATAAAAGGTCGAATAATGGAACAAATATAAAATTTCGCTTTATAAATTCCGTTATTATAGAAGCAAAATATTGAATATTAATTTAATTATAATCTGTAGACGCAGCTATAAAACTTGCATCGTTAAATATGATTGCCATTTTTATGTTTATAACATTTAATACACCATTTGGTCAGGTAGCATTAGGTACCAGCGATATTCTTTTACCACAGAGCCCGCATACGTAAGTCTTGTTTTCTTTTGTTATTGTCTGTGCTGTTAACCCGCTTTGTTTATGGTTAATAACTTTAAGTTGAAAACAAGTGCGTTGTGCTATTGAAAATATTTCTTTTATGTCTTTTAAAATTGTTACTTGTATACTATAAGTGAACTTACAACCATGAATTAGAGAGTGCAATATCCCTTATAATAATCGAAAAATGTAAAATAGATATAAAAGCTACTTCTAAAAACACTAAATAAATGGTAGCTACTCTAGATTTAGCTAAGATCACGGCTGAAGACGTCTATATAGAAAATTCTTGCGCCTTGAACGAACTGAAATAACAGATACAAAAAGACTTTTTGATCTAGTATACTTTACAAGAAAGAAAAACAAAAGGTTAGCGTGGTATATACATTTTTTTATTCTATGTTGGAAAAGTGGTATAGACACGTTATGCGACGAAAGGATGGGGACATAAACCAGAAAGTGATTGAATGTGGATGGCTACAAAGGTAGAGGAAGAAAGTGTGGATAGATTGTGTGAAAGAAGATATGCTTAAGATGGGAGTGGATTCAGATGCGACGGCGGATAGAAATGTATACAAGCAAGTAACAAACTGCACGGGATCAGCGAGTTATTTAATGAAATACTACAAGTAGATTGGAAACTGGTTATTGTTTTTAAAGTGATACTTTTTGTAGAATAGGATATCAATGAGATTCCCACGAACACAATAGTTGTAGCCACAAGTAATAGGATGTCGCAAACGAGAAGTGGCCTTCAAGAATCACGAGGATATCATATCTAGATGAGATGACGCGATACGGTGACTGTTATTTTATACTTTCAAGGACAAATTAATTTGGACTAGACGTTGACCTGAGTTGACTAATTTGTCTATTAAACCTGTTTATAAAATAAATATAAGTTTTTCGTTAAGTGTATCTTTTTTAACTGTCGTTTATTACATACTACCAAATGAATAAAGAAAGAAAGCTTTGATTTTAAAATTGATTAAATTTTAAATCGGTTTGGATATCCAATTTTATTGACGGAATGTTTTTTTTTAAAGAACAGAAAATTCATATTTTTTACAAAGAAAACAATTATGGTCAGTTTTTACTGAATTAACCACCCAAGTATTTGTTATACAAATAATTAGTACTTTTGATTATTAATTGTTATTTAACTGTTCAATCCAGTTTAAAAGCAATTATTTTGATTGGTAGAAATTACGTTTTTAGTATGTAAAACTTTGTATAGTAAAATTCGCAAACCTAACGCAATTTTATATTGTAGATTAATAAACATGATAAAACTTATTTATAACTGCGGTAAAAGTTGAATTTGCCGGCCATGAAACTTTTGCAATGACATTTTTCCTATGAAACTTGTCGTGGATGTGGTTAGCTTACAAATCCTTATTAATGTTTAGAGAAGTAATTATGAAACAACATTAACATTTGATGAGTCAAAATAGATCCTCTAAAACCAAATTTTAATTATTAGAATACTCGGGGTATTCTACGGATTTACTAATTTACTTTGTCAATTTTACAACACGCTAGATCAGATTTCTGAAATTGTAATTCTTAATGATTGGTATTTCACATCCCTAAGAACAAGGGAATAAGTAAAGTAAATTTTGTTCCTTTACAAAATTATTTATATCCTTGTTTTATAAATTACTTTCTACATTCAATAACAAAGAGTTAATTAGAGTAGTAGTAGACGTTATAGTTATTATACGAACAAGTAACGATTTTAATGAACAGTATTTTAAGTTGCCAGTATTTTTGCATATGATTAAAAGAAGCAAAACAGTTTTTGTCTCCGTTCTGCGTTGCGCAGTACGTTTGGAGTGAAGTCACGACGCTTCTACGACTTGGAGGTCGACCGCCCGGCATTGCCAAATTTGAACGGATGACGTCAACCTCTACCGACCACGACTGAGCCATTCGGTACTTATAATTCATCCTTTGATAACCATTGCTCTTTTCGTGTACAATATAATCCAATTGAATCTGAATTAAGAAGCGATGAACAGCAAATCTAATGCGGAATCACGTTTATTCGAGCGTTATTAGATTCTAATAAGATACGAGCGACAAAAACGGCCACATCACATCGTGTCTTGTAGGTCGATGTCTCTTCATAAAACAAAGAAGTGATCGTGTGACCAGTTATATTTGCGCGTCAATTATATAAACGAAACTATTCTATTACATACACGTTGTAAATATTTACTTCATAGGCATAACAACGTTAGCTAATCACAGAACTATTTGTCGCATAAACAAATCCATTAAGCAACATGTATACAAAAATAACCTAATTAGATGTTTTTAAGTCTTTGTTTCTCACATTCACCATTAGTGAGACATAACTATTTGATTTTCGACAAGCTAATTAAGTTGCAAATATGACGGGGATTATTACCGTTATTTATTTGTTATTATTTTGTTGTGACAATATTTAAAACATTTTCTAAGAATGAGGTAATATATAATGTCCCTTAATATTACGGAATCTTAGCGAAAACCCTTATTTTTATTTCAATATACATACATACACGTTGATGTGGTTGACTAGCCATTTGGTCATTTTCGCTTTTTTTTGTCATAGTTATGTTTTTGGAATTCCTCGCGTTAGTGATAGATGTAATTAGTTTATTTCGTTTAAACGATTTGTATCAAATCTCTCTTGAATAGGGTTACCATGATTTTCATTGTACGTAGGATATACTTGGAATTAATATGTTATACAAAAGTGTTAAGAATAAACATTAACAAGGGTTGAAGATATGAAGGTGCTGCTATATTTTTAGCAACAAATAAAATCATAAATCAATGCGTTGTTAGCCTTTGTGTCAAAGAGAGGGCTTTTATAACTTAAATTCATTTAATAAAATATGCAAACAATTACATACTGCTCTTGAATTATAAATTCCATTCGATAATACTTATCATTCAAGAATCTAGAGCAGTGTCCCGGGAATTAGGCACAATATAGTGACAATGTTTACAAGCTTGAATCGAGTACGAAAGACGGTTGCCTCATTACTGTGTTTGTCCAATCTGCAGCGGTATCTTGTTACTTCGGCTAGGTTTCATTCGCTCGCACTATTTCTTAACTAAATTATGTCTGATAATTATTAGTAATAAAACAATTTCGCGTATCTTCAATTTCCATGCAGGATTAGGATCTTTATAATAAAACATGATTAACCAATAACAATGTCCTCAATATCTAGACTTATTACTACACTCTGGTACATTAAATAGTCACTAAGAGAGCTTTAATCTAAACAAAGCGACTGTTCATCAAACAATTCGGCAATTAGTGTGTAATATAGCAAGATTTACGACCTGTTTTATATTTTTTTTATTAATTGTTTTGGTAGTCTGTAGCAGCCCTTAGACACAAACGCGAGGATCTCATTTCACGACGCTTCTGCGTGGCGGTTGCACAATGGACATTGTGTTTGCCTTCAGAGAAGCAAAGAATGGATACGCGCTACCAACGTAATGATACACACCTATTGTGTTCATATAAAATGAAAACACGTATGCGAGACACAGAATATTTAATACGCTAACCTATTTACAACGAATTGTAATAGTTCTGAAGTTCTTGTTCCATTCCAAACTTCTAAACAAACTTTTGGCAAAATTTCTGGTATAAACACTTTTTCCTCCATAACCTCATTACAAGATAACCTAAAAATTCACATCGTAATGGCCGCCATGTATGGAATTTGACGTTCCCTTGTTTACTTAATTTTCGGCGTTGGATTGAAACATGATATTGGAGGAGGTGAGACACTCGTGTTTCAACTTGTAGGAGGTGACATCATTTTTGCTGTTGAATCAGTCAAGTTCACCAGCGAATAGAAATGGCCAACGGTATCTTCTTTGCATTCACTTTCCGAATAAAACGTAACAAATACAGGAGGAGCTAACGACATCAAAGATAGTATTATAAACATAACTATATACGCGATATTTTCTTTATTGTTACATTGGCATGTGTATGTTTGGAAAATCATTTTTGAACAAGTAACCACATAGATTAAGCCACTTTTAATTGGAGGTTGCCTTTATAATAAGGTTTTATTACATTTAAAATCTTTGAATGCAAATTGTGGCCAGAACCTAGTTTAATATTATGATTCAATGGATTTTCATTATTTTTCTAGACTTATTAACTCGCTGTTCCCGTGCGGCTTCATCTGCATGAAATTGTAAAAAACTTTATTTGGTTTTCAAATGCAAATGTTAAAATTCAAATGCACAAATTACAACAAAGGCCATCGAAGAATGGTATCAAACGACATTGGATGCTTTCTTGATGTTGGCAGCTTGTAGTTCACGGTCCCTTTCCCACATGAAGGTGTTTCCAAATTATTTACCCTCCCTAAATTTAACAGCTTGAAAATATACAGCCTAAAGAGTAGACTAAATATTAAAGCAAGTATTCTTCAAAAATATGCTATGATTGCTGACATCCTGTGCCACTAAGTAGTGTGTTTACGTTTTATTATATTAGTATAGTAGTATAGATTAATAATTTAAAATGCTAATCATATGGCAACCCTGTATGCAGCTGGTATAAGCGTCGGGTTTCGCAAGGCGCGCCGCTTTGCGGATAGAAAGCGTCGCGACCTCACTTTCACTTCGCTAGAGCTGAATAATGTCACGTCATTGACAAGTCAAGCTTAAAGAATATTATTTTAAATCATTAAATTAGTTTTCCATTTAAAAATGAATATCGTACAATAAACTGTTCAGTCGTCCTAAAAAGTTTCTTATGTGATTCGAACATATGACAATCTGGTTTCCATTTAGAATTTTGAATAATTATCTTCTATATTTATCCATCTATCTATCTATCTTTTATTCTATATGCATATAATAAAATTAGAGTATCTGTTTGTAGTATTCAAAGAAAAATTCCAGATTTGGGGAAGATGATGTATTTGCGTTGCTAATAACGAAAATCATTTATACAATTTTTGTCTGTCTGTCCGCAAGCCGCGTTTGTTCCGGGTATACTCCGAAACGGCTGGCCCAATTTCGATGGGACTTTCACTGAAGGGTAGCTGACATGGATAGGCATATTATAGGCTACTTTTTTTAAATTTCGCGCTGTCAAAATGGCGTAACGGGTGGTTTAAATTTGCGCTATCGTACTTTGTGGGCGACAGTTCGCACTTAAATAATTCTATGAAGCAAATGTTTTGAAATTCCACGGCCTACCTGACTATATACATAAAGACGTCATTCAGCTAAATGTTTGTTTAGGTTCCAAGGAATGCTTGTACTGCAACAAGCGGTCATTGAGTTGTGCCCCAGTCATTACGTGACGGAAAGGAATTCATTGTAAGAGTCACCTTGACGTGACTTATCGTTCATTGACGATGATAAAATAACAATATTAGGTACGTTCTTTAGATGACTTTGAAATAATATTGACTTTTAATGTTCGTCCGTCGAGTCAATTTACTCAGTGTCAATTGATTTCCAATAACAGTTTACAATTGAGAGGCATGCGGGCAGCGGGCAGCGGGCAGCGGGCGGAGGACACTCGACAGTTTAATCAACAGTCGGCTGGTACAATTTGTGCCGCCATTACGACATACAAACATAAAATACGGTGAAAAAGTACAAAGTACTCCGCGGGAGGTCTGCTTGAAATAATAATGAAACAGGAAAATTGTTTACTATAACACGTTAAAAGCTTTACAGATTCAAAGAAATGTGTAGAGAGTTGAAAGTAACTGCGGTTAACAAGCCTGTTTTGTAAGTAAAATCGATTGACGCAACGTGCTGTTTGCAACTGTTTACTTACATTGATAAAAGTGGTAGCATCTTTATGTGTAATACAATAATTAAGGTGTATCGTACCTTAGCATCGTTTTATCGCTTCAAAATATAGTATTTGCTACAGATACTGATAAAGCGAAGTACTGGGAAAATTAGACTGCGAGGCAGGATGCACGGCACAGTGGAGCGAGACGGTTGCGCGCCGTGGCATCGAACATTCACGAATATTTTCGTAGTATAAAAACGTTCAAGTTGTACAAATTTAAACCTTAAAGTCGTTAGCAGTAAGATCAAATCAGCTTGAATGCTTTTTGTGACTAGTTACCTTTTTACTGTTACATTAGATACAATTACATATGCATGTTTATTATGGAAGTATAAAGCGTGGTTACATTGAAATTGTACTCTATCTTTCCAGTAATAAAGCCTTCTTTCACAAATACTGGTATTGTACTAAAAGCATTTAGCATCGTTTGTATGTGGTTCCATGAACCGCTTCCGCCGCTGCTTCTTCCGTCTCGGGTTGCTTGGTATTGGTACAGTGCTATTCAAGCTTTATGACGGCTTGAAATTTTGCAATTTTAGGTATCGGCCGGAGATGAGGTTGGGTGGGGTACACATGCGTGGGCCTTTCTTCCAGCTATAGTGAGCAAGCTTGGCATTTGTCAGTAAAGACGGTCGCTGGTAACTTCTGAACCGATGTTAAGTTTGAATCTATTTGTACAGAGTGTAGAGTGCAGACATTCCTGAGCCGGACTCAACGGGCACCGGGCACCGGGCAGTGAGGCGGGCAGGGGGAAGGTCTGAGGAATGCCGGCGGGACGGCTGATGGCTGATAGCTTAATGCACCCACCGCCAGCCCCAGCCGGCATTCCTAGCGCGGCATCCAAGGTTGTTCGTACTGTTATTCCTACGTACCAACGAACTTGAATGCAACATTTTAAATGTACATCGACCTAGCATTTGAAATATTCCTTCAATTTTGTATTGAGATCGAGTTTTGTTAGGTTACAAAAAACATCAGAAATCAGAAATACCATGTCATTGAACATTTCGAAAATTAGTGAAAATCGTCCTCCATATTACATGAATCGTCATACATTTTTTCATTCCTAGTCTCTTTAACGGTGTACATTTTTTTTTCATCTGTATTTAAAGTACTGAGAACAGACAACTATAACTATCTAATGAGATTAAGTTAGCTTATGTATGTCTTTACCCTGTTGTAGAGTAACTTGGAACATAATATTAATTGTGAAGCTAAAAATATTTAATTCAGTCAAGAAGCGTTGTTCTTAACAGTACTCATATTATTTTCTCATTTCATAGAAACATAAGGGTACAAGTGATAGCTGTCAAATTAGTTAAGTTAAAGTTTTTGTAAGTTTTTATGTAATTTCGTGAATCGTGAGAAAGCTCCCGGAATAAGGTCCCATATCTTAAGTGAAGCTATCCATTCATGGAATATCGGAGCGCTCCCACGCACATTTGGGCCCCATGTGTCCTGCGACCCGGCCGCAATGTGAACTTGGGTCTTACGTAAATAATTAAAAACTATAACACCGACCGTGGGATTATATTAAAAGCTTACTAACAACAAACATGTGAACAAGATAATTAGTTATTATTCTTTAATGTTTTTAGATTAATTAATTAAAATATGGGCAGACACAGAGTATCGATTGATCAAATACTCTGTGTCTTGCCAGTTATCGTATCCAATTATTAGCCCGTTTGTAGATAACGCTATATGGAAGGCCAGGCGAAAATCGCCTGCATACGAGATCAAAATAGAAATAGTGAATATAGAAACAGTTGGAAACAGACATATGTTAAATTAAAATTGCCTACTTTAGAATTAACTACAAAATAAGAACTCTTGTAAATAGATAATAAATAAATATTACTTTTATTTGTAACATTTATGCTTTCACATTACTTAATAATATCGTTGTTTACAGTTACGTATTTGTCGTTGGGTTATGCGTCGTCTCCTCACCCTTTACATGTTTTTCTTTGTACGGTTTAAAAACAGAAGCAACGTTTGTCACAAAGGCATAATCTTTCTTTCTTTGTTTTCAATATTCATTACATTAAATGAATTAAAGTAACAAAATCTTGTACCTACTTCATTGTTCACAATATTCATGAGGCTTAAATGACACTTTTACTACCATGCTAATTCTTCTTAATAGTATAAATGCGAAAGTTTAGATGGATGGATGAAGGTTTATAAGATATCCCCTGAACGGCTCAAAGGATCTTCATGATGATATTCGTGGCCTTATCATTTAAGACTCTGTTATTTATATTCGGCTGTACTGTTTAAAAGATATGGTGAATGGAGTAGAAATCGTTTTAATTACAACGCCTCCGCAGAAGCACTTCACATGCATTATACGCGTTTGTCAATGAGACGTATTGTTAATTCATGAGATATGGGAACTTTTTCGGGAGCGTAACGGTTTTTGTGTTCTTTTTTGTAGTCTCCGACCGTGTGAAGGAGTCTCAATGGATGCAGTGTGGAGCACGGGTCGACCAGTTTAAGATGAGCTATGTTATACGTTGATTAACCCCTTTGGAATGGGTAAAGATCCTTGTAAAGAGGGCGGCGGGAGGTCTTACTAAAATGGAAATGTAGAACTTCTTCAATGAGCTGCTTCTTTGAACGAAGTCTGTGTATGCTCTTTGTTAGTTATTTTCACATGGGATGCCACTAAATATTGAGCAAGATACTACATGTAATATGGGAAAATAAAAGTGGATTGATGCTAAAGTAATAAAAATCATTTTTTATTGTGAATAAATTTAATTATTGAAACATTTTAAAACGTGTTTATTAGCTAAATGAGTCTTGAATAAGCTTACATCAATCTTAAATAGGTCATTAATTTAATTTTTAAATTCTTTTTAAGCACTATTAATCCAGCTGTACATATCTCACAAATCAATCGGCAAATGTTTTATTTTAGACACGTGTGACTTGTCTGTATTGTGTGATCTAGTCACAAAGTAAGAGCATGTTATGTGTTCTAAGAACTTCTGGGTGGTTGTCGTTTGTTCACGTTCCTCTGAAACTCGATCTGGGGCGGACCACCCAAACTATTGAGTGTAGTAAAATAAAATTTCTTAACTTTCTTAATTTGACTTAAATGTAAATTACTAGCTGTTGCTCGCAACTCCGCCCGTGTTAATTAAAAAATAATAAAAAGCACAGCCTATGTCACTCACAGATTAATTACCTTTCTAATGGTAAAACAATTTTTAAAATCGGGCCAGTAGTTTTTGAGTTATTTCAATACATACAAAAATAGAATTTCCTCTTTATAACATTAGTATAGGTTACAATAATAGTTTTAGTTTGCCATGCCTGTAAAGCGTAGAGCTATTTTTGATGCGAAAACGAAACATAAAATTAGATTTAGTTCCGCATATTGAGCCTAAATGGTTCGCCGACACAAACTAAATTCACGTTACGTTTCTTCTTTCGCTTCAGTTCATGTTTATATTCGCTTGTGTTCCAAGCATTAAACTAGTTTCAATAAAATCAAGTAAAGGCGGAACATTTAATACTGACTGATTTTAGAATATTACCTCACTCGAATAAACATTGACGTGTGTTGTTATGTTCGTTGTGTAGTTTAGGATTGAGACTAGGCAAATATTTGGTATCACGTCATTGTGACCTTCAATAATGCAGTCGTATTGTTCTAAGCGCGTACTGAACTATAAACAAGTCGTTTACTAAGAATACATATGAATTTATTTGTTTTGAATTTGTCGTCTATTTTACCGCATATGGGATTTTATTGGCTATTTTTAGATAGCAGTAATTATAATCTTTCGCACTCTTTAACATTGGTAGAGCCCGCTTTAACATTTTTGCACAAATGGGTCGCTCGCCCGGTGCAACCATGACCACACAGAAGACAGGCACCATTTTCCCACCATTTTCTTATACGGAAAGGATGGGAAGGGAAAGTAGATTTGTCGGTGGAAGAAACGGATAGAAAATGGAAATATACTCTTTATTTGCGTATCCTTTTCCGTTAATTAAGGGTAGGCAATGCATCTACAATTGCGGGAAGTATATGTTCAGCGATCGCTTCGCCTTCTCGGTGAATTCAGGTGGCCGCTCGCTCATTTGCCACCTCATAATATGCATTAAATAACACTTTAATGCCACTACTCCTGAAATAGTTGCTCTATACAGACTGTTGCTTCTTACTGAAACACCGGCGGGGAAGAGGCGCGAAGGGGATCTTTCAGCCGTCGTCCATCCCCCGCGCGCCAGTTGCGATTCGATTCGCCACCCAGCAACACATACTTTATTATTTCTTATTTGACCTTGTTACTATTTTGTCTAATATATCTTCGAACTGCAGGCCGACTATTTATTTACAAACCAGCCAAGAAATACAGGCCACTACTATACACAGATCTACCTATGTACATGTGACAGTGTAAACGCCAGTTTAGTTTCAGAAATTTCCTGTCAATGTTAGGATTGTCTTGTATTCTCAACTTAGTGAAGTTAATACATACAATTTAACAATTGTAATGAAGAATCACTTCGTTTACGTCAAGTCTCGTTTAAACTCATTTGAACATCGTAATTGCTAACAGGAATGTCGGTGCGTCCTTCAACCGATTAAGGGCCGTCGACTCGGCCTCGATTACTGCAACACGTTTCAAATACATTAAACTTAAATTAGTTAATAACTGGAAAGAAATCTTGTGGTTTTCAAATTTTATAACACATTTAGATTATATGAGACGTTTGGCATTTACGTCACCTACTCGTTAAGTTTATTACAAACGTTATTACGCGACCACTTACTGCCTAGATTCTTATCGAAATGCAGTTTATATTGAACACGTTAGCTCGTAGATTTTCACACATCAAATATTTTATATCTCTGTTTAACTACAAGAGAACGAGAGGGACCACAGTATTTTTTATAGTTATCCGTTGTGAAAACCGAGAGAATATGTAGCAAACGTCGCACAGGTAGCATAAGAATTTAATACAAAAAATGTATGACAGTCATTATTTAAGAAAAATACAGTATGACAGTGAAAATAACAGAATAAGGATACACGAAAAATAAATCATAAACTTAAAAAACCCGGAGTTGATTCAATACTAAGGTATTTTATGTACTATTCTGATTTTCTTATCTTACTAATATTATAAATGCGAAAGTTTATATGGATGGATAAATGGATGGATGTTTGTTAGAGTTTGTAGCCTAAACGGCTCAACGGATCTCGATGAAATTTGACATAGATATAGAACATAGTCCGGAAGACCACATAAGCTACTTGTCTTTCTTTTTTTTATTCCACGCGGACGGAATCGCGGGCGAAAGCTAGTTATAAATATATATGATACATATGTAAGACCCGAAGCAAAAGATTACAAAATAGGTACGTTTCTGTGCATATGACAAATAATTGCATAAGCTTTTATTCATAACTGATTAGGTAATTGTGAGTATTGCAAACGATTAGCCATAAAAATGTGACTTCATGCTTATGTACCTTCACGACACTTCTATGTATGATGCTTGAATATACAATGCGTTAATAAATATGCATTACTTTAATTTATACAGGAATACATTTTGGCGGAGTGTTTGGCGAAATTCGTTCGGTATTTGACCTTTGTGAAATGTCGAACTCGGTGCAGCGAGCGGCGGGCGTTCTCACGGGAACGAGAGCTGATTGCGACCACGACCACGCAACAACCGCGAACATAAATACTTTTTAAATATAACAAAATATTTTACGAACATAAATCAATTATATTCCATACATAACTTTCATCTTTTTACATAGGATTAACAAACTTGGACTTTGTTTTAGTAACTATTTTTTTAATTGAAAATTTGATTATAACTGATTATCTCAAGATATTAATTACTAAACAATTAAATCAACTAGTCACGACAATACGGAGAAATCTAAGTATAATATCTTTTACTCGATTACAATGAAATTATACGAAAAAATTAAAAAAAAAACCTGCTATACTTTCACGCAAAATAAGAATATAAGAAGCTAGTCGTGGAACTGCAGAAACCGTACCCTTAGTAACAATAAACGTACCCCTCTACTAAACCTTGCTATCAGTCAAGGAAAATATATAACCCATGGTTTGTAAACATTAAATTACTAATGGATTACTTCTATCAGTTTATTTACGTAATTTTGAAGTGGTTTTTATCAGCGACATCAATAGATGCCGTCAGTTCACGTTGTTTTGTCATGATATTTTTTTGTAAACAGATTTCCGAAGGTTGTTTATTGCTAAATGCCGTATAGTTGACTACGAACTGCGTCATATAACGCGTTTGTAGCCATGAGAATTTTCCCATTGTATTTTACAACGGCGACTATTCCAATCAACAGTGGTATAGTGCTATCCAAACATTACGGCAGCTCGCAATTTCACACGATACTTTACGTATAACTCTACCTCCAGACTTATCGCTGGGTTCCTCAACAAAATATAGCGAATAACGTCTCTACACATTCGTTTGCGAGATTGGGAATTCCTTGGTCAAAAGTCCTCCAATTTAAGCGTAAAAATCGACAGCAAAAAGAAGTCCTTGGTGTAAGTTATATGCAGTTCGTCTTCACAGTTTAAAGGTATAACCACTATTTTAGGTAGAGATAAGATGTTAAGAGGTACACAGGGATAAGACTTACCCCTGCCCACAGTTTACTTTTTACTGCGCTAATGTGACACTGTCCTGCTAAGACATGTCCCAGCTTAACTTGAGCCGACATTAAGTTTGAATCTTATAATACGTAAAGGTTTTGGTCGGCGGTAAACAAGTCGCGATGGTTGGTTTTTATAAACTTCCCGTGCTAAGAATATACTATTGACTTTTTGCTGGGAACTGTTATATGAACAAAGCAGTAATTGAATACTTACCAAGTAGCTATCTCAGAACTTAATATTTTATTAATAGCAAGCTATTGAAATAATAGACTAGTCAGGAAATCTAAAAACAAAATATATCAAAACGAAAAACTTACATTTTCGAAGCTTAGTTAGGGGCTTTGTCCCATCAAAGATATTACCTCTTTTTAACACAAAACTTATGGGTATTGTGACTAGAACAACTAACTAATTAATATTTATTAAAAATAATTTTCCTCAACGCATGTTCCCCTGGGAAAATCCAATGCGTGTGTCATCTCGTTAAAACGTGCCGAGTTGTTTACAACTTTGAGGTTATGTGACCTCAAAGTTTGACTTATGACAGACAAAAAATTGCGTCTTTCGTTACAAATACATCATGTTCCCGAAATCTGGAATTTTTCATTTGACATTACAAACAGAGACTTCAATTTTATTATATGTAGTTATAGATAGAAAAAATAAGACGTGTGACACCACTTCATGGCTTGGAAATCTGGAATTTTGTACAAAAGAACGTTATTAAATTAATTATTTTTCTGTCTAATGTAATGTAATTTTATAATGTGTAAATTGTACGTTATAATATGATGCTACTGACTTCTGAGCAGTTAGATCAACTTATCAGAATTGTCCGTATCAAATTGTAATCCATAAAGTTAATAGGGCATAAGACTTCCTGGCGCAAAGGCCACCGGTTTCCCATACAGTTCACTGCGACGGGTGACTGCTGCTTCAATAATAACAGGAAATCGTTAACTCCAGTCCCCGGCGACATTTCCTCCCAGCAAATCGATAGCTCCTACGTAAAATGTTCTAAGTAATATCAAGCAAAAATATTTTTCTAATAGAAATTTTTGATAAATCATCATCATTATCAGACTTTATTGGACCACTGGTGGACATATGCCTTGATTATTTAAACGAGTTTTAAATGAAGTTAATATTTGAATATATTATTTAAATAATGAGATATTGTGTTGAACATATTCTTAATTCATGAAGTTTTTTCAATTAATGAGTACTGAAAAAACGATTTTTTGGGTTACATCTGTACAACTAGGAGCCGTCGAAATTAACTCAGCAATACGTCTCGTAAACTTTTGATTTAAAGCTAAATATGAATCATTTAGACTTAGAGTAATACTTGATGCTGTAATTGTGTACTCAGCAATTTAATTCTAATCGCACTTAATACTACGGGTTTTATCATGTTATTACTGTCAACTTAATATAGTTGCAACAGCTGAGGAAAAGGGCAGCGTTAGCAAAACCGGGGGCTATCTATTAAAGGTTAGAATGTAAAAACCAAATGAAATGCAAGCAACAGCGTTTTTGTGACGTAATAGTAAATTAAAATCCACCAATTCTATACCCATCCTAGATAAATTATGTTCCAAGATTATTTTTAACTAGCTTCCGTCCGCGACTTTGTCCGTTCTTCCGGATGATCGTCTACGTCTATACCAAATTTCATCGAAATATGTTCAGCCGTTTAGGTTACAAACTCTAACAAACATTCATCCATCTATACTTTCCCACTTATAATAACTAAGATAAGATATTGTCGTATTTAAAATTGCTTAAATGTTCTTAATCAAATTTGACGTTTGTGTTTATTTTCTAGAGTTCAGTCAGCGAACTAAGTTTTAATCCTGCAGTCACATGGAGTTGAATTTATATTTAATTAATTGTATCCTGTAATATCGTATCATTACCTAAGTTATGGTGTGTGACTTGGTTTGACTACGAGTAGAATACATAAGAGTTGTAAAACTGTTTACACTTGGAACTTATCCCACGTATGTATCATACATTGTGTTCTTAAGAAGAACTGCCAATTTCGGCAACATTGATAATTCACTGATTAAGGGCATCGTTAAACGGCGTAGTTTAGATGATATCCACTACATTATTCTTTCTCACAAATTATTTATCGGCTATCTATGGCTAAAATAATTAGTTACAATAATATCTTAAGGAATTTTGCACAATTTAATATTCTTTCTCAGTTTTAAGATATTGTAATATTTAGTTAGTGGCGTGGTATCAAATATTTCTTGCTGCGAAATACCGTGGCCTGTTTTCAAAGTAATGAGTTAATTGAAGGTTAGGATCGTCTGCGGGCGGGCATTAGAATAACACGTGAGTCAGTAGTTAACCCTCGCCCACGCGCCACTCACCCCGACACCGAGACGAAAATATTCCTTAATCGTTCTGATAACCTTAGCATCATACGTAGGCGATTTAAATGTTTAAAGTTACAAAGTTGTATTATAGTGTAAACAAGTCCATACTAAGACTACTGTTTAACTTTGCTGTAGGAATGGTCCACACGACTTCTGCACTATTACGTCCAAACAAAGGACGTGTGAAGTGTTTATTCTCGGAGATATTATAGGAGTAGGAGAGTTTTAACCCTTAACTTGGCAGAATTTTATTTTTTCGAACATCAAAATAATATTCATAGCACTTAACCTTGATGACCCAAGGTGTTTAGAAAAAAAAATTGATGTATCTCTACAGATACACTAACAAGAAAAGGGTTAAGAGAGTGTTACATTTTAGGAGTTTTTCTCATTTCGTCTGCAGAATGTGTGCCGAAGACCAAATTTGATTATTCTTTATACATTTTTTTAAACATTTCCTTTTCTTTCACATGTAATTTTTAATATAGTTACAACACTTTTTAAGTTCTTTTTTGGATTCGTAACAATGTAAATTGTTGCAAA
>NW_013525325.1:1318475-1338930 GCF_000836215.1 Papilio polytes | reverse complement strand
CGTGGTCAAGCGCTAGCTTAACATATAATAAAAAAAAAGAAGCATTTTATCAAGTAAAAAAATTGTAAGCCAGAATCAAGTATTAAAACGTTTATTTCCTTAAACGATTGTAGTTCGAGGAAGACCTAGAAAGTTTAACGGAGTCACCATCTGATCTCATAGTAGAAAACTGCGAAAGTTTAATAGTCTAGGGGTCGTTAACCTGCAACGCGTTCGACCGTTCCTCTATAATTATCACTATTATTCGAATAGTTTTTCTATGTGATTCATTATACATACGTTTGTATCAAATTATATTTGGGATTTTTTTAATCGAGTAGATTTTTTTTAATCACACTATAACATATTATAAATGCGAAAGTTGAGATGGATGGATGTTTGTTAGAGTTTGTAGCCTAAACGGCTGAACGGATTTCAATTAAATTTAGTATAATTGAAGAGGATAGTCTGGAAGAACACATAGGATACTCACTTTTGTTGTTATTAAATTCCACGCGGACAGAGTCGCGGGCGAAAGGTAGTTTACTAATATTTCTTTTAACCATTGCAGCTAAGCTTTAGCCTTGTGCTAGGAAATGGTTCACGACAATAGTTGAATAGCGGGATTCGAACCTTCGACCTCAAGATCGGTAGTCCGTACCCCAAACCATTAGGCTATAGGCGCTTTGTTATTCTTTCTACTTTATTTTTGTTTACTTCAAGGGTTTTTTCACAAAATAACTGAAAAATTAAAAATTAAAAGGAGAAATACATTTCGAATGTACCCTGATGGGGATGATTGTATCAATAAAGATGTAAATGATTAATTGGAAAATTGCTGCATAAATAACTGTGAACTAAAATGTAGTGGACAGAAACACCTTACATGGAGTAATTTAAGACAATTGAACTACATAATTGGTTAATTGTATCGCTTCGTTCGTTTAAGTCGTGGTTTTAATAGTATTGGTCGTTATCCATATTGGCCTATATTCGAGCACTCAGTTCCATTTCAGGAGATGCATGAGCGAAGCTGAGGTTATTTTGGTCGCGTGACTTGCGCCTGCAGTGACGAGGCGCCAGATGAGATCACCAATTCTCATTATTGACCAAACGGAGATGCAAAAAGCAACTAAAGTACAGTAAAAGTACTTATAAATCATTGTCACCAACACTTGTAATGTCCTCGTACTTTTTATATGACACTAATTTTTCAACACTCTTTATTGGTTTATCGAGAAGTGTTTACTTTTAGAGGTTATAAAATTGATGTTAACAAACAAAGATGGAGCACTAGCTAGGATTTACTTGATTTTATTTTATAATTGCATTTAAATTATTATTCTTCCTTCTTTCGCTATATATACTTCTTTCGCCCTTCTATCATACTAATATTATAAATGCGAAAGTTGAGATGGATGGAGGTTTGTTAGAGTTTGTAGTCTAAACGGCTGAAGGGATTTCGATGTAATTTGATATAGTAAAGAGGATAACCTGAAAGAACACATTTTTCATTTTTCTTTTAATTTCACGCAGACGGAGTCGCAGACGAAAGCTAGTTTCTAATACTATTCATCTTTATTTACTTTGGACAACAGTAATAAAATTCAAACAACTTTTAAACTAAATTTAAATTTCAACCGAGTTCAAAAGTCAGATATTTAAATAACGAGATCTTTCATGTTGAGTCTGGTTCAAGTTTTTGATACAATTAAATAGGGGGCCATTTTGTATTATTATTCACTTTTGGCTATCCATTATCCTCAGCCCTAATTCAGGGCCCGTACCAAATTACGCATTAATATATACAATCCAGTTTTCATTCATATGTAATTCGATGTTTTTGTAAGAAACTCTTTTAGAAGCGTGAACTGGGTCGCATCTGCGTTGTGCATATGTATTAAAGAATACGTGTGAACTCTTGGGATATATGAGTTAATCTTTGTACGTTATTATCAAATATGCATCAGCATTATGAGTGCACATAAAAGTAGAAATATTTTAAAGGGTCATTAACAATTTACTAAAGGTAATATGGGTGGATTGCGCACACGATTTGTGTAAGTGAATAGAAAGGCTAAAAGAGATGTATGGAAAAGTACAAATAGTGTTAACATTCCATGAGAAAAAGCACATAAGTCTACTTGTATTTTTTGTAAGCAAATAGGGAATCGTGGATATCCATTGGACATTTATAATAAGTGAGGTCAGCTAAATGATGCGCGTGCGCACGATTCAACTATTGTCACCCGTCCCCGCTATTGTCTTATGTTGCGTGACTTAGTAGCTCGTAAATTGAATAACTAATCAAACATATTAAATGTACAGGAGCACGCACTTGGAACCACAATTAATTATAACTTATGTATAATGTGAATTTGCTCATAGTAATTACCTCCAAGACTTGTTAAGACAATGAAATTTAAGATAGTTATTTTCTTTCAAAATGATGCTGATTTTAATTCTTTAATATTTTCTTGGACATTATCATCTATACGCGAACGCGCGACAACAGAATTTCTGTTACAACCGTAACCGGAGGCCATTGACTCCCGGTTTCTTTTTTGTGAATATTTTCGTACTGACAGGTAGATATCCAGTTATACCGCCAGTTTGTAAACATTTAACTTCAGTTTCTTGGTTATATTACTTCTGTATGACGAACCACTAATTAGTAAGTTATTAATGCCCTTTATGAACATAAATCGATGCACCTTATACACACTTACGAATTACACAGAAATCTATTCTAGTTTCTTTCTATGAGAAAACTATAACTACATAAGTATTCCAATCAAAATATCATGGTTTTAAGAAATCTTGTTTTCACAAATACTTTTTATGTAACAGAGTTCGAAAAGCACAAATAGTTTTGTTCAATAAAGGGGTTACATCGTTACGCGTACGACCTCTCGAAATTCGTTGTTTAATTTTTAAAATTATTTTATCAGTTATATGCAACGAAAACTTTTTATTCATAAATATCAAAGATCATTTTTAAAGTTGCTTGTTTAAAAATGTCCTATATGAAGGCAAACTTGGTGAAGAAGGTGAAGGATCTAACGTTAATTCTGAATTTGAAAGATATTTGCTCATAATAGAAAGGAGTAATGCTTATAGTATGCCCGAAACAAGGGGATCAGTGCGGGGCCGGCGGCCGGCGGCGTGCTTGTGAACCGATAGAGCGGATGGTCCCATTCCATCGAACTAACGGTATCGCCGGTGCCGCGTGCAAATACTTCTGCCATACAATTTTAGCCACACGAATGCTTTACGGCACCACATGGTTTATAGATGCTATATAAAGACAGCAAACACGAGCTAATATTGAAACATTTCAAATGGTTCTATTAAGAAAATCTAGTTCTATTAAATGTATTAAAAAATGCCAGCAACCGTTTGTGCAACTATGCACTTCATGGAAGAGATGGGATTATATTTTATCTGTGCTGTCAAAAAAGCTGACGAAGCCATATGTGGCGTGTGTGAAGCGTTCGGGCGCGGCATTCCCAGCAGAGCGACGCCAGCGACCGGCGGCCGCGAGCGACACAAGACCGTTTATGGCGAATGTTCGCGCAGGAATGTGCCCCGACAGTTCGCCACATGCGATGAGAAGCAGCGAGCAGTCGTCTATGGTGATGGCTACACTATAACTGCGGCCACCACCATAGACAGCGACCAGAGCAAGTTGGAAATTCAAATTATTACCATCTTGTCTCATGGCTGATGGAGTTGCCTTGCAATAAATATGCATGTGAAAGAAAGAAAGAACGAATTTATTCTCATTACATCTTAAGTTTATGTTTTTGCAATAAGGGAAACGTGCGGTTTACTCCTGTCCTATAAATTCCTTTTAGACGGAAGGATTGGAAATAGGATATTATTGCTTGGCACTTTGGATTACTTTTTTCAACTAAGTATATCGTGTGTTTATTAATTTAACCGAAGATGACACAATTAAGGGTATGTGATACTACACTGTGACGAGAACAGATGCCTAAGAAATAAATGAGCAATAAATTTGAAAGCGATCAGACTCTCGTAACTTACGCCAAATCCAAGAATGAATCGACTCATCCTTACCAACTGCCAACATAAATGACACTCATACATATTTGCTGCAAGTTAAACGAATCACTCGTTGGTTTTATTAGAGAATGTGTTAATAACGCACTCGACTTACTCTTGTCAAAGCAAACACTTGAATATACTGGAATAGTGTATTACTAATTTATAAACACAAAGAAATAGGGTTCATTCAGACATATCCCAAGATTTGATATTGTTAATGCATATTGTTTTACTTCTCAAATGAAACATGTTGCACATGATAAAACGGGTATATGGATAAACTAGTTGTAATACTTAGGAAAAGGCGAACTTAGATAAACAAAAAAAGTTTAAGAGGAATTTTACTGTTATAAAAGTGCTCTTTAAAGTCACCATAGTGGTGCAAATGCGTCGTAATCTATGGCACCCTAATATTAGAGTGGTGCAAACTGGGTGCAAAATAACGATTGGCCAGATAAGGACCGTTGCGAACTATTATCAATGACAAGTCGGCAGTCCGGTGTCCCGAGCCATGTACGGGTCAATGCACAAAGGCGCCGACGTCCATCTAGAGCGGCAGAGGGCGCTCGCCACGCCACATAACGGTCTCCCCTTCAAATATTGTTAGACGATAGGTATAGCATAGACAAAGCAATACCTACTATGAATGATAAAGTGCTTTTTATAGTATGTATAGCACTACGTTAGAAATATTATTCTGGGAAACTCTAAACAATTAAATAGAGCTCGAAGTATTTGAAACCTACTCCCCAAAAGAAAGAGGTTATCAATTCGTCTGTATATTTGTGGACCGATTTTGATAATTCTTTTTTTAAGTTGTCTAAATTTTTAACAAATGTAGGTCACCAAAAAGATAAAGCTTCATTATTTCTTCTATTTAATTTCAAATTCTAAATTTCATAATACACCTACATCTTTATTTTTAATTTCTGGTTCATAGTTATTATGCACCGTTCAATATAATAAGGTTCCTGCAGTTTGTGGTGAAAACAACAGTTCAGAATCGATCACAGAAATTGCACAGGAACAACGCTAAGCTGTAAACATTGATGTTTACGAATTTGCTAAATAGCTTATAGCGCTGTTCGAGCCGCATTGAACGGTGCGTGATGAAATGCGGCCAATCGATTTTAAACAAATTCAGCGTTCGTAAACATTGTTTCAGTGTAGCACAAAATGTTGCAACAGTTATTTTGTGTTACTTTGCTAACTCAGATTTGTTACTTAGTAAACGTGTTTGGTGTGAGAGTTAATATAGTTAACATTTTTAAGCCAAAGAAACTTGTGCCACGAAGCTAAATAAGACATTTCCAATTGCACTAACATAGTTAACTAAGTATTCTTTCTTGTAGTATAGATAATACAAAAGTAATAAAACTGTAAAACAATTGTTTCTGTTTCCTAGTTTAGATACACTTGTATTTATTAATATTTATTTAGGTCGCTTTTAGTCACGATCAAAGAAAATTATTGGCGCTTCAACAGGACGCAGTCAGGTGATTGGTGCTTGGCTTGAGTCATGCTCTTCGTTTCAAAGGAGCTTTCACCGGTCTGTCCTGCCTGTTAGTGTTGGCGTCGTTTTGTTTATATTGCTCACGTAAATAGAACTAGACGATGCGAGAACTCGTGCAACGGCATATATAATATCAGATAAAATACGAGAATTATAAAAACTTCCGAACTAAGAACATGTTTTATTTGGGCAAGTTGTAAGGATAATGTTATTTATGTGTGACAGTAGCAGTATGCGTAAATGGTGACTATTTCTTGTAAATACCATTCCGAGTATGAACATCATGTTTAAGTTGTGGCGTATGTTATACCGAACTCGTATAGCATACTTGATGCCACCGATGAAGCGAATGTCTTTTTGCATTAAGTATATCACGCTAGATGTGACCACCAAAGACTAGTGTCACAGCGAAACCATGTCTCACTCTTGTTTTAAATGGCTGAAGGGGCGTATGTCATACCGAAGTAATACATCACGCTAAATGCATTTCTCTCCCAGAGTTTACATAACGGAATTAATTTCATAAAAATTTGTAAGTCACGGTCTTCTCATAACACATAAAGGTTTCGCCTGAGCCTTGTTTTAAATTCGAAGGTATTCAGGTATTTTTGATTTCAAATTAATAAAGTGGAAATTCGGTACAATATGAATTCGCAGCAAGACTATTGAAAAAGCTTTTTTATCGTATCAATAGTGATACAACTATGCATCTGACAAATGACATAAAATAGAAAAAAAAATACACAAGCTAGTTATTTGTTTAAATAACATAAACAGGTAATATTATTTAACACAAGTTTATCAAATAGATTAATTACAATCAGTAAGGCTGTTAGCGAATGTTTAGTGTTTCAAGTAATAAGAACCGCATAGGGCGATAGCGGGAACAATAGGGCGTTATCGAAGTGCCATTGCGAATGAGATGTCAACTAGTACATTGACCGCTGACTAACGCTATTATGATAACCCTGCTTTGTCTGCGTTTTATTTGTGTTCTCCCTGGTGGTAAACACTTGTGCGTCATCCCCAGTGGTCTTGAATCCACAAATATAACTTATCCTACATGTGGCCATAGTCGCGGTCGGTGGGAACGATTCTACATTTTATTTTTAATTCGTAAATGTATAAATTGTTACATTAACTACAAAGAGGGCAACGAGTTCTGCACGATCTTTGTAATGAGGACACTTAGGGTTTTCCTTTTTACGTTTTGCACCTGTTTTGTATGCGAGATGTTTCGTTTCTTTGGGCCGGGACGACGGTCGCTGTCAATACAGCAATTTCTGCAATTTATGCAGCGTCGTTGTTTCCTGTAGAAGCATGTGCTAAATGTAATGCACTGACATTAACACCGGTTCAATGACACCCGTGAACACTCACTATGCCACATTTTGTTATAACGTTCAGTGTTTTTACTTTTTATGCAAAAAGGCAAATACAAATTTGGCGTTTTAGCAACGTGTCGAATCGTTCAAACCGCCATTTATAATCTTTATAAGAACCGCTTTCAAAATCCGGCCAATACCTGAATTTACGTTACTGAACGTTATGGCTGTTTTCAAATAATTATCTCATATTTTATATGTGTTCGTGTTGAAAAATACTTCAAGCATGTTTAAGTTTAAAAATTTGTGCACTGATTCGTTTAAAGTTCTGTTTATTTGCACATAATACTATTTTGACAATCACTGGCTTTAAATTGTTATTGCTTTTAATATTTTTTAAATCGCAACGTTGGAAATTCATAATTTTGTCGAATAAACAAATAGTAATTCGTCGTGTCTCAGTATCAAAGTAGTCAAAGTAATCTGATTTTCTCGAAAACACCTCTTCTCCTGCTCCAGCAATATTTCTTTAAAGATCATAGTTATCAAGTTAATATATCTTACTTCTTACTAATATTATAAATGCGAAAGTTTAGATGGATGGATGTTTGTTAGCGTTTGTAGCCTAAACGGCTGAACGGATCTCCATGAAATTTGGCACAAGTTTAGAGCATAGTCTAGAAGAACACATAGGCTAATTTTTTATCCCGCGAATAGTTACGGTTCCCGTGGGATTCATTAATTTAGTTTTTTAATGTTCACTCGATCATTCTGCAACGGTTTATCATATCTTATTGAAATTTGGCACAGATATATCTGTTTTATAAAACAAAGTCTGGAGTACACATGAAATAAGCTTCATCCCACAGAAATGTCCGGTTCCCGAGGGATACGTAGCTTTTTGTAATTTACATAGTTCGTTTGTTTTCTAATACCACGCGGACGAAGTCGCGGGCAACAGCTCGTCTTACATAAATATGTAAAAATGAAAAACTTGATGTTGGTCGTCAGTACTATCGCGTTTAATATTTCCAGATATTTATGAATTTAGTTATGCACACAGTATATATTTTATGTTAATTATATCAATAGAACAGAGTATATAACAGAATGGACGATTTAAGTACATATTTTGATTGTATAATATAGTCTAACACACGAAATTGAGTTTATAAATATGAATACCTATTGAAATTTATAATTACTAAAGGTACTAACAATTGCACACTCACGAAGTTAAACTTTTAATTTTATTGCGAACAGTGCAAACGAAGTGGAATCAAAGCGACATACCATGCAAATATTACAAAGTTAGAAATTTTTTAAGAGACAAGATTATAGGAAATGAAACTGCAGTATGACGACTACGTAGGTCGCAAGCACAGCGAAAAAGCGCAGCGGCAACGCAGCATCCACGGGGAACAAGCCGGCCGCGTAAAGCCATTCCGCCCGCCCACCGTGCCGCGCCTGTTGCCGACTCCCCAGCTGCGACAGGTCTATTTACAAATAACTGTTACATTTAGAGTTATTTCAATTTAAAAATTTAAACGTTCGAGATGGTAATAATCTTTCAACATTACTTTTATTACTAGTAAGGTGACAAACGTGCAAGCGACCAGTTTACGCGGCGAAATGGCAAGTGACCTTTGAACATTTCTGATGTCATTCATAGTTTATTGTGGCTTTATTTCATCTAGGAAAGCATTCGATTCGGGTACTGGAGAGGTACACTGCGACTGTAGCAAAACGGCGCTTAAAAATGTATTCTGAGGTGCTTGTGATAAATGCAAGCTTGTATAAAGTTTGGATAGCACTGTACAAACCATGTTGTGTGAGGTTTCGGTACCTTTTAATACTTTCGCAGGGGCCTTGCTTTCATCCATAGTGTAAAAATGTATAACAGAGTAATAATAACTGACCCGTTGTTGTCTCGCTTGCAGTCAGCGCGATGCGGGCGACTTGAGCGTTTTTTAAATTTAAATGTACATTCTCGCTCTCCATACATAGTATTGCTATTAAGGTGAAATTTTTTATCCACATAATCTGACCTATATACATCGATTGAGTCCAAATTGGAATCTAAAATTCAAGAAAAAAAATTATACCGTGTAACCATAAAATATGTGAAGGAATTTAAATTTGCTTAATCAAAATTTTAAAAATAATGTGTTTATTAATAACTTAAAGAAAATATGATTGAACTTGCGTTATTTCTAAATATAAATTTAAAAAAAAAAACATTGTATTACTCACAGAGATACTAGCTTGGACATTGACAAAAACTTGAAAAAAAGACGACAACACCATAAATAAAATCTGTAAGGAGAAACGATCTTTAAATCAAAAGTTGTTAATAATGAAAATAATGTAACAAATAAGGCGATATTTACCGGAACTCTAAAGACTTTATTGCAGACATCGAGAGCCTCAATCAATTCATCGTAGCCTTTTATTATTTTATTCATACAATCTTTTGCTTCGATATCAAAACAATTTTCACGACAAAAATATTTCAATTCTAAGATCCACGTCTCTATAAGTTTACCCAACCAATGTATCATACGAATTGTGATTATATTGGTACAATCAATTGATATGTAAATTAAATGTGCAATTATTTTTTTAAAAATGGATTCATCTGATTCTGAAATCCGAGTTCCGAGATGCGCAACATTATACGCACTCAATGATATCAAAAATAACCAGTTAATCATAGAGATGCCTTTATAATGGAATTTAACAAACGTGAACCGTTTCTGTATTCTTTGTAGTAATATAATTAAATGAGCGTTGATATTACTTTGCCTTGTTGTTATAAAAGCATTAAGTATTAAGGCAACGGCTATTGTAACGCTATAGACATATACACTTGCAGTTAATAATCCGACGGTCTTGGTCAAAAAATTAGGAACAACGTAGAACCAAAGCATACCGATTACAATTGCAAGCATAAAGACAAATGTATTAAACTTGTAACCGTTTGAAGTAATGAAGTTATCACGTATGGAGTACTTAGGGGCTAGGGAGAAGCACTGCGCCACGTATAGAGGCAACAGAATAGCCTTCACTTCAGCCTCCAGAAAATTGTCCAAAACAAAATCTGTATTATACATTATCTTTGATATCGATGCCTTATTCGTTTTATCATCACGAAGTTTCCTCCTTAACATTTTTGCTGGTTGAAATCAACACAACTGTACTTTGCTGTATCAGAAATGACAATATTTTCTATGAAATACACATTTAATAAACTTATATTTCATTGCTTTTAAAGTAATTAGGTTGACAATGTTATGCGATATTTTAATGGATTACTTATTGTTAATGTTCCGATATTTTACATAGTTAAATAACGTTGCCATAAATATTTCAAGTAGCATCTTACGAAGGATTAACATATCGCTGTCTTCTGTGTAGTTCTTTGTTTTTGTCGTACACGGTCACGGTAGACGACATTTCCCGTTTACTCAAGAGAATATCACCTTCACCAACTCTTCACTCTTAGGTGAAGGTTTGAAATTTAGGCATCTGTGAACATATTCACAGATCAGACATCTTCATATGCATTTTATTGTAATTATTGTCATAAAATGAATTGAATGAATTGTAATGATACGACAAAGTAATTGTTTGGTTACAAAATATACGTACATGTACTATAGTTTAAATATAAGTATATAGCGGCGAGTAATATCGTATTATACATAAACCTACAATTACAAATGGATTTGTTAGATTACTGTCGATAGGAAACTGAACACGTACCATCTAATTCAAAATATATAAGTCGAGTCGTTAAAATCAATATTTGTTTTTTATTTAGCTTAGATGTCTATGGGAATCAGGTACTTGGCAATTTTAAAGAAATCAGGTGGCCGCTTGCTAATTTACAACTTAAAAAAAAAGATTCTTCCCTCGTTTATGAACACTTCATTTAAGGAATCTATAATCTAACGAATTATTATAAATGATCTAGTTACGGTCGACTGAAAAATAAACTCATGAGCCGAGCAGCCTTTTTTACAATATTCCTATTGATATACGGATCATCACCGTTACGTATAAGTAAAATGAAGAAGAAATTAGATGCATATGCACACTCGAGCGAAGTCGATGTGGGCTGAAGTCATTACTTACAAATACTTTACATAATTATGGAAGCATATGGAATACGTCAAAGAGGCCCTTCACCATAAACAGTCGGCTTTGATATCGCGAGTTCGCGAAACAAAGACCTCGGAACGCGACCGAAATAAAAATATTTACGTAGCCACTGGCGAGTGCTGACTCAGCCACGGCTTTGTTTAAGATGCCTCAAACAAATACATATCGTATTCAATCCTTGAAAGCAGAACTGGATAATATTTACAAGATGTTCAAATTAATGATGCAATTACACGAGATAATCAATCTGATAGGACACGGTGACGTTGGTTACTTATTGCAGATGATGCAGCGGTCACTTCGGTATGATAGCATGCAGCTTATTTTAAAACTGCTTATAAATAAAATCTTAAAAATAATATAACATCATAACAAAAATAGTCAAAGTATATTTGACTACATTAGGAAAAAAAAAGATTCATTTGCCTTATTTTTGGAGCACTACTTATAAATGTAATGTTTCGCAATAAATTTACATTACAACAGTTAACAATCGTGTATCATAGATTATGTAACATTGCAACAGTACTGCAACTGGCAATTTATAACGCATCCATTTGTCAATTTAACTGGACATTATAACATGCTTCCCTTACGACTGCGGCCAATTCTAGGACCAACATTATGCTATCATTACCTACAATAGATTTTAATTATTCAATTTTTACTGTCTGCCAGATACTGTAAGATAAATCAAAAGTATAAACAAAAAAAAAACAACCATAGAGTAAAGAGTAGGGTCTCTGGATGTACAGAAAATAACATTGTCTATTCTTATGAATACAAGCTTATCCCCTCCCTCTCTCTATTCCCCAAGCCCCCCTCGCCCGTCACAAAGCTCAATGAGTCTCGACTGACGCTCAATGATCTAATGCTAAATGAAATAAATTGTTCTTAATGACCATATCTCGTAAATAGATATTTCCTTGGCCGTTGGAAATACTTCAATTATACGTCAGAAGCCACGTTTACATTGAATCGAATATACGTAACAAAAACAATTCGAGTTTCTGAGAAATCAATCGTTGATGGTATCAATAAGTCAATTATATTGCCAGTAAGGCATTCTTATAGTTTATCTTATCTTGCGCTGTCCAACTCTTAGCGATTACCGATGTCCTAGTGGTTACATCGACTTAATGAATTTTTGTACTGCTTCTTTGAAAGTTTGTTGTAAAACATAATTTAAGAAATGTTGTTCAACTACAATAGTAGACTAAGATATTGTTACTCTTCTGCTATTCCGACCTGTATAGTTTTCCGTGGTCAAAACTAGTAAACTTACGGAATACTGAAATTAATCTTAAACACTTCGCTTCGTTAGCGCTGCTTACAGTCTAAAGAAAATTTTAACGAAATTTTGTGTTTAATTTTAAGACGCTGTTATATATTTAAATGTCGTTTAGTATTAACGCCAATCTTTAAAAAACCAAATAGTCGTATACCATAGTTTGCTTTTAAATATTACCTTAAGAATGTTTTTTCTATTTTGAACTTGTTTTCCCCGAGATCTTGATAAGCTGGAATACTAGCAAGGTAGAGCAAAACTGGGTTCCCATGACCTCAGTTATCCTGGCCACCTTATTAAGACCTTCACCTCGTTAAAATAACTCTAAGGTTTCAACTAATCATAGAGTTTACAATATCTTGGCAAGCTGTACTAGTCATGGCTATTTATATCGCAGCGACAAGTTTTAAATGTTGATGTAAACAGCGAGAACGTTAATGGCATCTCAACGCCTGACTGCGACTAGCTCTTAGAAAATAGCAGTGATTCAACACCAAAGAATTTAATTAACAAAACTCCATTAACACTAGCTAAGCAAAACCTATTTACATTGATTAACTGCACACTTTTAATATTCCATTTCATAAGATAGCATTAAGGTTTTCAGAACGTTTTCGAGACAGAATCTTATGTTCAGGATCTACATTAGTCGGAAATAGCAAAGAAAAATCATTTTTCTGTAATCGGCAATGATGGTTTGGAGTTGACGTGGATTTTATTACCTAAAGAAAATTTACTACACTGTTATGTTATGCTATGCATGGATTAATCTTATCTATTAGTTTATTAACCAATAATAACTGTTTTTGCATAAGAAATACAGTCTAAAATAGCGTATATATGTTTTATTAAAGTGTTTCACGTGGCATTGTGATATCGATATCGATTATCTGGTTATCGAATATCGCTAGTGACGTGCGTGATAATGTCGTGTGCAGATAAAGTAATTCAGCGACTTTGTGGCGCCGGCGGTCGCGTCTGGCAGCTGGTATAACACCATATGCCCCTTTTGCGATTAAAAATGACACTGGTAACAGCACTCGGCTCTGTTGTTCATTATAGTACTGGGAAGATTAGTCGTCGCATTACAAATGGCCGCACTAATCGGGAAATTTTAGAATTACATTTCTATACTTGTAAATTGTCTTTCTTATCAAAGATATAGAATGGAATGAAAATGTTATGTAAATGTGTCCACACAAGAACTTTAAAATTTCCACAACTTTTCAAAGATACAGAGTAGAGGAAAACTCCGTTCATAAAGTGCACTTCATGAGGGTGTTAAGTGCTGAAGTGACGATACTTGCTGATAGAAATCTAGTCTGATAAGAAGTAACTGCGCCATTTAATTAACCTAGAAATAGGTAACTATTAGTTTTTTTTAATAAAAAACCATAAAACAAGTGAAAAACCATAAATGAACAGTGACCACATGAAAACTAATTTTAATTTGACTATTTTAAAATCTCACAGAATAAACATAGTTAAATGTCGTATTTCTAATCATTTCCATTTTTCCCTTAACTTGTCGTTCATAAATGAAAGTGTATTAAAGGCATTTGAAGTAAAGTAACATTGTAACGTCGCCAAGAAATTAATAAAGAGATCCACACGTAGCTCTGATGTGGTACAATTCAAGTAACGTAAAGAAAGTATGTGTTTACAGCCAGGATTAAACAGGAAACGATTACCTATATTTAGGACGCCATGTGCCTCAGAATGAAGAACACCTAAGCAGGTGGTTTGTACAAAGTAAGTTTTTACAACGTTGCTTTTATAGTTTTTATAGAGGCAACATTTTATGGTCGTACTTTGTAAAGCAATTCTAAAACTATTTTATCGGCCGATAGTTTAGTCGGATGGGGCGTTGAAGACAATCAGTGTAATGTGCACACTTTCATACATGTTCAAATTAAACGACTAATCCGTCCGTATCCGTCCGTAGCTTCCGAGAACATTTAATCTAAATTCTGAAGCCTATTACTATGTTTTACTAGATTTATTATTTTCGCGACAGTTTCCCTGAACTAGGGTTCATAATGTTTGATGTTCTTAAATTTTAAGATTGTATATACGATTGCTATATTATGATCGTACTAAAAAGAAACATGTCACTACTTGTTTTTATTTAAATCAGGTGCCGAAACGTGTTTTATTGGGCCGCAGCTGGCGAAATCGTTCTTGAAAGTAATCGAAATAATTAATGCAAAAATTATGTTTAAAGTAACACTTTTATAAGACGTACCGTAGAGTAGTGTATATTTTTTTTATACTAGAAGGAGTATGCATAGAGTTATACTTCCAATAGAAGCGAAATAGTGCACACGGAGAGATTCAAATAAAGCCCTAAGTCAGTTATAGAGCGGACATTCGAAACATTTCACAAAAACAGGGGCCGATTGACTTTGTTCCCCTAGAACTCTGGAATGGTGGGAATCTTACAAAATTATGATGAAACTGAATGACTTTGTACGTCATCGCTAAATTCTAAGAAAAACAATGTTAGCTATTATCTTAGGGTGATATTGATATCAGCTCTTTCAGAAATTATGTTACGCAACATCAAGGTAAAGTTACTTCATTTACATATTCCTCATGCAATACTTCAAATTAACAATCAAAAGTTACAGGTAAATAAAGCGTACCAGAGCGTTCTTCAAAGTTAAAATAGTTATTACATAATTTAAAATCAAACAAAAACAGTTTGTAGTTATTTTGCACTCTTAGTATGTAGAAAACTTAGCTATGAAACAAAATTATATTTCTATCATATAAACTTTACTATAGTAGTAGTAGTAGTAGGGACTACGGTTTTCGCAACTCTACGACTAGCGCGTATTTTGTGTTAATAAGTATTTTTGGCCAAATTGGGAAACTAATATAATTATCTTTGTGCCTAGAGGCTAAAAATACAAAAGTACGAAGATAAGCATTGTTTTTTGTTGAATTTTTAAGAAAACCTCTCTTGTCGCCATCGATAAGACAAGAGATAATATTAGATTTATCTTAAAGATACATTATCTCAATCACTATAGAGACAGCGATCGGTACAAACGGAATAATGGATTCTTAAACTTTCTTACTTTTTTTGAAGAAACGGTACAAAAATGTGTTAATCCGACAATTTTTTTGAAAACAGAACTTGTAATTGCTCTATTCTAGCTTCTTCTACAAGTGTCTAAAGAAATTTTAATCTATCAAATGTATGTACATGTCGTCATATCTGTCTGACATCAACAATCTGGTCATTACAGATTTCCAAAAATATTTCTTTCTTGACATATTTAACATGTTTTGTTCCAAATTGTGATCGTATATTTAATAACATTAACGTTTAGTGTACAAATTGATGTATTTAAAAACCTTTAGGTATTAAGAATTCTGCATTTAATAATTAAAAGCTTATGCTAAAATACCAAACGTAATGTATCTAAAACTAATTGCATTTGCTATCCCTGACACAGAAAATCGACTAGTTTCTGATATATTTGAGTGTTGAAACATTAGTTCTAAGTCAACTTATCTGGGACACGTGTGACCAAATATCAAGCAGTATCGCTCTACTTATAAAGTTCTGTTTAATTTTAAATTATTTTACACTTTACGCTGAAAAAAAGAAGAATATGTTAAAATTAATTCTACGTACCTATCAGAAGATATTCATCGAAGTGTCCAATCTTTAATCTCTACCCATCACTGATATTATTAAATAGTGTCTATTTTTGTTTAGTTCTTTATAAAAATTCATTGTTAGCTAACAAAGGATCAACTTTCACCAGCCGTAGTATAGAATAACAAAAATAGGTTACTACCCTTTTATCCTCGCTCGTAATGTAATCAATAAATTTGAATACATGAAACAGAATCGAGTGGAAAATTTCATCATATTCGAGTTCACCAGTCTTATTCCATTTGAATACAGTCGAGATGCATCGGGCTAGTAAACAATGACTTAATCATTTATTTGTCGCGTCACTTACATAATGATTGGCTTGTAGTCCGATCAAATTATCTGGTCTGGTAGAAGGCTATCGAATTTAAGTCTGTCGGAAAATTTGTAACACTTAACTAGGTATAGAAAATTATAACAAAACACACCAAACAAGACATTCCAAGACAGATGCAGTCAGACAAGAATCTTGTGAAACTATTGACATCGCACTAACATGGTAGTGAGCTGTTGTAGTTAATTTAGTTTTACTTAAGCTCACCGGGTCAAATAAGTTTATCGGTCTATAGTTAAGTATTCAATGGTGGAATGAAGTACGAAGCCGTGCGATTTCAAAAGGAATCGATAACGAAGCAGGAAACTCGTGTTAGGCTTCCAGTATATCGTATTACAATCTATTAGATCCTATTCCAAGAAAACGAGTCGGCGCCTTTAATATTATGGTCGCGTAATTAACAACGTGCAAATAGATTTTTAATAAGTTAGTATGTGCGTACAAAACTATTTCCTGTCCGCGTCACAACCTACCCTTAGCGTACACATGCACGATCGTCATCTCTCTCCTTATCCTACTCTCGTAGGGTCGACTTAATAGCTTGTTGTCCTCCAAATAATTCTATCATACATCATCTCAGTGATCACTCCCTTTTCGATTATGTCACCTTACACGCAATCCCTCCATCTCTTTCTAGGTCTACCTCTACCGGTGCACCCTTCCACACTCATAACTAATGTTCTCCTTGTAACATGCGATTCATCCCTCCTCATCTTATGCCCATACCATGCTGACCTTTTACTCCTTACCTTCTCAACCACTGAAGCTGCTCTTAAACTTCCTCTAAAGTACGCTTGCACCGGATAGTACTCGTAGAATATTGTAAGCCAGAGATAGTAGAGTATATAATGGAGATCAATATGATGGATGTGACTAGTCGTGAATTTCAAAATTGAAATACAAAATGTTGTTTAATGTCAATAGATTGTTCAATAATTAAATCATTAGGAATTCTTTCATTCGGATTCGATTTCTTTTGAGTTATTGCGAGTAGGAAAATGTGAGAAGACTCATTTGTCACATGAGCGGTGACTTTGTAAACTTTCAAACGCGTCTCGGTCGAGCATTCATGTCGGCGTTGACAGATGATCCCGACACGCCAGTGATTATCTCATTCTTTGACAGTTAAAAGGTCAAACCCTACAGTTTGGACAATGAAGCGGCGTATCAAAGTATTTCGTTAATCTCTGACCACACATTAACTTGCATAAGAGGCAACTAATGGATGTTAGTCATACAATTTTTTTAAAGAACTTTTTAGAAATACAGCTCTTCTGACATTCTTATCGTGAAGTAGAATAGAAGTCTTACTTACTAAAACTACAGCCTATACGGCTATCTATTATTAATTTAACAACAGCTAACAAATTTTCAGATGTAAATTGGTCTAATTTTATTCCCCTTCCCTTTCCACCCTTTTCTTAAAATGGAAGGATTGGAAGGAAAAGTGGATTTGACGGTGGAGGACACGCATAGGAAGGGGAAATGTCCTCATTATGTGCGTCTCCTCCTCCGACAATTAAGGGTAGGCAACGCATCTGCAATTGTGGATGACTATGGGCAGCGGTCGCTTTCCATTTCGGTGGATTCAGGTGGCCGCTTGCTCGTTGCCACCTTATATTATATATAAAAAAATCTATCGTACTGTATTTGAATAGTACTTGTTTATACGAACATTGTAATCTATTTTCACTCTAAAAATAGAGAGTAAAAATTGAAATAAGTAGAATTTACTGTGAACTATTTCTTAAACTTAACTATAGTTAGATAAAGAAGGCCAACGGTATATTATTAGTGTTAACAAGCAACACATTACACGTTAGTTTTTTAAAACAAAAGCAGGTCTTTTATTAAGGACAAAGTTAACATGCATTGTTAGGCAGATCGTTGAACTCTCGTCCACGTAACTATGTACGTTTGTTTAAATACGCATGATAAACGCAATTTACCTGTTGCATGTAGCCTTAAAATGTTTGCGTTTTTACATGTTTAAAATCGAAGAATCAATGCAATACAGACACAACAAATAAATTTTATTAAAACAATAGGGATGTTTTGCATTATAAGGAAAAAATGTAACGAAACGGAATAGAGTTTAGGTACGCCAAACTATTAAAAATTGTTTTGCAATTTCAATTCCGTCGAAGTACCAAGCTTTAGTGACGTTGAAATTTCTTGGCAACTCATCAAAAGATAGTAAAATTTCGAAGAAAGTAATTGTAAAGCACACTAATTCTTTAGTAATAGGTATCTATTGAATCATAGATTTCAAAGAACTAAACGTTCATAACCGGTTATAACAATTTCCTGATACTCTAAAGATAAAATATTTAAAACTATGATTTTCCTCTTTTAGTTCTTGCAAAATAAAAGACTTAGCAAAAAAAATAGCCTTAAAACAATAAACATTGGACATGATAGTAAAAATGCCTGTGTTTTATATTTTTTGTCTTATTATTTGCAAGAATATACATGTTTAAGTACCATATAAAACGCTGTTTTAACTGAACAAGTGAATTAATAAAGGAAGTTCTAATTTTAAAGTATGACGGCAGAACGAGACGCTTCGCGGCGGAAACCCTTTGACCCTTTGTTTATCAGCGCTGGAGCGGCGCGCCGGATATGCCGCTGACGGAAGTGCGTCGAGTGCCCACTGGCCGGGCCCGCTATATTCACATACAAACTTTATGGATGCTCGAAATGTCGGTTAGTTCGGAGATTTTTAATGTTTTCCCCGTAGACGCTTCTCAGATTTTTTACAGATTTCAGCAAACCATAACCAGTATAAACATACTTTTTAACTCTATTTTTCTTCAACTTACACCCCCACTTCGAACTCTTTGAATATTCAATAGGCGATGAACACTAATTTAATTAGAAGTGATCGTATAAGATCGTAGAAGAATATGGGAAAGGACACACCTGTGCATTCATTTTCTTTATAGTGCATCTATGCTGCTATTAAGTTTGAATGCAATTGTACCTGACTACTGCATGATAGGGCTGCTTAACGACCGATTACATAGGTGAACGATTACAAACACGTAGGGCTGTCATTTTTACTTAATAGAAATTGTTTCTTTGTTCTAAGACCAAAGTTCCTATGCCACCTTTATGAAAATATTAAAAAAAAATACATATGAAATTAAGAATGAAATTAAAATACACGAAAAATGCATATACTTGACGTCAAAAATACGCACTACAAAAATGGATTAACAATAAATATCATAAATATGTTATAGTTACTTAATTATAACCTCATATCGCTTGTTATTTTAATATGTTTGGGAAAAGGTTCACTTTTATCCTCAAATTGCCTTTAAAATCAGTCTCACGTATGTGAAACCGCAGATATTAACTAGTATTTTATGTACTTAATTCTACAATATGAAGTTCTTTTCATTTTAATGTCTTAATATGTATATCTACTTTGTTATCTGAATCGCACTTCCAGTCTGCATGTTCACGGCGGCGCGTCAACAATGTTGCTTGGTTTTATGAAGACCTCTCCCTTGATAAGACCGTTTATTTAAAAAAAACATTCATTTAATTATATCCGTTCATGTCATGAGAAATCGTAAATTAGATTGTTTATTTCATATTTTTAATGCTCGCTTTATGATATGTCTTTTTACAATTTGTGCATTTTTTGAAAATTTATATGAATCCTTATTCTTTGTTAATCTTTTTTTTTTGATGACTCAATAGTAATTATTATGTAGGTAAGTATGTTCTGACATTGCAAATCAGATATACATTTAATCGCTTTTAATTAAACTTGTACTGTATGCTTGGGACGTCTGCTCCTGTCGGTGGCTCGGACACGACTGACTTGCTGGCATGACACCATAACACAAGTAAACAGTGTGGCCATACACTACAAAACTAAATTGAAATTATGCTTTTTTTTAGACAATTAAGTATTAAGCTACTTGTCTGTAGACCCTTTAACTTCTAAGCTGAATCTGTTTGTTGACCGACTTCCCAAAAGAAGGAGGTATTCAATTCGTCGGTATATTTTTTTTTATTTTTTTTTTATGTGTGTTACGGCATAACTCCGCCGCTAGTGGACCGATTTGGATAATTCTTTTTCTATCCGAAAGGTAAT
>NW_013525325.1:1293279-1317194 GCF_000836215.1 Papilio polytes | reverse complement strand
AGAATATTTTGTTTTTGGTGTATTTTGTTTTGTTTTTAGTGCATTTTGTTTTGTTTTTAGTGTATTTTGTTTGGAAGTCGGTTTTGTTTTTCACTTTTCATTTCCTATGCGCAAGAACTTTTCATTGAAACCTTAACAACCTTGATAATGGTCGTTGAGAGTCATTGGTCATTGCACTTTTGCCATTTAAGGTCATAATTATCATGTGACGGGAATAAGTTATAATTTTTCCCACCTGATATCAAAACATATGTAATTTATATTTAAATATAAATACAATGAAATACACGGAAGAGTGGTTTTCTCACGATGTTATCGTGTAAATTAAAACACATATCTACTTATGTGCATGTTTTGAAAAGAATGGCATAAAATACACAAAGAAGGTCATTAACCTCTCGTGTCCTTTTGTTAATCTGTGCAATGGATCAAAGATTAATAATTCTCAGAATGTGTAACTATTTATTTTTCAAAATCCCCTAAAAAGAAAAAAAATGCCAACAATAAAAAAAATGTCCTTTTTCATTTAGTTTCTTTTCGTTTGTCGTATTTTAAAGACAATTAATTTAAGTTGGAATTGTACAACCCTACGGTATGTTTATTAACTGTCAACGCATGTTCGTCACGGCCCAAATAATGCGACCAGTGAGTACAGTGTACTTGTGCGTACTTTGCCTACGATAACATCGACATACTTATTTGTACCTGTGTGTATTTTTAACACATTTAGTATAACTAATAGTACCATTGTTTATAACGGACACCAATTCCAGTGTTCGTGAAAGTGGAAATGTATTTGACAGGGAAGGGGATGTATGGGAAAAGAAAATATCCTTTTTGCGACTGAGGGTTTCGTTCGGTTTCCCTAAAATCAAGGAAATCAGGTATTAATGTGAGCAAGAAGAACTACTGGCACTAACGTTTAATCTATCTATACTGACATATTAAAAAAAATTACTCATTACTGGGATTTCCGGTGTTTTTGTAACGCAATAAGTGATTAATATTGTAGGTACCTAGTTCAACAATGTATTACATAATCATGTTTAAGCGGTACATAAGGTTTGATTAGTGTTTTTTTTTTTATAATATTACTGGGGGATTGGGGAAATACGATCGAGTGATCTATACTAATATTATAAAGAGGAAAGATTCTTATTTTTGTATATTTTTAAATAACTCAAAAACTTTTTAAAAAATCCTTCAACGTAGATAGGTAATTTATCTGTGAGTAACATAGGCTATTCACAAGGGCGAAGTCGCGAGCAACAGTTAGTATTTTATAATACAGTAACTGTTGCTCGCGACTTCACCCGCATGAAATAAAAAAAATGTAGCCTGTGTTACTGACTGGTAACGTAGCTTTTTAATGGTGAAAGAATTTTCGAAATCGGCATAGAAATTTTTGAGTTATTTTTATACATACAATAATTCGAAAATACAAATCTTTCCTCTTTATAATATTAGTATGGATATGTGATCAAAATGTATCATAATGATGGTAAATATTTCAGTTATCAAAAAAAAATTAAAATATAACAATCACATCACTAGTTTACCATAACAGATAATTAAATTAAAAATAACTGCAATTAATAATAAATAATCTGTCTAGAAAGTAGCGTTTAAGAATGAACACGTAGGCAAAGGATTTATTGGTTTAGATAAAAATAACATTGACTCGTCAAATTCCAAGTGTATTCAACTCTCGCACCTGTGCCGGTGTGCCGGCAACCACCCAGCGGCAGACGTCGAGCAAACACTAGAGATTGCTTCACAACATCTATTTGTGGTGTACAAATAACCTTAGACATACTACATTGCGACATATGAAATTATTACCGTCTTACTAAAGCAAAGATACGAACAAAATGTTTCTACATTAATGGGAAAAGGTAAGACCATCATACTGTATTTATTCATATAAGGCATACGAAACTTCCTCCTGATTTCGGTTAAATAAGTGATCTCCGACCACAGACATTTACAGGGTGAAATAGTGTCGATGTGTGCCTAGTATTAATAGGCGGGCCGTACAGAAAGAAGGAATTTCCATTTCCTATACGGCCTCTCCCCTGTCACATACATTTCCTCTTCCCATCTAGACTCTTCTATAACATGTACCGCTCATTAACAGAGGCACAACAAGCCGAGACGAAATAGTATCACAACTGTACGATTATCCAAGTTTTCTAGAAACATCTAAAGGCATTTATTACATGGAAGGCCGGTGTACGCGTCGTAATTTCCTATTCTAGTTAATCTTTCCACCAGTACATTATATTTTTAATGATGACATATCTAGAAATAGCCTCAACTGCATCCATCTACGGTGACTAACTAGCTCTGACGATATCTGAGACGGATTAAATTCATTAAGATAGATTTAATTACAGCTGAGGGGTTAAATTGCCATATCATACATAGATAATATAGCAATGGACCAATCAATTGAACAAAGCTTGAATCAATACCATCAATTACTTCTTTGTTCACCAATAAAACATCGTAAGGCAAATAGTATATTAAAGTATTATTTCTATAGGCTACACTTTCAGTAACAGAGGGACAATGTTTAACAAACAGCTGACTGTCGTGTGCCGCGTCATCGGCGCCGGCGTAAAACATACGTCGCACTATAGATTTGCTACTGTGTATATTTCATACATATTACTCAGACATGCGCAGACAAATACATATAGATTAATCATAACTTCACATTTTTTGACATCTAATTAAATATAATCAGCTACGCCCGGGACCCCGTCTGCGTGAAAAAAAAAAAACGAAAGTGAGTAGCCTGTGTTCTTCCAGACTATTCTCTATGTCTATACCAAATTTCATCCAAATCCATTCAGCCTTTTAGGCTACAAACTCTGACAAACATCCATCCAAACTTTCGCATTTATAATATTAAGTAAGGATGATTTATGTCATTCTGCAAATGTTTTACATTAAGAAGCATTTAAGCAATTACTCTCTAAAGTTACGCTATGCCTGTAGGAATTATCTCCGTTTTTTAGTAGAGAATGAAAGGTTGTCCCTTTTACTTACAGTACTTTTCTGTAGAGGTGATTCAGGTGTGGATCGGTAACATTAAAGGTCGAACGTATTGTTTGATTTGTATCCTTCGTTGAACGATAATTACTTAGGTATTGCAATGCCAACTCAGTTCAAGGTTTCAAGACATTGCCCTCGAATGCATTTTCGGGGCTGAATCATATTTGAAATACCTAACAGTGGCTAAATATAGCTCTCAAGTTTATACTTTAAGTTACATGTGCTTGTAATACTATTTATTATTCATTTGATTAAAAAAAAGACTTATTTGGATAAAATCAGTTAAATATCTTCGTTTCACTTCTAATAATAGAATTAGGGCAGTTTCAATTACATAGATATTGATGGTAAGTAAGGACTTCCCAAGACGTAATAAAATATATTTAAAAAGCCACATTTCATTATAGCACATTAATTATTTCTCTAAGTTTGTGATGTGGGAATACGTATCACCCTTTGATGTAGTGTTGATTTGATTTAAAAATATTAGGGCACACCCACATAACAGGCACGAGCTGCGTTTTTTGTGCGGCAAAAATTGTCGGTAAGCCGCCTACAGAATGAAATCATGTTTCTATTTCACATCAAAAAGCACACCTGCTTTTAATGTGAATGCATCCTTAAAATTATTGAGTGTACTTTAATATTCTATATTTATTTTGGCATGAGCTGAGTACACGTTACCAAACTATGTGACGCACGATTCAGTTCTACTTTGTACGTCTATGTTCTGGTCTTTGGGCTATGGTGTTTTCCTTCAGCCTTCAATAGGTTTGCAGTATCTTTGTAGATTGTTCTATTCACAGAAGCTGGCATTCACGATAAAAATATGACGCAGATTTAGTAAAAAATAGAGTTATTATTTTTGTTTTCTATAACTCAGATTAAGGCAAAGCCTCCTTTACTTACCGTCCTACCTCAAGAGGCAAAGCTCTAAGAATTTATAAACTATACGAAACAAATATGTATAGTGTCGTGTTTTATTGTAAGGTCTGATGAGTATAGTAAAAAGCTTATCAAAACAGTGAATAACAAAGGGCTCGCAATAGCAACGTAAATAGCAGATAGCAAATGACATCACTATTTAGAAATAGTTGTGGGATACGTCAGTGGCGCCGGCGAATGTCCCTCCCCAGCCAGAACCAAACCTTAACGGGTACGCCGCGACATTCCTAGGCTGTGACTCAGCGCGTGAGGATAATGCACGCTAAGCCCATTCAAAGTACTGACTGCTTGCCATAGTGTACGTGAAAGCAGCATGTAAAGTAGGCACTATCACGACATCTGATAGACATGTCAGATGCGTTAGCTTACGCAGCCAGAATGTGCAAATTGTTAAGTGAATCTAGAATAGAATCGTTCATATTTCAATGAGTCATTAACATAAGGATGTAATTGTTTTTTTATTAAAATTAGTTCCTTGTTCAATGAAATGTAGTAAATTAGATCTGAAATCTAAATTTAATTGTCTTAAATGAAGAGAGTGGGGAAAAATCCTATCGTATGAATAAGACGACATCTATGCAATAAGCATATAATTAAGAAAAATCACATACTTTCGTGATACAAGTTTTTATTGAAGGACAGTTAAGTTATTTAAACAGGTAACAAATTCTACCTTTGCTTCTCTAAAGTCGAAAAAAGTTAGAACGAAATTATTTCCAATCTAACAAGGATAATTCCAATACGCGAAACATTCCTTTCTCTTATCGCTTTATATACGTATGTACACTATTTCCATTTATAATAAACAGAGCATTGTACTGGAGTTGCAACAGAATAAGTTACGGAAGCGATACGCCGACCGACTTGCCTCACAGTTTGCCAACACTGCCCGGTGGCTTTACAATCTACTTCAACGAATATTTCCACATCTAATTTGTATGGCAATTGTTACAAAATAACTAACTAATGATTAGAGATGAAGAAAGGTGTGAAAGCTATGAATCTAAACGCAGGAATATTCTATCGACATCTACTTCTTTATATTTAGTTTTATCTGCTGTTTCAGAATACATTTCATAATTGGTTTTGCACTAGTTAATTGTTAGTACTACCCGTGTTCTTTTATAGTTATTCTTAAGTTTTCATTTTATTATTTATGTATATGACAAATTTAGCCATTAAAATCCAGTTTAAGTAAACTTGCCATCTTATATTCAGAAATTTGTGGCTCGCGTGCGTTTCACCAAGAAGTTGTCATCGCAATATATTATTTGGTTTACGAGGAATATTCCAGAAGTTAACTATTGGCGGCACTTTCTTGTAATAATTTTATATTTATGCCATTCAAATGGACTCTTTATTTTTTTTAACAACAAACATAATAGCTTTTCCTTTATTCTGAATTCCTACAGAATTTTTAAAAATATCGGTAAAAGATGGCAAAACAAAATTTTAAACTGGAAGTGCATGTTTTTCTTTTATAGAATTCATAACATATAGAAATACATGGTTTAAAAAACGCAAAAATATTAGGAAAGATAAACTTAGAATAACTTTGTCTAAAAATCTATCAGTATATGTAAAACCACAGGTAAAAAATCTTGATAAGTAGTCAATGACACATCAACATCCTCCAACAACGATATTTTTATGTCTTACATATCCTGTTATTAAATATCTTGAAAAAAATACTAAAAAAACAATTAAACCGATCCGAGTACGTCCGCACCGCCAATAAGATCAATTAAATTTAAACCAAAAAAGCTATAGGGACTAAAAATTATGCGTTATGTTAATGAGGAAGACGATCGTGACCTGGCAATGTTGCCACCAATGAAAAGGGTTGCTCTTAGCAAAAATAAATAAATAAAGCTTCCGATTTTTGTTCAAAATTAAAATATATAGGAGCTCTGTTTTATAGCGTTTCTTCGCCACTCTTAAGCATTGAAAATAAGAAATCAATTGCTAATCACAACTTATTAACTGCGTAGAGACACTAATGTTGATTGGAAATATCTAGACTCCTTCCACTACCAAAAATGCCTACGTGTGTAAACGAAATGGAAACTTCCGGTAACCGTTTGGATTATTGACTGTTTTTATTTGAGAATCGCAACCCTGGTCAAAGCCGGGAGTCCCATGTGTGTGAATCAGCGCGTGACTGGTGGGCGCGTGAGGCCTCTCGCCGCTAGGGTTGCCACTTTCGAAAATTCTAAACCGAAACCGAAAAACATCCGATTTTGCAACCCTAGATTCCTATTAAAAAGACGAAAAAGACACACAACAACGACACACATATTTAAAAACAACAGTTTTATTTGACATCAATGTCAAATCCGTAGCTGTAATATGCAACATGCAAAACAGAAGAGGTAGCCCTAGCTGCAGCTCGTTCGACGCACAATGTCCAACACAATGGCTGATGTCATACAAGCTTGTGTGATACGCTTCACAAACACTTATGTGTACAGCAGAACCACCAAATAACAGGATTACCAATTAAATGATTCATGTTTTAAATTACGAAAATTTTGAAACAAAAAAATATACATACTTCTTTAACTACCTACAAAATCTGCTTTTCATGATTGAATGCCTTTCTAATTGTGTTAAAATAAGTTACTGATGTTAAGAAACAGTTAATTTTATATACGGTATTCTCAACCAATATCAATAATTTAAGTACACTGAAAACACGCACACTCTTGATTCAAATAAAACACATGCCATAAATTAAAAGCTCTTTGAAGTTAATTTTATCATACTAACTAATATAAACAGTACGCCAATAAACATTCCAAATAAGCTACTTACCAACATACTCGCGTAAGATAGCCAGGTAACTTCATAAGTTCTATTTATGCTTACGAGACGTAAGTTAAGTAACATAATAATGACGATTTTTTCAATTTTTGTTGCAGGTGGGTAGTTTGCCTTTTCTCCTTTGGTTTGTTTCCTTAACAGTTAGGTCAAATTACGTATCGAGTAAACGTAGCAGTAATTTTCCGAATATCTAGTGATACTTCATTCTATGAAATGTTTCATGCGTTAAAGAGGTCACGAGGGAAGGGACATAACCTCATATTCTCGCGAAAAACATTACCCTAGGCAATAAATTCAAGGAATTCCACTTGACTAATTATACAATACGTTAGCGAGAACCGCGAATGGAATGTTATGCGCGCACACGACACCGCGGTTATCGGCTGACCCAGTCTGCAACTGATAGCTTGGAATGCTAAAGTCCTCGCGCAGAACAATGCACACCCATTTCATACTACTTGGAGGAAAATTTGAGATTTATTTAGTGACTAGTTTTACCCGGTATATGTTAGAATGCAATATAAAGTAAAAGAGCTTGGTTGGTGTTTACATTTATAATATTAGTAAGATTTACAATATTTTTTACTCTCTACTTACTCTCTACTTTAAAGGAGTGATTTTATAAGTAAAACGCGATAGCAAAGCGAAAAGCATTGTCAATAAATCCAAAAACATTGTAAAAAAAAATGAAGAAATCATTTCTTACAAGATTAATGTAACTAGTAAATATATAAGAATTAAGTAGGAGATACATTAAGGTATATTTATAAGAAATAGGTGTTTGTCGCCAACAAACTGCTGTGCAGTTTGGCGACATTTTTATTTGTAAATTTTTATATATTTCTTTTCTGTATGTAAGTAAATAAAAAAAATAAATAAAAATAAGTTTTTAGCATGAAACATGATGTCAGAGCGCGAATCTATAAAGTATGTTTGAGGTATCCAATATGAAGTTATTCATTAACAACAAAGTAGAAAAAAGTACCAACCGTGTTATAAAACGATGATTATTTAAAACAAGGTGAATTCTATAGACTAATCATCTCAAAATATTGCGGGAAATGTGCGAAGTTAGAAAGTTGTGCGAAAACTATCTTTACCATCTCCCTTACCTTATCCTACTCCCGTAGGATCGGCGCACCGGGTTTGCGTCCTCCACATAACTGTATCCCCCGTCATCTCAGTCATCACTCCGTTCTGGATCATATCACCTTTCACGCAATACATCAATCTCTTTGTAGCTCTACCTCTACCGGTGTATTCCTCCATATTTGACCGTGCAAAAAAGGTAAGCAGTAATCAGTATTGATTTCACCAATTATACTTCAAACATAACATGTCCTACTTTACCTTTCCAATCTACCGATACAGTGCTATAATTAACTACCAATAATTTTAAGAAACACTCTGATTTAACCTGTATATATCAAATTTGACGTTAACATGAAATTGACTGCTAAAGAATGCCTTAAGGCATCAAGTAGCCCTAATATCAACTGTAAAACGTTTGTTTAGTATTTAAATAACATAATGTGTATTGAAATATCAACATAATCGCAATAGTGTTTCGGATATCCCCTTAGGAACAAGAGAGGCCCCTTCTTTTAAGGAATTACCCTATCGAGAGTGATTTTGAATATTGCCAGCGTAGAACACCTATTTCGCATGGCACAAGACCGGGAAAAGTTCGCTGAGCTGACAGCCAACCACCATTAGTGGAGAGACACTTAGAGAGAGATATAGAGAGTGGTTACCTCTATTTTCGCTTTTGCAAAGTTGAGATAATACTGAAAATGTGTCTGCAAGTAGTTACAAAATGATTTCTCTTCTAAATACAATAAGAATAATTATAGATGGTGTTGTCTATACTAATATTATAAAGAGTAAAGATTTGTATTTCTGTATATATTCGATTTACGTAAAAACCATTGGACCTATTTCAAAAATCCTTTTACCATTAGAAAGATAATTATTCTGTGAGCAACATAGGCTATTTCTTTTTAATTTCACGCAGACGCAGTCGCGAGCAACAGCCAGTACTATAATATTTTCCTGCTAACAAAGCTAGGTATTGTCTATGCCTATGTGGCTGTTTAATCCGTGATGAATGGCAGCACACAGCAATGCGGGACGCGGCCGAACTAAGGAGTGCCTCTGACTCACGGCGCCCACGCAGTCCGACGCTAATTCCATACCAGGGGGCGCCACTACCAACACTGTTTATGGTAGCAAGTTTACAAAACGATATATAACCTTTTTGGATTCTTTATTGCTGGCCACTTAGCTTTGAGAGTTGACAGAAACTAGCTCTTTTATAGCATTGAGGATAACACCGCCTAACTGAAGACAGTTAATTCAAGATAGAGTGGTTAAGCTGCATATTGAATCTTAGCAACCAACACAAATGTATATGTGGTCTTCGAAATAGTCAGAGTTTAATGACATTGCTATATAAAACGAGCAGGAAGAAAAAAAAATAAGCATTTGGATATTTAACCCTGAAAGCTTCAGAATTTACATACATTTCAGAATTTAAATACGTGGGCTATTATATATTTTCTATATTCACCTTTCTTTGTTATAAGTATGAACGATAGGGCCTGATAAACTTAAGTAATGTAATAAAACATTGTTAAGATAAAAAAGTGTATGTCCTGGAGACTAAAGAGTTTCTTACTGAAGAAGAAAAGGAAATTACGCAGTTAATTAATTTCATTTTACCATTAAAAATTAAGAAAAAAATGTTGCTTTCACAAATTGAACGACGATGTAACCTAACAAATATTTACCTTGAGGATCATGGTTTTAGGTAAAAACTTAATAGAAACTACATATAATAATCCAAGTGTAATAATCCTACAATCGGTTTCTATGTAGTTATAATACTAAAAACTGATAAACGGGCTCAGGGGAATTATTGATTGTTCCATAAATCGTATGTCCAAGCTGTAAGACGGATATGGCCGCGGCGCCATGGATTCGCTATGCGCCCACTATGTCGCGACTGTCGACTCTACTGTAATCATGTATAATTACATTCAAACTTTAGGAAGGCTCTTGGTTACCTGTGAGCACATTTCTACAGTGGAACGATACTACAGGTGAAGGAAGGCAACAGCTGTACGCTGCAAAAGGCACATAACATAGATATCTATACTGTGTTTAAAATTTTATATATAGGTAAATAGCGGTATTCCGATCGGACTGTTTTAATTTTTTTTGTTTGTGTTTTAAGTTAAGGGGCACATGTTACTTATGTTTATTGTTAAGGCTTTGGATTTTAACCAGGTATATGTTCCTTCTGTATCTAAAATTGTCCTCAGTTTCACGTGTGTTAAATAGCGAGCTGCTATAAAGTTTGTATATTATTGTACCAGGCGAGTGGGCGAACGCCGCCCTTCAACGAGGATTACCTTTAACGGAAAAGTAACACAAAGGTATAACGCGACGATTGTTATAAATATTCAACAGCTATTTACTACGAATTGACTAAAGAAAGTCCTAATGTATGTACATACTTGTATGAGACATAAAAATTTAACAATATGGCTCGCAGAATTAAACAAAACATTTAATTAAATAATAATCAAATGTTTTATATTCTCATTACTACATTTTATACTGTAATGTAAAACTTTTATCAGCAACGTTCTTAATTAAGATAATAATATTTCCAAAGAGAAATCAACGTTATAGACTTTGGAATACATGTCTACACAACGAAGATATAGTTCTAGAAACTGCATACAAGAGTTGGAATAACAAATAGCGAGTCTTCATTGAATAATACTAGTTTCACACTAAGACATTACAAAGTATACAGTACAGTACAACTATTCATACATACATACTCTTTCGGCATATGAGTTCAAAGAATAATAGTACTCTTCTGATGTACTGCCCTCGTGTATAAAAGACAGCTGTTCAACGTCCGGTTCAGAGGACAAGGTGCTGAGTGAGCGCATAGTTATTATAGCTGTGTACAATGAGGTCACTTGTCGGTAAGGCCGGAAACACGCGTGAGAGACATGAACGATTGATATTATTTATAAACACAAACATGCTATAAAACAGGATTTTCCTATAAATGTTATAACATTTGTTAAGTTAATTGCGAAGTTCTTTTCATGCTTAGAAGAAACCATAACTCAAATGGCGCAAGGGTTCACGAGTTTCAATATAATTGGGAGATGAAATTTTCCATATAATTATTTTACTTTGTAAAATGAAAAGTTTTGTACAAATAAAATTATATTATATTATGTCTGAGTCAATAAAGTTTAAAACATACAGAAATTATAAACCTTATTTTACTGTAACAATAAACTGGTGTTTATAGTATTAGAACGTTGAATTGGATATTGCATTGCGAAGTAGAGGGGCGTTTGCTAGTGCAGCCTTGCAAGGACGTTGCGTCTATGCGACCGGCCAGTATCCTTTAATTAATTCCACCTTTACGCTGACTCACCTCTCCCTACCAGTTACTGTGCGGTTAAAGTCCACTGCATCAAGTTTTATACTACCTACTAGCGACATCTGTTATCGGTTCCATGACGTAAATATTATCTTAAACTTACGGACGAACACTAAAACGACATTTAAATATATTACAGATTCTTAAACTTAAATTCTATTAACATTTTATGTATATTAAATGTAATGTCAGAATGTCCCCTACATTCTGACATTACATTTACGAAGCAGTGTTTTAAATTCGATTCAGTATTCGGCTGTATGAAGAATGATTTCCCTTTTAATAGTTAACAATTGAACGGGAAACTACACTCACTACTTACTAATTACACTGATATGGGATGACCAATGTAACAACAAATTATTTGATAAGCTTATCATTTTGTTGCTAACCAATTTCTTTTACAGATAATAAACCATAAAATATTTTATTGTCTACAGTACCCTCCAAAACTTTTAAGGTTAGAACACTCAACACCGGATTCACAAATATGTATTACCGTAAAATTTCATTGCTCTTACATTTACATTATTCTAGTATTACCATTCGCGACTTGGTCCGCGTTAAATTGAAAAAAAAATGCATTTAACAATATAGCCAATGTAACCCACAAATAAATTACCTTTCTAAAGATGAAAGAATTTTTAAATTCGGCCCAGTAGTTTTTACGTGAATCAAATACATACAAAAATACAAAACTTTCCTCTTTATATTAGTAGAGATATGTTTTGTCAACAATGACAGGGATGTATATTGCGGCAGTGGAAGTCGACGGCTAGAGAACTTGCATAGGGTCAACAATCTTTAGTTAAATAAATTAATATGCGTTTGTATCTGTCTCTTGAAATGTCTAGCTTTTCGTTTCGCATATTAATACATTTCCAAAAGCGTCGGCTCCGCGTCTGCGCTATTCCTGAACTCTTCAGGCAGGTTTATTTCTGTCCAGACGGCAACAGGGCTGCTACCTGTTAGGCCACTGAAAAAAAACATTCCCGAATACCACAGTACACCCGCCTAAAATTTAATCGTTATTTACATCAAAATAAAATAATCCAACTACAAAATATAAGAAATTGTAAACTACAGGTTTTGGTAAAAGAAAAACATTCATAAGTACATCTTATCTTACTAATATTATAAATGCGAAAGTTTATATGGATAAATGGATATTTGTTGGAATTTGAAGCCTAAACGGCTAAACGGATTTCGATTAAATTTGGCATAGATGTAGAGCACAGTCTGGAAGAACATGTGTTCTTAGGCTATGTAGCCTACTTAGTTTTTTTTTAATTCAATGCTAACGTAATCGCGGGCGAACACTAGTAATTAATATAACGCAATAACTTTTAACATAAGCTAAATGACTTCAAACATCTAAGTCTAGGGTTACAGTGGTAAATAAATAAAAAAATACATTATTTCAATTTTTATAATGCATTGTGATAAATTAAAACTATACAACTACTTAACTACATCACCATTACTAATTAACTGTTTTTTAAATACATTAAATTTTTATAAACATACTTTTGTGATGCACAAACCTATTGCACTAGTGGTTAACAGAAGAATTTTACAAACCTGATGTAAGGTAACCACGAATTAAAACGCAGTTCGCATTAATGATGAACCGAAAACCAAGTTGTCAACCAGTTTGGTAACTATGTATCACCGCGTATAAGCCGAAGGTAAGTTATAATTTTATTAACACACGATACTGCTAAGATATCCCAATATCCGCATCAGAGTCAATATTTCAAAATATAGTGCGACAAACTTATCTAGCCTGGTATGGGAGCGTTCCAAAGTCAACAGATCACAGATGTCAAAGTCAAAAAATGTCTCAATATCCTTGTAGAAATGCAATATTGATTTTTCTGATAGCTAAGAGGCCAGATAAGTTTATCAGGCTATACTTTACATGCAATACAAATGAATTTCCCTCAGTACATGTACACGATAAAATGACACGCGGGCGATATCCGACGTTAACACGTCGTCTACGCGTTGAAACGTCAACGCTGCGTCTGTTCAGTGTAACGAGCAATAATAAATATCAATAACCTAAAACTATAATAAATAAACCAAGTTAGCAAAAAGTGACAAAGCTATATGCGTTTTATATAGGAATATAAGGGCCTGTTCCACCGAATTGTAAATTGTCTGATAACATGTAAAATATGTGATGGAAATATCGGATTTTGTTCCCTTATCTGACAATGACGTCATTTTTAAGCTATCTGAGCCTCTATCAGCCAATGGTGGGATAGGCCCTTAAATTCGTAATGGTGTAACTATTTACATATATTAGGTAGTAACTAAATTAACTATAATTACATTAAATAAATGGTGATTGTCTGTTAAATCATATACATATCGGTATTTAATTTTATTTTAAGTATATTGATTTAAAATATGGACTAAATGTCGATGTTTTCAATAATTTATTGTACATTTCCTTGTCTACTAAAGGCCTAACAGTGCAGTGTAACCCACACTAATACAAGCGGCGATGTTGGACTAATTAATTTTTTATACAAACGCCTCAGTGCTCTCCCGCGCTGTTGGATATTTGTAACACGTTATCTAGTAATGATCTACATTTAAACATACTAATAAATATAGGAGTATACATGCCTAACATTTAATTTATTAATAATTTTCCAATAACATTTCTAATTCTATGCAATGTATACTTATAGATTGACAACGTTATTTGACCCGGTAGGCAAAAGTCAAACTAAATCATATAGCTTATTAACACTGTCAATATCAAAGCCACAATTTCTATCGAAAACTTTTTGTATATTCTTTTTGCTTTACGTAGTTTGTACATAATTCCTGACACAACTAATCGTGATAGCATCGCTTTTCACACCGGGCCAGATAAACTTGTCGAACTATATTTAGTTTTAAACATCAACTCTTAATCGTTTTTGTTACTTTAATATTAATTAACATTGGAAAAACACTAACAAGCATTAAGGCAATTTACGTTCCTTTTAACTTACGTGAAAATATATTTTAGTGATTTTCACTGCAAAAACAAGTGTACAAAAAATATTGCACACTGTAAATACAACAACAACAGCTGGCAACACTACCATACTACGTATAACAATTTTACCCTAATAATATAGTCGTCTAATCCTTCCGAATGTTAACACTACAAATATTTTGTAAACCACTCAATATTGTCAATTATTTTAATAATGTGTAAAAACATGTTATCTCTCTCTATTCTCTAGGAAAGGACAGAGCAAAAACATTATTCAACCGACTGACAAGAGCATATTTTGCGCGCATGTAAGTTTGTTTTTACCTTTTAAAATAAGAATGAAAAATAAAATAACGTAGGTCATTACTTTAAAAAATCTATTTTTTGAAATACAGACAATAGATGGCGCTGTTTCATTTATTTCAGTCCGGTTTTCTGTTATTTCTACATTAATTTTAGGTTATTTTACAAGTTACAGAACCTATAGTAAATATGATTTTGTTCAACCAATTTCTATAAAGGAGGTTTGTTTCTATGTTTGTTTATCTAAAGTTTAGGGTTTGAGGTAAAATTTTAATCTGTTGTACTATTTTAAAATTACATTTTAAATATATAGCTTTATGCAGATACAAGTAAATTGGTTACTCAAAATAGATTGGTTCACATTTGTTGCTTTGTTATTTTGTTTGTATTGTATTTATTGTATATTCATTCTACGGTAAGCCAAAAACTAGTCATTTTATATGGATTTACAGTGCATTTATTTACAAACAATTAATCTATGTTTTCAAAAAGCTATTTACATTGTTCTGCTATTACTTAAGCCTGTATATTTTTTATTTAAAAATTGATATTAAAATAGCGTTATTTATTATTTTCAGACGGTGTTGACATTATTAAAATTACTCAATAATTAAAATGTATTACCATAGACAATTTAACAAAACAAACTTATACTCAAAACATTAGCTAAGCAAAAAAATCTTGTAAAACCTGAACAAATAAACTTTGGTAGGCATTAAAAATTAAATATGCGCATTTTTAATTACTTTAAAATTAATTTCTTATTTTAATTTCACTATGAATAAAAACTAACTTACGAGATTACATCAAATTAATAGTTTTTAGTGCATATCAATATTTTAAAATAGATTTCAAATGTCAAAAATGAATGAATGAATGAATGAATGACATTTATGAGTTAAATTTTGTCCATTATATGTTTATATTGATTTGAAAGATTTTTATAGAGATTTATGTGGAAACTTTTGTTTTCCAAACATAACAAAACCTACTAATAAAATACTAAATCGAAAAATATAACATACTATATTATATAATAAATACATCATAAGTTACAGAAATATTAAATATTAGGATTCTTAAAGCGGCCTATAAATATATTTAATATTACCAACAAACAAGCTGTTTATATTTATGGTACAACATAAACTGAATTGTTTTAAAAAATCAATTTAAGGGCACCACATTCGCTGTTTTTGTTTGAATGTATTTCAATTTTTGATTATATTCAGACATATAAATTAGTTATATTTTATAGGTAATGTTTTAAATATTATTAACTAGCTTTAAAATTGTTTTTGTACGGTTTAGATACAATCATTGAAATAATATTTCTATTCAGCCTATAAACAATTCATAGAAATAGAGCCAGTCCCATTAAATTGTAAATTGTCTGATAACAATGCGACGTAAAAAATATGCTGGAAATATCGGATTGTTTTTTTTTCCAGTGACATCATATAAGCTATCTGAGCCTCTATCAGACAGTGGTGGGACAGGCCCTTAGATATCCTTGTTTATTACTGACGCTTTAACTGTACAACGACAAAACGTCAACAAACACGTTAAACATCTAACAACAAGACCCGCGTGGTTAAATGCTATAAGATTTATTTTTTCTTTCATTTATACTAATCAGCAGATATTAGATAATGAATTTAACTAATATTTCGTACGAACATAAAAAATATCCTAGCCTATATGATCAGCATTCTTACGTCATATTTTTTTTTAACTTATAAAAAAACATCGTATGAAGTTTGAATACGGTGGAGGAGATGCATAGGAAGGGGAAATATCCTCTTTATGTGCTGTCCTCCTCCGTCGTATAAGGGTAGGCAACGCATCTGCAATTGCGGATGTCTATGGGCAGCGGTCACTTCGCCATTCTGGCGGATTCTAGTGGCCGCTTGCTCGTTTGCCACCTTATGTTATAAAATAAAATAAATATCATACGATTTTTTAGTGTTGTTTGCGGGTTTATTAATGTTTAATAGTGTTATTCTTATTAAATAGTAATGCACCTAAAGGAGCCGTCATCGATCGCGCGCCGCGCGCGGGACCCGCGCCCACGAGACGGCGTTTCTTGTTCCGTACTGAAACAAAATAATTCCTTTTAAACTATATTACTATAAGAAATGTCATTTATAACCCGGCTAAAACTCATGTGGGAACTTTCGGTGTAGGCACCGACCAGTTGCAAACCCGTAGGGGGTCCTTCTTCAGGGTGAGTGGTTGTCGGCTTTATTCGCTATCGCGTCGCAACGGTCACAAAATTATCGATTTCAAGACCCAATAGATGACATAATTTAATTTCGATCTAATTGACATTTTAAGTTTTGTCGCGATTTTTATGTTTTAAATACTTAATTGCACAATTTTTAATATTTCATTTTTTTACACCATAAGGCGACAAACGCCCAAAGATCTCCGGCACGCAAAAATGCAAGTGTCCGGATACCAAACCGCTAATACTGCTTTGTCCGAAACTAGCGGACACCCATACAGCCACTATTTAGAATTTGCAGGAAAAGTAATAGTTTACTTAATAATAATAATAATAGATGGCCCGGAAAATAGAAAAGTACACGCACCCTAAAGTTACGAAAACGGAAATAACCTAACCTAACCTAACTGGTTACGTAAACGGAACAAGCTTAAAACGTTTGTGAAAGAAGTGTTTTGTGTGTGATAGTGGTGTGATACCTGTGCGGGGTGCTGGTGGTGCTGGTGGTGTTGGCGGGGGAGGGGCGGGGTCAGGCGAGGTAGGCGCGGACGAGCGCGCGCACGACGGCGCGGCACAGCGGGCAGGCCGCCAGCGCCGCGCCGCAGCCCGCACACGACACCAGGTGCCCGCACGGCAGGAACACCACGCTCACCTGCACCAACATTAACCAATTTTAATTTTAATTAAAAAATTTAATGAAGATACCTATAATTTGGCGTCATGCATATTGCCTATTGTACCGAACTTTTTTTAAATATACTTTATTACTATAAAAACATTCCTGGAATTTTTTTTTAATATAATGTGATTTAGTGGCAAAATTTAAGTATTAAAAAGTGTTTTTTTTCAAATTCCCTTGCTAAGTTCTAATACGCACACTATTGGTCGAAGCAAGTGGCTTATCTAATATGGCGTCGCTGTGTGGTCAATACACAGTTCATTAACGTTAGTTTATATAGAAATACACTCTTGAAATATTTTACTATAAACAAGATATCCAACTTTAAAATAAAATAATAATAAATAGAATTATTACTTACCACTTATTTGTACCAGGAATAATAAAAATAAATCAATTTTTGACTTTTTGACCTTGGGAAGCAATTACTAGAAGAAGAGACTTTGTTGTTTTTTTACGTCGAAGTGACATCTGAGCGTATGTTATGAATGGAATATGACGATTGACGTCAATTGTCTCATGACAACTCCGGTCGCCTTTTAGTCGTTCGAAAATAGTCGTAATTTCATTTTATTATTTTAGCTCAATGGTTGAATATTTTCGCTTTTTTTTCTGGTTATTGTATAACAAGTATAATCGTTTAAAATAAGAAAAAAAAAATGCATGCATATTCCCTTTTAAAAATAAGTGATGTTCGCCACTCGACCGATATTTTAGAATGTGCTCTAGAGAACTAAAAGGTTGGAAACAAATGACAGAAGACGTAAAATTAAAAAAATAATAATAACCTCACTGTCCATGCACACTTTGCAGAGCCTAGCTTCTTTTAGCTGCCTGTTCTCTTCTTCTAGAGTCAATTCCTTTTTCTGCGGCGCAGGACTTCCCTGTCTTTTCTTATCTCCACTTATCTTCCGTTCTTTGCTGGAGCTCAGAGAACGCGTCTGTGATTTTTCACTTCTAGAAGGTTGTGTCGGCAGGGACGCTCTAGAAGGAACTACATTTCTGCTTCTAGAAGGTGCTAGATATCTGGCCGCGGGAGTCGGAGATGCAGAAGGGCTGTCCGAATCGGATCTGCTTTCAGATTCCTCTCCACGTCGAAACGGTGGTATTAACCTGGAATAATTTTTTTTTCAAATGTTAGAACAAAAAATTAATATATTTCTCAACATTTTTTTACAATTCATTTAATACTTTGCCAAGTATATAGAAAAGATGATTTTTATTTTAAAACCATATTTATGATGATACAAGCTTTCGCCCGCGACTCTGTCCACGTGGAATTAAAAAAAACTTAAGTAAAGAGCCTTCTTGTTCTTCTAGATTGTCATCTAAGTCTGTCTTTCATCAAGATCCATTAAGCAGTTTAGGTTACAAACTCTAACAATCAACGATCCATCCAAACTTTCGCGTTTATAATATTAAAATGCAATTGAAAGTTATACAAGCGTAAACAATAAAATAAAGTTATTCTAAGCGGATAAAGCTGCAAGGGAACAGCTCTCTCTTCTATTCCTATGTCCCCAAAGTGGGGCAGAGGGCGTCCACAGTAAGGGTGTTCCCTTCCTGTGTGTGTGTGCTAGTACTATAGAAAAGAAGACAATTAAAAGAGTGGTTTTTTGAGGCTAGACACACCTGGAGGCCGGCAGGTCCTGCAGCGTGACGGCCAGGATGTCGCGGGCGAGGCGCTGCGGCGTCGTGCTGAACGGCTCCTCGTTCAACTGCTCGTCCAGCACCGCGTCGATCAGCGCCTCCGACGAGCTGAACGGCAGACCTGCACGACCAGAACCACACCTCAACACCTTACAAAAAGACGGGGAATGGCATCCTGAGAAAGGGGAAATATCCACTACCGTATCAAGAGATACGCGTCTTTTAATAATGGGCAACGTAAGAATTAGGGCCTGTCCCAGCTGAGAGAGGCTCAGATAACTTGAAAATGACGTCACTGTATAAGGTGACAAAATCCAATATTTCTATTACATTTTACAAGTTGGATGGTTATCAGTCAATTTACAATATGATAGGACTGACACTTAAACTTCTCGGAGCTGTGCAATCTGTGTGTTCTAAAAAAGTAAGTTTTTCTATGGTTTCCTTTATGGCCAGTTTGCCCAGCTACTTTTAACCATTCTTTAGTGTTCGGTTAACTTCATGAAACATGTTTCCGACCTACATAACTAGTTTAACTCCTTTGAAATTTAGTTCAACCTAACACTGAACTAATCACTAGGCAATGATAAAATAAATGGAAACGTCAGCAACCCAGCAGTAAAAAACACCTAATAGTAGACTGACCGGTCGGAATGTCGGTGGATCAATGGTTTAAGCACTTGACTTATAACCTACAGGTCTTGCGTTCGAATCCCGGCATATACCAATGTGATTTATCGAATTTCATTTGTACATAATTTACCCGACGTTCTTACGCTGAAGGAAAACATCGTGATGACTGCACATATCGAGGAACAAATTCAAAGATATGTGTGAAGTCAACCCGCAATGCGTCGATGACTATGTCCTAGTCACCCTAACTTAGGGTGGTGCTGGGAGCTGGTGATGATGTATAGTGAGCTGATGATGATGATGTAACTGACCCGTGGAGCGCAGCTTGTGCACGATGGCGCGGCGCACGCGGGCCGCGTCCAGCCCCGCGCCCAGCGCCGCCAGCACCGCCGCGCCCTCCATGCACTCCTCCACCTTACACCATTACACCATTACGAATTTACACCGTTACACCGTTAAATCAATATACTGACGCTTTCTAGAGTAGACCAGTAGGTGAAAGGTAAAATTAGTGAGTGTAATCTTAGAACCTATAAATAATCTTTGGTAATATAAAGAGGAAAGGTTTGCATTTTCGTATATATTGAAGTAACTCAAAAACTAATGGACCAATTTCAAAAATTCTTTTAATATTATTAAATAAGGATAAGTGCAAATTCTCACCTGACTATCGGTAACTGGAAATTTAACTCTTGGATTACGTCGTCTTGAACTGAGACCGCTGTCGGCCGACAACTGAAAACGTTAACAAACATAAATCAATAACATTGTTTGATCGTCAATGAAGAAAGTGTTGGGTAGAAAAGCAGCACTGACAGTTCGCTGCACGGAGGCCTTGTTGCTGTAGGTGTCGACGAACTCCTGTCCCTTGGCCAGCAGCAGGTAGCCGCAGTGCGGGAACCAGTGCGCGTGCTCCGACCACGGCGCGTCGCCCGCCTCCCACTTGCCCAGCCCCCCGTCGCAGTAGAAACAACGCACCTATTTAGACAAGCATAAACATACTTATGCTATCCTCCACTATCCATAGCCTCTTCGACCCTCGGGTCATACGGGTCGAATCGTCGGAGGGCAGATTTATGCTCCGCACGCACCTTCTTGACTCCTTACAAGTTATTTCATCTATTCCTTTGTAAGTCACTCTCCCCCTTATGGGCACTCATTCTTAATCAACTTTTAAACATTACTAAAACTGCTGAACTGCAGATCAGCTCAACCTCAGATGTATGATTTGAGTGAGTTGGAAGTCCCCGGACAGTTCACAACTCATCATCACAGTTGTTGAGCCGCAACTCACCAGTTCAACGGTATGATATTTTGATCTGATTCATAGTTGATTTACACATAACATTACATCATGCTTGACTACTGAAGCTACTATTAAAGCCTCAATTTTTCCAACTCTGTAAAATGATTGTACCTGATCATCAATCCCAGTATAATAAAATCCAGCCTCGGCCAAGGCTTTAGGGTCCTGCGGGCGGTCAGCCGGCCAGCGGCTGAAAGTCTGCAGGCGCGAGGCGAGCGAGGCGTATGCGGCGTGGCGCGCGCCGCCCCCGACCACGCCCAGCGACCGCCACGACTCGCCCGCCGCCATCACGCGCGCGTTCAGCACCGCGCCGGAACTGCACCCCGCATGTACCCACTCCAAATTAACCACTCACTATACATCCCCACTGATCTGACACTCGCAGTGTATTGGAGTTATAACATTAGGAGCACATCTATCTATACAAATACTATAAAGAGGAAATATTTGTATTTTTGTATGTATTGAAATAAATCAAAAACTACTAGGCAAGTTATTACACTATTTAAAAGGTAACTAATGCTATATGAAAGTAATAATTTTAAAGTCCATTCTGCAATTTATTTAAATCTATAGCCTTAACAATAAACTTACGATTGTGGCCGATTATTATCAGTGTTGTCAGGTATGTCTGGTTCTTCCCAGGGCTGGGTCGGCCCAATCGCATAATTGTTGCGCTGTTCTGCCTCAAGAGCTATGGCATGCGCGCATCGGGGGAAGTACCTGTCAGGGGAAATATTGAATTGAACAAAAGATAACATTCACTTTGCTCTTATCTAACAAATTATATTCAAATTATTATATGTGAAGTATCCCTATTATTCAGACAAGAACTTAATACATAAATAACTAGAGTAAAAATAAAAAAAATATCTACCACATGGCAGACATGTTAACAGACATAGAGTGCTTTGGAGGACGAAAACCCGGCGCGCCGACCCTATGGGAGTAGGATAAGGCATAGATGATGAAGATGATAGTAGGCATGTTAAAGGTGGCTAGGACTTAATGAAATATGGCGGCCCACTATTGGTTGGTTTAATTCACATAGATTTTAGAATTCCTTTCCATATATTAGCCATTTGCATCAATTTTCCTTCACATTCTTCAATAAAAACATTGGAATATAACACTAATGAAATTCAAAGTTGAGCTACTTACATTCTATGTACTTCAAGGGGTGATCCCAATGTACCAAAATTTCTAAATGGTGCAAGTTCACCTCCACACCAGGCACAACGGAGACGGCCCTCGCCTGCGTGATAGAAGCCTGCATTCACTAAAGCCTCTTGAGATACTGAACTATCCTGCAAGGAATAAACATAATTTGTAAATGATTTCAAAACCAATAAACTTGCTTAGCTCTAAATAATATTAATAGTGTGAAATTCACAAAAAACAATTACTATTCCAACAATAAATATGAATCATCAACTTGCCCTTATCCCTTAGGGAGGGTCGGCACAGTATGTGCTGCTCTTCCATACATCTCTATCTGCTGTCATATCTGAAACCACTCCTTTCTTAAGCATATCCTCTTTCACACAATCCATCCATACTTTTTTTGGTTTTCCTCTTCCTTTGTAGCCATCCACATTCAATAAATATGAATAAAAATAATATATGATAAACTTACAACCCAATTAGTAAATGAAAGCAATCTAAGTATACTAGTTTTATACATTTCATCTTCTTCTGTGTGACCATAATCTTGAGGTGATTCATCATTATTTTGATCATCAGGTGAAGATCTCTGAGGTGATTCTGAAAGAGCTACAGGCTCATCAGTTGATGGACTATCTCCTCCAGGCATGAAGGGGACGTTTCCGGACGACTGAGGGTCTAATACAAATGCACAATTAGGAGACATCATGCGATGTCGCCCCATTACTTGATCTCCACAATTCCATTGCGCAAGTTTTCCATTACAGCTAAAACATTGCACTTCCGTTCCTTGTCCCGTGTAAAAGAATCCCGCTTTCGCAATTCTTACAGGATTTATCAAGGCACATGCCGGCCAGTTTGTAAAAGTATTTAATCTGTTGATTTCAAGATTCATTGTCATAATAACACAAGAATGGACGTATCGTAAAACAAAACTTAGAGGCTAAACTTCTAAGAACTAAAAAATGATAAACTTATAATAATCCAATTAATAACATTGCTTTGTATATAGAAGAAAGTTATGTTTTTTAATTTATAGTTGATAGTAATGTACAGTTTCAGAATTTTAGAATGAATCAATATTGTTGACTGACATGACCAATTCTAATTTGACGTCTGACAGATGACATTAACAATGACAACTGATCGATTTAGGTTATCTTCTGTGCTTATTGAAAATTATTTTATGATAAAATCTGTAAATATTAACTGAATGCTCACTGAATTATTTTGAAAATCTGGAAGATATAAAGGTGTTAAACTAAAAAAAAATAAAAATATATTTGTACGAAAGTAAAACCAAGATGTTAAAATATATAAATGTCAATAAAACAGCAATGTAACACTTGGCCAGGATACTTAATCAGTAGGGCAGATTTGACTAGTATAATGCCAACACAAACTAGCGCCACACATTGGGCTGTACCCAGTTGCTCCATAGACAACTTTATCTGATGTTTGAAATGTCTCTTTTTTTTGCTTGAATGTGCTTTGTATCAGTAAATGCATACCTTATAACGTAATATTTATCTTGTATCGATGTTTATGGCGCAATTACAACGATTTCTCTGAAAATTTGTATGGAGTCGCCCTCAAAATTGGTGATAACTCAGCTATCGCACAATTGCGCCTTATTTCCTCAGAGATAACGTT
>NW_013525325.1:1282304-1290066 GCF_000836215.1 Papilio polytes | reverse complement strand
TTAAATATAATGATGATTAACTAGAAGAAAGTGTTTCAATAGCCCCACACCTCCAGAGCCCCGGACGGGGGAAAGTAACCGTCCAACAAAGACAACCTTGGAGTCATCAAGACTACAGTGGCAATGGGTTCTAGTTAACGATTGGGTTTTTTTTAATTTTAAACACTAATTTTATAAACCCAAAACCCCATGTTAAATTACTATACTATCAAATTATCACATATGCTTTCCTGCATCAGAATATTTCTTTTTTTTAATTCCGGCAGTCATTACGGTTTTAACGAAATTTTTCGAATAAAAACTTTGACAAATAAAATTACAGATTCATAGTCTAAATCATAATTGCATTAAAAAAGCAACTTGTGGTTTTTTTCTATTATAATTAAACCAGCGCACACCACGACTTTGCACTTAGGACAGCACGGTCACACTACGCCAGTTGCGACGGACGAAATGGCTGGTCCGTACAAAAAAGTGGAATGTTCCGCCAAACATCAGACTGATATGCTCACTGATACCAGTTAGCGTAAACGCTGTGCCAATTGATATACAGTCCAGTCATTACGTGCTACGCCCACATAACTGACTGTAACTGTACTGGCCAAGTGTGAAACATGCTTTAACGTCATATCAAAACGGTTTGTGTCTTTTGATAACGGTTTAGTTGACTTTGACGTCTAGCGCCAAATAGATTAGACTCAAACTTAAATTCGATTAAAGTTATTTTTTTATGTGTTTATTGTAAAAACAAGGAAATAGGTTTAGTTAGTAAGATTAGTGTTTAAAACTAAAGTCTTACCACGATGGTTTTCGTTATAGTAACTTCTTTAATTTTAGTCCTGATAAGCGCTTTATTGGTAACCTTACACTTTGGGTTAGATAAGAAAAAGGTGTATAAAAATTTAAGATTTAAGCATGTTGTAATTACTGGGGGTTCCAGTGGAATTGGGAAAGCAGTAGCTGAGGAGGCAGCTAAATTAGGAGCTCACGTAACAATTATCGGGCGTGATCTCACCAAGCTTGAAAGTGCCGTTAATGATATTTCAAAATGTAAGTCCAATAATGAACAAAAAATTCAGTATGCTGCCTTGGATATTACATCAGATTATTCGTCTATAGAAAAATGTTTATTATCTCTGGAAGTTGATATCAGTCCAATATTTATGCTCATCAACTGTGCTGGTATGTGCATTTGTGGGCAATTTGAAACTATGAAAATCGAAGATATAAAACAAATGATTGATTTGAATTATTTCGGTACTGCATATCCCACCAGATATGTGTTGAAAGGCATGAAAAAAAGAAATGAAGGAGTTGTTGTTTTTGTATCATCAGAGGCAGCATTGTTGGGTAAGTGATTATTATTGAGAACAAAAAAAACTATTCTTAGTGCAATAAATACGAAAATCTGGTTAGATGGATGGATATTTGTTACTATGTAATATCAGGAATGTTGCATGGATTTGGATGAAAGTTTGCTATAGATGTGGAACATTGTCTGGAACAATACATGGAATAATGAATCAGTTTTTTAGCTAGTTCCAAGTAAATGATGTTTTATTTTTATTTATATCTTCATGAACAAGAAAAACTGCAGTGAATATGTTAATATTTTCCGGCTCTCAACATTAAAATATAACTTGTTTTGTAAACCAGTTTTATTGTCTTAAAATGTTATTTTATATTTTATTACTTACTTATTTTGAGTGGAATTTAAAGATATTCATAGTATGATTCATGTTTATCTTATAATATGTTTATCTGATATTATTTCAGGTATATATGGTTACAGTGCTTATAGTGCTGCAAAATGGGCTGTCCGAGGTCTAGCCGAATCAGTTTTAATGGAGTTAGTTGGCACTGACGTTAGGTTGATGCTGGCATTTCCACCAGATACTGATACCCCTGGTTTTAAAGCAGAAGAACTTACTAAGCCAAAAGAAACCAAGTTAATCTCAGGGTCTGGGGGATTGCAGTCGCCTCAATCAGTTGGAAAGAAAATGCTAGAAGATGCTTTGGTATGAGTCAGTTTTGTTAATCAACTGCATAATGCTCATAACAAAATCTAAAGGGTCAGTAATATTTTATTACTATATATGTGTTTTTTTTTTTCAGAATGGAAAGACATACTCTGTGTTTGGTATCAGTGGACAGTTACTGGCAACTCTATATTGTAGTTCTATAGACAGTTTTGGACAGGTCTTAATGCAAATTTTAACAACAGGTTTCTTAAGGGCTGTTACTGTGCCAATAATTCTTTCTTTCCATAAAATAGTCAGGGATGGCCTCATAGAGCGAATTAAAACGGAAAAGAAGGCTGTGCAATAATTGTTTTCAGTGTATAATAAATTTGTGTTCCTTTAATCTTAATTTGTTATTTATTATTGAAACCAAATGTTACTCATTGATGTATTTCCTTGTATTGAATTACTTCATGTTAATAATGTACCATACCTTGTACCATTGTATAATCTTTATAAATTACTTGCTGTTGCTCGCGACTTCGTCCGCGTGAAATTAAAAAATTGTAAAGCATAACCCATGTTACAGATAACATAGCTTTTTAATGGTTAAAGAATTATTGAAAGTGGCCCATTAGTTTTTGAGTTATTTAAATACATACAAAAATCCATAAAATACAAATGTCTCCTCTTTACAATATTTAGAACATTACAACCCGAACAATTATCTCCATAGATTTTAGAAAGACTTGTAGATTTTTTTTTCGAAATATTGTCATACAAAATAAACTTTCTATTTTGCTATATTGATACGATAATCAAATCCTAAATATTTACGTATATATTACGATTTCCGATCAGCACGAATATATATTTTTTTATAACCTTACATTATACAACGTAAAACATAGATAAAACATAAGTTATGTAATGAAAACAACACAAAAAATTTCTATTTTTTTTATTTCTTTGACATTGCACAAGAACTCTGCTGATAATGGACCTTGAAACCTCGTCCTACAAAGGCTTCGTCAGATCTAAACCAAACCACTATAGGTCCTGCACTAATATCTGAAAAGATAACCAATGTTAACCAGCGTTGCTTGCAATATTATTATCTCTCGAAGTATTTCTTCCGAAAACTAGTATACATACGGAATTAAATAAAATGTATGTAAATATATTTCTTTCAATTTCGAGCACATCACCACCTATTATCTAGGATCATATGTCAAGTGCTAGTTTACTTATTAAAAACACGAGGCGAAAAATTAATGCCTCGCGAAATATTGAAACAATTTGTATTAACAAAGTGTTAGGTACAGCCTGCTTCCAATAGAGAACACTCCGAAATAGTATGCTAACTACGTAAAACATGCATCCCATGGGATAGCTAGAGATAGATAGATAACATTTGTGAAATAATTTCTACAAAAGATTAAATGGAACAATTTTAAGCGTGCAAACACGAGTGGTCGGGCATTTTACCTGTGATTGGTGCGTCTAAATAAAAATCTTGTATAACAGATCCATCATTTAGGCGCTCCCCACAGAGCCTCACAGCGGATATTAGCAGCCAGTCGCTCGGACAGTTAAATATCTCGACACCGGCCTGACGTGGTGGAATTAATGGAAGACCATCTGTTTAGTAAAATTGATATAAAATCTAACTCTTCGAAAAATTACAGAATCTTCAAAATCGGTTTTACAAAGCCCGTTATACACCTTCAGTTTTAACTATCAGTTAAACTGTACAGTCGTTTGATTTGCCTACAACATACGATTTAAATGTACAGTTAGATTGTTCAGTTAAACTGAAAGTGTATGGCGGACTTCTTTTCCTATTTGTACCCTTAATTTTGTGATTTCAAACAATTAATCTAACTCTGTCACTTTTATACTGATCCGTTTAGCCGTTTTCGAGTGTCTTGTCACAAATCCATCCATCTAAACTCCCATTTATTATAGTATGAAGTATGATCCTGTCCTTGGGGAATATCCTCCTCGGCAAATGGCGATGGGCAAGACACACAGTAAAAGGACCATACAAATTGAGTAAAATCCTGACTCGGTGGTATTCCAGGGACGGAAAAAGACAAAGAGGTAGACCGCTAAAAACATAGGATGACGACATTAATCGTGTGGCAGGAGCGACGTTGATCATAGCGCGATAAAGGCATGAGTGGATAAGGTTGGAGGAGACCTTTGCCGAAATTCAAACAGATCTGCAGAAATTAAGCAAAAAACGAATATTAGAAGAGTAAACTGTAACTTATAATTTCTTAACGTTATTTAACTTTCAATTTTCTATTTTAAATGTAAAACTGTAGTTTTGTAAACTTTTATTTATTTTATTGGAACTTGGATCCACAAATGAAATAAAGGCTATGTATTTATTATGAAGTATATTGATAAATAACATGCGTATGCTTGTCGACATTAGATATCTGTGTTTAAACATTGGTTATACTCACCATTGTCATAATTAACTATTTGCATAGGATCTTCATTCGTGTACGTGACGCTACATGACGACTTCTCTCGCTTGATGCAAATTGCGTAATTCAAATTGTTCTTAAAGTAAACATAATGGTTATTTTATACTCATCATGAGGTTTATAGTTATATCATATGTTATCGTTAAATAAGATAAGTATTTCCGTATTTCTAGATTCCTAAAACGGCATTTGTGGTGTAAATAAATCAAGAATAACTCACCAAATAACTGGGATAAGATACGCTGGTGATGTCCAGTATGTTACTATAATTGAATGATTCTATGTAGCCATGCGGCTGATTGAAGTATTGTAGACATCCAGCCGGCGCGGCTAAAATGTCGGACCTTTTTAGTTGAGTTGCCTTAAAAAAATGAATTTAAAATGTTATTTTACAATTAGTAAACCATGAAATTGCGGTAATCATGAATCAGTTCTCAGTAAAGATTAGGGTAGAGCGCAGTTGGGCTAATGCCCAAGGCGTTGGACCGAAAGGGGCGCCATAAACATTTAAAACCCTCCCCTAAAGTATGGTAAAAAAGGGACGCAAGTCCTTTGGATAAACGTTGTATCAGGTGCTATATTTTTGGAAAATAATTACGCGATACGCACCTTAATTGCAAATAATCGACTTTCTGCTGCTACTGTCTGAATTGTCAAACGTATAGGTCCTTCCGTATTACCAACTTCTATGTATACTGAAATGTGAATATATAAAATCACTGTTTATAATCTAAAAATAATAACTATTTTCACTTGACTTTAAATAATTACATATTATCAAGATAAATTTGCAAAAACGTAAAATTATTTAAATTGCAAATTAAGTAGCGTGTAATTACTAATTTAACACTTCGTAACTTGTAATATAACTTTATCTAAACATTGTAAGCACAAAGTATTTAAATAACATGCATAATATTATGTATTCATTATTTTTTTATGAACTAAGTATTCAGAAATGGTAAGTTTACTGGCTGTTAAAATCCACTGGCCGTAGCATCCAAGCGAAAAATAAATATTGCTATCTCAGATATGTCATAGAGATTGAGAGAGATGGCAATACAATGTTATTCTGGGAAATAGCCGCGGCAAACGATGATTCTTGTAAATCATGAGTTCGATAGATTCATCACCTGTGACCGGTAAATGTTTTTTTTTTCGATTTTGATACACAAATTATTAAAACTAAAGGGAAATTTGGTATAATTAAATTGAATTGTATTACCGTGTTGGCCCGTGTTAATTCCGCAGATAATTGGTATAACATGGTTGGTATTCTGTCCTGAAACCACAAACTGGTCCTGGTCACAAGAACCTGAAGTAGGCGGCATGAGCTATGGGATATAAGGTAATTAATAAATCGAATGCTTTTTCATGAATTTGTCTTGGATTGGAATGATGCTTACCAAGAGATAGGAAATCTATGACTGTAAAAGTTTCGTATGTTTTTTAGAAAAAATTAAAACAGGAAAGCTATTTTAATGCATTGCATGAATAAAATTTTATTGTAGACTAACTGTTGCTCGCGACTTCGTCCGCGTAAAATTCAAAAATAACAAAAAAAAAGCATCTGTTACTCACAGATAAATTATTATGGGCCAAGTATTTTTGAGTTATACCAATACAAACAAAAATACAAATCTTTCCTCTTTATAATATTAGTTATAATTAAGATTATTTAGTAAAATAACAATTAGTTATGGTACCAATTATTATTTACTTACATTGTTATGAAATAAAAAAACAAATACCTCGAATTTGGCGAAATCTAAGCGTATTTGTTTGATATCATTTGAAATTTTATTCAATGTTAGAACGCAGGCCAGACGATCGATACTCGGTGAAGGAAAAACAGGATTAGTGAGCCAACTTACAGCCGCCGACGTTTCACCATAACATGAGAAAACAACTGAAAACGATAAGTTCATTTAATACCAATATTTTTACCGGGATCTACAGTTTCGGACGCCATTCTGTAAAGAACATATCGTTCATTTTCTATTGTATTTACCTTTTTAAACAATGAGCGAAGAAATTTGCAGAAGCCAGAACTAATGTGGCTTTATAGTAGACTAGCTGTTGCTCGAAACTATGTCCGCGTGGAATTAAAAAAAATAGTATAAAAGATGTATAAAATAGTACACCAGACCTATGTTACTCACTGATAACCTACGATAATTGGTGAAAGATTTTTTTTTTATTGGCCCAGTGATTTTTAAGTTATTTAATTCTATTTAAAAATACTAATCCTTATAATATTCAGATAAATAAAAACGTAAGTTGTACTAACTGACGCAACATGTTCCGTACCCATCAGCGCAAGCACCCATTGGAGAGCCGCCAGCACTTTGACATTCGTACTCATGGAGACACCGACCTTCTAAACCATTAGTAGCCGTACATACCACATGCTCAAATTGAACAACTTTAAATAATTCTAGAAACCTAGGTCTAATTCGTGTGTCTAATGTTGAACGTTTTTTTGCAATCCCTCGTTTAGGTAGACTAATATTTGTCAAGTTTTTGTATTCCAGGCCATTTGTTTCGTTACAATTATCTGAATTGGGTAACGTAAAAGCTGATTCCTTATTTGTAGGCGAGTCATACAAAAGTTTCTCAAATGCAATTGAAGTTATTGTTTCGTTTGTTGCTGCTAGGGTTGACTCAGATCTTTTTTTTGTGTGCCAGTTATTTTTAGTATAGTTATCGTCATTTGTAGTTTTGAATGCGTAAATTGATTCTTGATTGGATTTTGTCTTCTGTGTTATACTCGCAGCGTACCACTGATCTCCATTAATAAATCGAGTTAATAAAAATAAAGCAATTCCTTTAAGGTACACTTCCATGGTACTGATACGTGCACTAGCTTCGCTTTACTGGCCAGTTACATATGTCGTCGAGGTGTATGAGTACAAAGTTGCCGATGTAATTAAATGTCTAGACCGTTACGCCTTGCTGTTTCGTTCCACTTGCTCATCAGATTTGTAGCTATAATTACAAACGTTTACGTGCCCACTACTTTTATTATTTTTATTCATTAAATTTCTTGACAATTACCGAGAATTCTGATAGACAAATAAGCACGTATGCTTACACAGAGGGATTAACAAAGTATAACGGTTTTATAAGGGGTGTTTCTCGTTGGGTCCGATCGATCGGTGGGTCGATAGGTCCATCAGAAAAATACACTAAAAACAAAACAAAATACACCAAAAACAAAATATTCCCAAAAAAACAGTACACTAAAAAGTAACGAAATAATTCCTTGAAAATAGTAAACCTACCTTATTGTAACTGTTATGT
>NW_013525325.1:1252789-1278479 GCF_000836215.1 Papilio polytes | reverse complement strand
TAAGCGCCATCTGCGCTCGGCCACCTCAAGCCCGGTGAATCTGTAAATGCCTCCTCAAGGCAAACAGTGGCCATTCAGTCACAAAAAAAAATGATTCTTATCTTGATAAATAATGTACTTTGAAATTCAAAATGATTTATAACAGTTCAGTTGACATGTTTAGGTCATAGAATGTGTTCTCGCTGGACGGCCCCACCTAACAGCTTGAACATAAACACATTATGCGACCTCAATTTCATACAAACATACATGATTAAAATTTCTTGTAGTATCCGGAATAAGCTGTGAGTTCGTAGTACTTTTGGAAGCGATGATTCAAAGAGGATGCCATTATTTGACAATGATTAGACAAACATATCTTAGTAACAGAATAAGCGTAGTAAGCGTAAATGCAAGATGCAAAACGACGAAGCAAGATCAAATCTAAGTACTAACTGTACTCAGTATATACTGTCCTGGTATTTATGAAATAATAATGTAATTCTACAATTCAATGCGTACAATCCTTGATCACACCTGCCACAGTTATGCCAATGTGTAATAAACATAGCATACAATACATTCTGTAACAAATTATATGCCACCGTCACACGCATGACCCTAAAGTAACATATTCATATGTACATATGTTAGTATACCCAGTTGCCTATAAAAGCTTTACCGTATCTAATAGGAGACATATCGTTCGCGGCTTTTCAAGCATAACTAAATATGATTAAGGTGAGCAATTATCTTTATTAACATTTCTTAGATTATTTTAGCTTTAGAAATTTCAATTAACATCATCATATCAGTTCAAAAACAACAACTGTTCAACGACTTTAAATTTCTTATTGTCGTATAATTTAGAAAATAATACACTGAGATATGTTGTATGATTATAACAGAGGGAGATAAAGAAATATTCGATTGTAATGAATTTTTTAAACGATTTTTCTTGACTATAACTAAGTAGTTTCTTAGTGTAAGTACACTACCGAAGTACTAAATATAACTTTTTTTATCACAACATTGCATTTAGGTTATAAAGGAAATTCGTCACGCCTTAGCAATAAATGTTGAATAATATGTATAATTATGCACACAATTCAAGATAAAGGCATGTTTATACGTTTTGGACGTTTCATTTGAACAGAATATTTTTGTTTCCATTAGAGATGGAACTAAAAATAATTGAATGGCGTCGTGATCAAGAAATGAAAACTATTCGATGAAATTTTGGTTACATAATCATCGCTTCTTAAACCTTTTTACTATATCACAAATAATGCCTATTAGAACGTTTATTGTTCCCATATCCCTATTTTTATCATCATCACCAGCTCACTATACGTCCCCACCGAGGGGCTCGGAGCCTAAAGTTAGGGTGACTAGGCCATAGTCAAACACGGTGGCCCAGTGCGGGTTGGTTGACTTCACTCATATCTTTGAATTTCTTCGCCGATGCGTGCTGGTTGCATCACGATATTTTCTTTCACCTTCACCGTAAGAACGTCGGGTAGATTATGTGCGTAGGAAAATTAGATAAATCGAAAATCACATTGGTACACGGCGGGATCCGAACCCAAGACCTGTAGATTACAAGTCAAGTGCTTAAACCACTGAGCCACCGACGCTTATTTTATACATTTTTCTATTATGACTATTACATGTTTACAAAATGAAAACATTTTAATTTTAGTTACTGGTTCTGGCGTATGCCGTTGCTGCAGCCCATGCTGGGGGGTTGCTCTCTCCTGTGGGAGTGAACGGTGGCCACTACGGAGCCATTAGCGCGTGGAACCCTTACAGCACCTACCCTGCCAAACCGGCAATAGCCTCACAACAATCTAACATATACCGGTCACCCTTAAACCTTGGCCAGGTACAGAGTTCAGAAAATTAGTACTATTTTAATTTGCTTAAAGACCAAGAATACGAAAAAAGTATTAGTAAACTTCTTTAGCCTAAAATACATCGATTGATTCCTAGAGTAAAATTGGCCTACATGGACCTAATTGGTTCTAATTGAACAATTGCTTGTATTTAAGGTATCAACGTTCTCAAAAGCAGTTGACACTCCATTCTCAAGTGTTCGCAAGTCAGATGTAAGGATCAGCAATCCTGGAGTACCTCTGACACCGGCTTACCAGGGGATCGCGGCTCCTCTCGTGACACACTACGGCGTAGCAGCACCTTTGGCTGCCCCTGTAGCTAAAGTAAGTATTTATTATAACATCCCTGTTGCTGTAACAACGAAAGAAGTACACTCTATACTTATTAGAATATAAATTCGCTGGTCTCGTTAAACAGCTAATTATCTGAACACAGTTTTTCTTTGTCGCGTTCCGGAAATAATGTTAACTATCAATTCATAACTAGGTATATTAATCTCTAACAACATAATTTTGTGTAACACAGGTAGCTGGTGGACTTCTAGGTGTAGCTTATTCCGCCGCTCCAGCAGTTTCCCACATGAGCTACACAAATGGCCTTGGCCTGGCCTACTCCTGGTAAAATGCATCTCAATTAATGTGTAATTATTCTGTATATTGTACTTGTAAGCGCTTTATGATTCCTCTTTATTTTTTACCTGATAGTTGTTAACATTTTACTTTTAAAAATATTATTGTCTCTAATAAAAGTGTTTGTTTTTTCACTTCGCCGTTTTATTACTACATAGTGGTAAAAAATTGTGCTATCTGTGATACTATGAACATGTATGTGTTTTAATTTGCCTTCTTCCGACAGAGATACAGGGCTTAAATCCATCTGATTGCTAAGTACTTTAATTTAGTAAACAGTTTTACTATCTGATTTTTTACTTGTAAGATAAGAATAGAGTCGCTGGTATTATAGTAACCTCCCAAGTTTATCATAGTGCGACAAAATGAATAGGTATAGGTGTCGCTGTTGTCGTTGTTAATGCTCTCAGAAAATCGGTACATTTATTTAAGTTAACAATAAAAATAGGTATATTCAAGTTTAGTCATAGAAATTGACACATGTTTTAATTTCGTGCTTGTTACACGTGCAAAATTATAACAAATATGAAAAGACAATAATCTCTTGGCCTATTGGTATCGGATTTATTTTGGCTGCCTGTACAATGTTTTTTGCCTTAAGGTGAAAATAAAATATTCAATTGTGACAGGTTGTATTGCCAAATGTCAGTGTCATTGAATTTTCAATTGTCAATTCGTGTCGGTGTTGTTTCTCTCTTTCTTATGAACGTGATTTCGTATTTTTGTCCTTGTCTCATTGTAACTATTATATTTGCAAATTATAACAAAATTACTCATCCATGAGAAATATCTAGTTAAAACTAACTTGTCTGAGATGAAAATTAAATTTTTTGTAGAGTCGTGTCAATAAGATACAAGAATAAGATAATTGCCGACGCTTTGTCTAGTCATATGTTTAATCGCGATTCGAGTTGTTTACTTTAAGATATCAAATTGAGTATATAGTGTGTATTTTCGTACGATTTATGAAGCAGTAGATAGTTTTTTTGCAATGTCTGACAGTGGGGATAGTGATATTACTTGGATATTTTACAAGGACCGCCCAGAATGGAGCGATGTTACACCAGTACCAGAAAACGATGGTTCCAAACCAGTTGTTGTAATAGCACATTCTGAGAAATGTAAGTTTATTAATGTGTATTACATGTTTTTGTCTTTTTAGCTTAAAAATCTGTTTTTTTTTTGTAACAAGTTGAAAAACAAGGACTGCTAGGGTAAAGTCCTGTTTCAACAATTTAAGAATTTGTTTTATTTTTTAAACTAAGATTAACTTACGTTTCAAATAAACGGTGCTATTTAAATTTTTTAGAATAAAAATTGATAAAACATGATTTGTTAACCATCTTCTGTTTCTGTAACTTTTAATAAGATTTTGTGTTATTAGGAACTTTGCTATTTTCCTTGGCAGTGTTTTTACAGTTTGATTGATATTTTAATTTTCATGTCTATTATTTGATTCTAGTTGAAGATGTATATGACTATTTCCGAGCTATTTTGCAAACAAATGAAAAGTCTGAACGGGCTCTACAGTTGACTAAAGATGCAGTGGAGTTAAACCCAGCTAATTATACCGTCTGGCAATACAGGTATGTGTTCTTAATTTTAAGTATTGTTACCACATTTTTTCACTTTTATTTTTCTACTAAATGTTATTGCGGCAGAAGTATTTTTTACACCTTACAATTTTTATATTACAGAAGAGATTTGCTTCAAGCATTAGGTAGTGATCTGAGAACTGAACTGGATTATGTTGAAGCAGTTATAAAACAATCACCTAAAAACTATCAAGTGAGTGTAAATTGTAACTATAGCCAGTAATATAAGAATCTTACTTCTTACTAATATTATAAATGCCAAAGTTTAGATGAATGGATGGATGTTTGTTAAAGTTTGTAGCTTAATGGCTGAACCGATCTAGATGAAATTTAGCGTAAACATAGGAAATAATCTGAAAGAACACATAGGCTCTTTACTTTTTTTTTTTTAATACATGTGAAAGCTAGTCTTTTACTATAGCTGTAAAATGTTAAACACAACTCTTTGCATGCATTAGAATTCTATACAATAAAGTATGGGATAGAACCACCTTCAGATTACTTTATAAAACTTATTTGCTCTCACAAGTTTTTTTTTTCAAACATTGGTGTTCCTATTTATGTATTTTATTATGGTTCATAATATTTATTTGGATTGTTATGATTTTCAGGTATGGCATCACCGGCGAGTGCTAGTAGAATGGCTGCAAGATTCAGATTTGGAATTGGATTTAACTCATGATGCATTATTACAAGATCCTAAAAATTATCATGCATGGCAACACAGGCAATGGGCTATTAAGACTTTTGGGTATGTCCTTTTACCATAGACAAACTTTATTGTTGCATGTGTAGAAAAACAAGTAATAAAGACTAGAGTTCATCGGCAAATTTGACCATGCAGTATTGCAAATGAGACCCTATCCGCATGAATCAGCCGTTTTTACACATTTTTTCAATATTACTATGTGTAGATACATGCATACTTGCTGATAGAAGTCATTCTCTTACTGTTTTTGTTAGTTGTTAAAACAACTTCATACTAATATTATAAATGCGGAAGTTCAGATGGATGGATGTTTGTTAGAGTTTGTAGCCTAAACAAATGAAAAGGATTTCATTGAAATTTGACATAGTTATAGAGGATAGTCTGGAAGAACACATATGCTTCTTGCATTTGTTTTTTTTTAATTCCGTGCGGACGGAGTTGCGGGCGAAAGCTAGTTACTAATGAAATTTTTGTGATTACCAAATATATCTCCTTGAACATTTAATTTTAATGTTACAGGTTATTTGAGAAAGAAATGGAGTTTGTTGATAATCTTATCTTGGATGATGTCCGCAACAATTCGGCTTGGAACCAACGCTACTTCGTTATGAACAACCATCTTGGCTGGTCAGATATGAATGTTCAGAAAGAAATTTGTTATACATTGGAAAAGATTAAGTTTGTGAAAAACAATGAAAGTGCATGGAATTACTTACGAGGTGTATTACTGCACGATCCAAAAGGACTGAGCGGTAACACTAATGTCACATTGTTTTGTGAAGAATTGTACTCGGACAAATGCCGTTCACCATACCTACTGGCATTTTTGATAGATGTATGTGATGAAGCAATTAAAAAAGGAGAAATCAACTCTTTGTATAATGCTGAAAGAGCGTTAGACTTTTGTCAGGCATTAGCATCTAAGTATGACAAAATCAGAAGCAAGTATTGGAGTTTCATAGCAGAAAAGTTTCGAAAATATCAATCTAATCAGAATTAATGGATTAAATTATTATGGGGGGAAAGAGTTCTATAATTTATGATATTGTTTTTTGTCATAATAAATAATTTCAATGAGTTTTGTTGTTTGAAGAGCTTAGTTGCATATTATAAATAAAAACTTCATTTGCTTACAAATATATTACCTTTACAGATTTTAGTTACAAACAAATTTTCCTTTTTTTGGTATTACTTGCAATTCTGTGCACATTTAGTTAGTTAGGGTCAGCTTAGTTTTTGTTTAGTTCATTATCTTTAGAAGAACTTTCATCTTGATGTATGAATGTTCCAATATTCATATGAATGTTAGATCGTAGGGCTTGTGCGAATATTCCGCAAGAACAAATATTATCGTCAGTCATGATGTCTAACATCGCCGCATGGTCAATATAACTTGTGCAATTGCATTTATTGCTAGTGCTCATTTTACTGGCCTTTGTGCCAATACTGGTTTTAGACCCTTTTGGTGTAAGATTTGATCTTTTTTGAGTTATTGGAATTGTTGAGCCAGGACAAAACTTGCTTGTACAATTTTTGCAAACATTCAGTGGCTGCAAAATTAATGTTAAGTTTTAGAAAAAAATATATGCATTTTTTTTTGCAAAATGATATTTCTGTTGCACTATTAGTTACCTTGGGTTTTACTTTCGGTGGACTTGTTTTCTTATTTTCTTTGCATTTTTTCATTGTAATAAATCAACGCGTGCTATGGCATGAATAAAAATGTCCGTTGATAGGTAACTGCATGTTGTATTTATTGTATTTAGGCATTATTTTTATTTTGCGTATCCATTGTCATTGTGACTTACTTTGAAAATGTTGTTTATGGTTATGTTTTACCTCTTATGCACATATTTAAAAAACCATAAGTAATTTGCTCTAGATGACATTGTCATTTCTGTTTTGTAATATTTATTATTTACTTCGTTGGAAAAAATACAGCTTATTTGAACAATGCTGATAAATATGTAGTGTCATAAAATTTATTAAATGCATCGCCATGCTACTTTAGAGTAAAGTTCTTTAAAATGCAGTCTCACTAAAACGGTCGATGGGCAAAGATACACACCTCGATAAGGTTCCAGAACCGATAGAGGTTCGTTTACTGAAGCAAAAGTTAGCATGCTTTGCCTGCAAATGCTTAAACTGCGAAAAGTATAGCAGGGATAGTAGATTAAATAAAATTAAAAATGGTGAAAGTACAGGAGTTCAAGTGGATAAAACAATTTCAGACCGGCTTAGTAAGATTACAGCATATAATCGCATGGACGAAAAATCAAAAAAAGTCGATAAGGCAACAGGTAACAGTTTTATAAGTAACCTTTGTAATAACTATATTTGCCCCAGCTGCCACTATATTGTAGAATTTTTGCGTGGACATTTAAATAAAGTTTTTAAAGACGTGGAGACGGAAACGAATCCACTAGTCCGTTGCAACAAGTCAACAGAAAAAACCGTCGATCACTTGGACAAAACTACATCAATGATAAAGTGTGATTTATCATGCCCTAAGAAAAACAAATTGCCTGCTGAACGTAAGGGCGACAAAGTTGTATTTGGAGATTCCAAAAGAGATAGTGCCTCTGATGTAGAAAATATTATAAAAGTTGGTATTGAGAACGAAAAAAAATACAATACGGGAAAATATAAAATAGCTAATATGGAAAAAGGCAATACAGTGTTCATTGATAATCAAAGTTCATCGGATACGGACAGAACGATGTTTTCAAATTCAAAACATACCAGTGTTTCAAAACAATACACGTGTGGAAACTGTGTTTGCGTTGAAAAATTTATTAATGCCATAAGACCGTACGCTTAAATAGATCAAGACAATTTAATATGTTTGAACAAATGCGGACACATGAACATAAATTACATCTAACTTTAAATTTTCGAGGACACTCGTTTTGATTTGTAAAAGAATTACGATGAAACGAATGTAAATCATGTCATCAAATAATGTCATGGTCACATTTTTGTAGATAATAAAGGCCGTACTTAATAAACATGTTTTAGTTCCAATCGTGAACCCATGGGTACAGATTACATAGTAGAGAATATTAATGTGTGAAAGGGCATCAAAGTAAGAAATAATCCAATTAGACGTTTTAAATAAATTATATATTGTATTTTATGTTATTTATGTAGCAGCGTAATGTTTAATAAACCTTGCCGACGGATCCGAAACTTGCACCCATTTAGGCATCCAATAATAGGGCGTAAAGTTATGTTGACCTGAAAATGATTTTTCAAATACATAACGATAGTATTTTGATTCAGCGCTTGTTGGTTGAAGGCCTTTATATTGTTGATCACCTTCGGGTAGCCTCTCCGCAATAATTTCAGATATGGTTGTAAACAACGACTTCTTTACTGATGCTACACCATCGCTAAAAGCTTCTTTGTGTCGCCATAAAATAGAGTCAGGTAACAGTCCGCTTGTCGCGAAACTGTTACGCAAAAGATGTTTTTCTACTCCATTCTGTGGTTGTCGTAGTTTCGCTTCGATGTTGAGGTAGTGGTGCGTAAACTGGATGTCCAGGAATGGTACACGAAGCTCTAAACTAAATGCGCTAGTTGTTCTGTCAGCTCTTAGCCCATCGTACAAGTAGATATCAGAGAGCAACCGAATGCTTTCTTCGTGAGCAGCTGTCGTCGTTGGCGCGTCTCTGAAGTAAATATATCCCTGAGCTACCTCATCCGCGCCTTCGCCACTGAACACTACCGTCGTATCCGTGTTCTCCTTGATGTACTTAGACAATAAGTACATAGGGATGCTTGCACGTATTGTTGTGATGTCAAACGTCTCCAAATGATAAATGACATTGTCCAGCACCTGTCTTACATCGTTCTCATCGAACCTAACCTCATGATGTTCAGTCCCGAGGTAATCTGCTACCGTGCGCGCTGCGGCAAGGTCGGGGGAATCACCCATACCTATCGCAAACGTTTGTATTTTGTATGGCAATTTATGCTCCTTAGCAAGTTTTACAACTAAAGCTGTAATTAACGAAGAGTCTAATCCACCACTAAGCAGGCATCCAATTCTTCGATCTGACATAAGCCTTTTCCTACAAGCAGCTTCTAACAATAACGCAGTCTTTTCATATAGACTATTCAATTTTTCTACTTCCTCCGTTGACACATAAGGTACAAAACGGGGAGGTGTTCCTGGAGTAAAATATCTTTCAGTGTAGTCGAGTTTAATTTTTCCATCATCTAATAAACTCCAAACCTCGAAATGGCCGGGCGGGAACTGACCAAGACTTGAACCTGCACTGGCGTTTTGTTTCAAACCCATTAATCCTTTCGCTTCCGAGCAAATTGCCATCAACCCCTTTTTATCGTCATGTAATTTGAAAAGAGGACGAACACCGTATGGATCTCGTGCAATAAAAACTTTACGCGCTTCGCCGTCGATCAGACAAAACGAGAAAACACCGTCCAATTTTGTAACAGTGTCGGAGATTCCAAACTCTTTGTACGTATGAATAATAGCTTCGACATCGCAGTTGGTTTCATAGGGAAAACTATATTGATCACGGAGACGTGTGCAGTTGTATATCTCGCCGTTGCAAATCAAAGTGAGTCGGGGGAAACAATGCAGTCGCATCGGCTGCATGCCATGTAAGCCGTCGACGATGGCAAGACGTTGAAATCCAAGGACTGCTTGTGGCTCGCGGGAATCCTGCTCAAGGCGCCAAGCGTCTGGACCTCGATGCACAATCTCGGCAAAACACTTTATGCACGTTGGAGTTAAGCCGCCGTCCATGCCAAAAGTTCCCCATATACCGCACATTTTGGATGGTTCTGAAAACATTTACTGAATCAATTAAACTCATTGCATTTAATTAACTCTAGTACAAAAGTAGAGCGGTTCTGTGAAATTGTGCTGTTAACTTAACTCTCGTTTCCTATTTGAGTATGTTGATTTTTTTTAATAAAAACAAGTGTGAATTAGAGACGGTTATAAGTCTTGACATATGAGTGAAATATGAGCAGCGTTAAAAGGTTTATGCAGTGGATACGTTGGCTAAGAATTACTACTACCACAGATAATACAATACATATAACGTTGCACATTAAAGCTTCCCAAAAAAATAGAGAGTTGCTAAGTATTTAGAACTACTTTAACTAAATGAGATTTTGTGTATACTGCGTAACAAATAAAAATACCGTGTAACTATCAATAACGCAAGGCTACAGTGGCTAAAACCGTAAACTTTAGTCGGCTATGCAACCGCGCTATTTTCATAGAATTTAAACGTTAAAGAATTGTCATCGAATACAATTATAAAAATAGTGAAATACAAATCTGTCTTGACTTTTTAATTTTTCATTAAACTGACATCTTTGAACTTAATTTAATAAATATGTTTATGACATTATATAGATATTAGATATTAAATACATTTTTAATTTACGTGCGAAATCAATGCTATAATTTAAAATTCGATGTTACTTACCCGGTTGGTGATCCCTCAGTAATGGTGTTCAGGATATTTTATTTATTAAACGAGCAATATTTGCTGAATTTACTAAATTGTAATATACCGAAAGAAAACCGGCAGAGCTGGTGCTGTGCGGCGGATTGTGTTAGTTCCAGTTAGTGTTCGTTGTTACAGATAATAAAACAGCCAACCAATGTCAAGAGAGAATAGCATAGAAATATCAAAGTTGTCGTATGTTTGAGCAAGACAAAAGAGCATACGTGACGTTCCTTTTCATCTAAAAATAAGTGTAATTATAATTAAATATATCTTAATTTTATTTAAACTACCAAAACAGCGAAAAGTTAAAAAAAACTTTACTGTTTTGCCTTCTATAAGGTTTTATATTATTTGCAAATAATAAATAGTTCCTATAAAATAAAGTCAGAAAAGTTAAGTATTTGTGTTATTCTCGTATGTTTGTTGGACATGAAGAGAAACGTTAGTAATTGTGGCGGGATGTACTGTGGTATCATTTATAGTAGCATTGAATGCTTATTTATGTTGACCGGTTGTGAGTAAATTGATGCCTTTTATTGCATCATCATTGGCTATGTGGTTGCCACACAGTCATATTTGCATGTTGTAATTTGTTGACGTTTGATTCATTGCGTCTGAACTGAAGTCCGAAACAATTAACATAATATTATTTCTAACTAGATTCCCACTAATACTGTTTTTTTTAAAGATCTAAATCGTGACTGGATTTAATTTCTATAAATGAATGATCAAGGCCATGGCATCATGTTATAAGTTATTAATGATTTTATTTTAAATGTTTTACCATGAACTTACTAGCCCAACTCAATCTTGATCTTGACTATAAATATATGAAATACACTTACGCTTTCAACATACTATTTTTTTTATTTATTTTCCTTTTTCATTTAAGTTATTCGACAAACTTAAAGATGAAATTTTATGCAGCTTTTTACATAAATGTTTCTAGATATCAATTGGCGAATTCATGAAATTCTGCATCTTGCAGTCACGGGGCATGGAAGAAAAATGATTTTTCAACACTTGTTACTTGTTAGATCGCGAGAACTGGAAGTATATGAATTAATAGAAGTACCTACAATTTAAAAATAGCAATTAAATGTTTGCGTCTATTTGCTCCATGAATCAGAAGTAACAAAGATATCTCAATAATAAAATGATATCAAAAACATTGGCGGATGGTCTTGTATTTGTATAATTAATTTGATTGCATTTAGATAACTAGTAACATATTACTTTACCACTCAAGAACACATAATTTTTGTTTAAGTATAAAAACTTATCAGCTTACAAATAATAAATGGCCAGTATTTTAAATGTCAATAACAGTTCTTACTAGCCAGTATCATAATATAATTATGGTTGATTTCAAAATAATTCTTAACCATTAAAATTAGTCATAATTAATTAATTCGAAATAATTTGAAATTAACATTAAAATAAAGTAATACATTTTTTAAACAATTTAGAGTGGGTAATTTTAACATGTGTTAAAACTTCGCTAATCTTTGCAATCTGTGTTAATTGCTCTCACGAAAAAAAGAAAAACAAATGACGCACAAATTAGAAGAATAGTTATTTTTTCATTGTTGTTTGCATTGTTTTATAAGAAAACTAAATTTTCAAAGAAGTGTTCAATAAAGTCAGTAAAATGTCATCCACATCATTGCAACAAGATAATCAAATCAAGATTTGTGTTCTCAAATCTAATTTGGAAGAAATAGGAAAGGAGTTAATTATACAAGTGAGACATTGAACAATAGTACTTTTTAAATTTTAATAATCACTCTTTACGCTGTTTTAACATTTTGTTGGTCCTTACAGAATTCGACAATACCATCACTGGACGAAGACAATGAGAGTAAATATCGTGAAGCTATGGAGGTCGTACAAGTTCTTCGTGCTATCAACATTGAGATCGAGCTTCAGAAAGAAGAAAACTGTATGTATCACAAAAAAATAATTGTATGATTATATCACATTTGTTAGCTTTTCAACTATTTTGATATATTCTTAAAAGTTATTCGTTAATCTGTGTTGTTTAACAATTCTATTTATCTTTAGTTAAAACAATATTGTTAGGAAAATATTAGGAAACGGAAGGAATAGTGGGGTAGTTTTATAAAATACATGGCAAGGAGTGGCTCGGGCGCTTAGTTGCAGTCTCGGTGCTCAGTCGCCAACAAATTCAGTGTTTTACTAGTCGCCGCCACGGAACATTCGACATATTTGCATTGTTGCATTGGAGTTCAGTTTGTTTGTTTTATAGTAATTTACAAGTATTGTTAATATGACCGTCCTTCTATATTTTAAAGAAAGTCATTTGTGTCAAAATATGTAATAATAGTAACATGAATAATGAATAATAGTAAATGAATACATTAAAAAAATACATGAAAAATGCTTGCGAATACAATAATTACGGTTTATTCATTTTACTTTTTACTTATAATATAAATGTGAGAGTTTAGATGGATAAATGGAAGTTTATTAGAGTTTGTTAAACGGAGGAACAGATCTCGATGAAATTGGGCATAGATGTAAATACCTTGAAAGAACACATAGGCTACCTAACTTTTTTTTATTACACGCGTAGTCGCGGGTGAAAGCTTATACATATAATAATATTGACAATTTCATAAATTAATTATTACACATTTCCGATTGCTCTGCAGCAAGATTAACCGCGAAGCGCAGACAACTTCAGATAAACTGCGAAGAGATGACCAAGTCAATTAATAGAGCACTGGAAATCCGCAATGAAAACGAAACTTTATTGCAGCAAATTGAAAATGTAATAGATCAGAAAATGTACGTATTTTTATTATTTTTCTATAACCCATTAGAAAAAAAAATCGAGAAAATACAATTTATGTATTGTTTAGTGACCTAATAATTTACGTAAAATTGACAGACTTAATGTCTCTATATAGATACTAGCTTCTGCCCGTGACTTCGTTCGTGCGGAATTAAAAATAGCATTGTAAGTAGCTTGTGTTCTTCCAGACTGTTCTACATCTGCAAAATTTCATCGAGATCCGTTAAACGTTTTCTGTTTTTGGGACACGTGGTAACTAACAGCCATCCATCCATTTACTCTATCGCCTATACAACGTTCCTAATTTCATTCTATTAAATTTGTTTTTATATGATCTTGTAATTCAATATTTTTGTCTCGCTCAGCCGTTCGTATGAAGCATTGTTACGTGAAATAGCTGATCGTTTTCGGAAAATGTACAACGTTTATGTAAGTCAATTACATTTTTTTTTAATGTAATTAAATACTTCTTGTTTTTGAAATGTTCTTCCCTTAATAGTTATTTTAATAAAGGGTAACTTTAGATGCACTTCCCAGAATCGCAATTACGCTCATCCTGCAAGTATACTTACATCTAAGTTGCGAGTTTAAAAGTTTATTTAAAGTTTAACAGCCTTACAAATGAACGCGGTATAAAGTGAAACTTAGGAATAAACTGAGCAAAATTTGATAGTTTAACTTTATACCGCGCTTATTAGTAAGGCTGTAATTATTTTGTCTTGTCTATACTATTATAATAAAGCGTAAACACACACTTCTTTGTTGCCTAAGATGCCAGCAACTACAGCATATTTTTGAATAATTCTTTTTTTAATAAAAAGCCCTACACTTACGTCACGCTTTAGGCTATATATTTTCACGCCATTAAACTTAGGGGGTAAATATTTTGGATAAAAACCCTAACGCGAGAAAGAGAAAATAAGTTGCTGCCAACATCAAGGAAACAAAATTGCCATACTTTGTCGTCATGTCATTTTGACATTTGCAATTGAATTTGACAAATGTAATCAGTAAAACCATAATTTCATACGAATGAAGTCGCAAGGGAACAGCTAGTTTCCTACATAATTTATTACCTTTATGCTTGTTACACACTTGTCTAATACAGTTGGACAGTTGTACCCAGTCGTACATTGTATGGACTTACTGGTACCTATTACACCATGCCAGTAGACAGTTTATTAAGTTACTGATTAAATATACTGGTTAAATGCGACCGATATGAGAAATTGTAATGTACTTAAATGCAACTTAAGTTATGTATGTGTACCTTTAGAATGAAACAGAAATGAAAAAACAGTTAGAGATGATTGATGACGACTTAAATAAGAATAAAGCAGAAGAAAGCAAGATGTACATTTTAGTGAAGGAGTTAGAGATGGAATTGTCCTCTATAGTACCGGATTTGCCTAATAACATTCTGGATATATTGTAAGTGACCTAATTTTAGTTTTTAGTTTCGTCTAATAGTGTAAATATTTGTTTTTACTCTAGTGAATCCGAAGTAGAAAACTGTTTTTACAATTCCCCTTTGGCCCATAAAGCCTGTTATATCCGAGTATTATCTATCTCTGTACTCTAAACTAATATAACAAAGTGTGAACACACACTTCTTGGTTAAGGATGTCAACAATCGTAGTATATTTTTATATATTACTTTTTTAATAAAAAGCCCTACCCTTACGATACGTTTTAGTCTATACATATATTTTCATGCTTTTAAACTTAAGGGTAAATAAATTGTAAAAAACTGTCAAGCGGGAAAGGGACAAAAACTACAATGCAGCCAATAGCAGCAAAGAAACAAGGTTGCCATGGTTACTCATAAATAATTGAAGCATTTAAATTTTGACATTTGCTATTGAAAGTTTTCGGAAATCTAAATAATGAAATACAGTTTTTGTAATGTAGTGCGAATGACGCCGCACGGGAACAGCTAGTCAGTTATAACTTAACAGTTAGTGTCCCAGTCAATTGAATTGTACACGAAGTTTTAACTGTCCAGTTTACATTCCACCTATTCAAATAATTCGTTAGTAAATAGCGAAGACAACGAGGAATACAATAATTAATAATTTTATTTGCTTTAGAATAACTGAATGCAATAAGCATTCTTTCTTTTAAGGGTGTAAATATCCCTTGTGTTTATTATCGTCGTCGTAAAAGGTTTTACGAGAACTGTATACGACCGAATAACTATCGAAGAAATAAAATAATAATGTGTTGTTCAATACAAAAAGATTTTTAATGACATATTTTAGACGTAAAACGGAAATATTGTGCTTTTCAATACCAAAAAGATTTTTAATGACATATTTTTAGGCGTAAAACGGCATTGGAAGATAAATTGAAGACACTGATAGAAAAATGCAAAGAAAAACGAGATATACTTGATCATCTTCAGAAGAAACAGAAATATGGCTTCGATTTTAAGATTTAATAACTAAATGCTTTTTATTTATAATAATTAATTAAAATAATATTCTGTTTTGATTATCGTTTTATAAGATTATCTCAATTCTGGTATATTTACTTTAAATACAATTAAAAAGTTTCATATTGAATTATTAAGTTACGTAAATTGAGTATACCATTATTAGAGAAACATCTAATAAAATTAAAAAAAATGTTTATGATACTTCGATCAAAGTTGTAATAAATTTTGGAGAGAAAACGTAGGTAAGATATTATATTATAAAATTGTTTCTGGTCCGAAAGAGATTTAATAAATATCATCCTATGTAACTAAGTTAAGTACAAGTAGTCAGCATTCAAGTTATTTAATATTCATTATACTATTAAATGTCCTTGGAAAAATTAACCCAAAAACTAGTAAAGAATTCTCTTCAATAGAAACTTTCCGAATATAATAACGCAATTGGAATTAAACGTTGATATAGCTTGTGGATCTTTGCCAGACTCTAAATAGTTTAGAGACAATTTGTAAGGAGAACACGTTCATAACAATGTTTTAATGCCGATATAAAACTAGAAAACATTCCAGAACATTTAAATTCTAACTAGATAATTTTATTTCATGAAATATTGTCCCTACTCATATAACTTAAAACAAGGCAAAAGATAGGGATCTACGGTGATAATAAAATATCTTTCAATCCATATTATTTTTATATCTTTACAAAAAACTTTACACTTTTAATGCTTAAGGGTAGTATGAGGATTCTTGTGTTTGGTGCGTCTATTTTGTAATGCTTGTTGCACCGCGCCGATGGCTGTCGCACCTTGGAAAAATGTACTCTGTAACAAGAATGCGACAGTCATAAAAAACATTCCAGCCATTCAGAAGATTATTTGGATCAAACGCGGCCATACGGACACAAAAGCATTTAAAAAAATATTTTTCGTTGTCAGCAACATAACACAAGGTGTAAAAACAAAAAAAAAATGTAAAAAAATTATAAAAAAAAAATAAAAAAAATGTGCAAGTGTGGATATACATATGTATGTATTTATATATCCACATTTAAAAAAAAAAAACGATGGTCGTTAATAGGTATCAAGGTTGCTGCTTCAGCAAAGGCAGCAGGTGCTACTAGGGCCCCCTCGGGGAATAAAAAAAAACACAAGGTGTAAGTCTTCTTTTTTTACGATTTTTTTCAATAAGGACCCTTCAATTTTATTATTATTAAGATGTGTAGGTTTTATTTACCCGAGAGTGTTTTCAATAAGTTGATTTTAAACCAATACCTACCAAACCATTTCTTATCTTATGTGACCAGGGTTTATGCGTGGTTGTTGAAACTAAGGTGGGTTTAGCTGGTATATCACAGAATACTGTAGACATTTGAGAGCAAATACCAATAACCACAAGTAACAAAGCAATATTCATGGTGACTCGCCTTTTAGTAAATTCACGAGTCTTATTCAACAAGCTTTTATAGACGTGTGGACAAAGTGATTCAAATATATCATAGAGGAGGCATAGATGACACTGCACTTGAAACATTTTTACATAAATCACAAACACTACCTATTAATAAATCCTTAAAACCACATATCAAATCATAATTAATTGTATTTAAATTAATTGTCAATAGATATCATCAAACAAGATTTAAATGTTTATATTTTATTTTGTAGGACTTTTTGGTTTATTTTATAACAAAAGATGAAGCTTACTATAAATTTTTATTACATATTAATTACAAGCGCCCGAAATGGCGCGTACTAAACTTGACAAATTACCGGTAAAAAAATTTTGCTCACTAGCCTCGTCTTTACATTACTTAAATGTCTGCGTGTGGAGGAAAAATTACATTACACTGAATCGCGTGGTGGGATTTCGCAACTCTCTTGATCCCAATTGTCTTTGTATTTACCCGGCACGTGGTGTAAATTTGTAATCGATGTCATCTTTATTTAATAAAATACTCCATGCCTTGAATAAGTATCTTAAACATTTACTAATAAAAAATATTTCTTATGTAACGAGTAATTGATAATAAGTACTGCATATATGTAATTATGAACGTTTTCAGCTACTACATTTCTAAAAATAATAATTAACTTTATGTTAAGTAATACAGTTTTAAATACTAATCAAATAAGTTAAAACAGGGCCCTTAAAATTGTCTTTTGAATTGAATGAACCACATTAAAGACTACAAGCAAACGCATTTAGAGCCTTAATACGCTAATGTAAAGAGGTTTTTTCATTTTTTTCTAACAATAACTTAATTATCTTTCACATTTTTCATCGAGTGTTTATTAATTATTTTGGTGGAAAAGCTTTTATCATAAATAAAACCCAAATATTGACTAATTGGGTGACATTCAATTAACTCAAATTAACGTGTTACTTGTTTTTATAAAACATATAACATAAGCAGAATTTAACAGTGGTAGAGCGCGTTTCAACATCTTCGCTCTGCAGGCCCGGCTCGCCCGGTGCAATACCACGACCACTCAGAAAACAGGCGTGAGCTGGGAACAATTCCGCGTACAGTCTGATGGGTGTGGCACCGGAGGCCGAATTTTACTTCATTTCCATTTCTACCCTTTTCTTATAAGGAAAGGATGGGAAGGGTATGTAGATTCGAAGTAAAAGAACACGCATAGGAAGGGATATTCTGTTTATGTGCGTCTCGTCCTTCATCTGTAAGGGTGGGCAACGCAACTGCAATTGCGGATACCTTTGGGAAGCGGTCGCTTCTCCATTTTAGTAAATTCAGGTGGCCACTTGGTCGTTTGCCATACTGTGATATATAAAAAAGAAAATAATAAGCATACTAATACTGTAAATGTGAAAGTTTCAGAAAGTGGCAGGATCTGCATCAAATTTGGCAGAAATGTAGAGCATAGGCTGCAACAACATAAAGGCTTAAGTTCTTTTTTTAATTCCACGCACAAAGAGTTATTAGAGTTAGTTAGGCGACAGCGAATAGATACATAATAGCGTGTGCCTATAGAAAAAATATAGCGATGGTTGGTCTATGTTCGCTAAAGAGAAAATTATGTAAATAATGTAGGCAAACGTCACGTAAGTAAACGCAGCGGTTTGCCTGTTAATGGCCCCGTGGAATTTTATTATGGTTACACTCCGCTGATTTACACATTTTAGCAACGTTTGATAAAAAATGTATTGTCATTTATTTTTATGTGTTTATTCGACTTTTTTATGCGAACTACAAACATACCGCTTGTTTTACTAAGAATAGATTCAAATTCAATTCTTGAATAAAAAGTACTTTGTGCCTTTTAAGGATATTGCCCACGAGGATGAACTTAATATTTGATATACTTAAATTACTGTGCACAAGTCCATAAAAGTATAATATTTTTAATTGAAAAAGAAAAAGCTTAACTATCTCAATACTTATATTTAGATTTGTTTTATGAGTGATAATACGTTTCTTCGTTAATTCATCTACATTATCAACATTACCAGCTCTGGAGGTAATCAGCAATCGCTAAGAGGCTCAAAGCCAAAGCCTACTCTAATAAAGGGTTACGACCACAGTCAACCATTAAAATCATTGCAACTTCTAAATTGGTATGTATTACGTAGTAGTAATAGTACTAAAATGTGTCCTATCTAGTTAATATCGTTTTTAGTTAAATATAATAAAATATAAAAGTAAAAATTGATTTGTAGATACATAAAAATTCAATATAATGCCGCACTTAAAGTTACGAGAAGTGACGATGTCCAAATCAACATTATTTCGGACTTAGCTGTTATATCCAAGTTAGAAATTGAACAAAGTAAATGTTTGGTGATAACACAAAGTGATATTTCAAACATAACCAAAGTTATTGTAGTTGATACTCGTAAATCTCCTTTCTCGAGTGGCATGGATGACGTTGGGTTTAGCCACATGACATACATAAATAACTTTCACAAAGTTGGTTAATTATTAGAAGTAATATCCTTGACTTTTCCAATATTGTTTTTTGTTTAATTAAAATTCTGATTAATAATATCAATGTGAAAATATGGATGGATGGATAGATGTTTGTGAGAGCTTGTAGTCTAAATTAATGAACGGTTCTCGATGAAATTTGGCACAGATTTCGTACATAGTATGGAGGAACACAGTTTATTTACTAAGGTTTTTTAATTTCGCTCGAACGGAGTCAAAATACAATTTATTTGTAAGAAATTTACAGAATCAGAAAGAAGTACGCAACAAGTTACGTTTAAGCAAAATACAGTTTGTTTATTATTTTTTTGCTTCTCACTTAATTGTATTTCTTTCACGGTCCGTCCCCAGCCAACGCCCTAAAGCAATCCAAGGCCTATTTTCTGAAAACAAAGTATTTTATAGTTATTCTTTTAAAATACAGCTAACTTACAATGCAATAACAATGTAACTTATTAATTTTTATTACTGATGGTAGAACTTTAATTATTATATTAATACTAGCGATCCACTCCAGCTTCGCCTGGGTGGTCCGATTTCCTTTTATGTAAAATATAGGCTATGTTACGCATTGACAATTTAGCTTTCTTATGGCAAAATATTTTTTGAAATCAGTCCATTAGTTTCTGAACCTATGTAATACAAGCAAACAACCACATCCTTTAATACAATCTAATTATAATTCTTATAACATTTACATAGATTTATATGTTAACTGAAGTAGGATTAGTTTGCCAAAATCTACGTAGTGGTTTACCGACAACACGGCCTCAATTAAAATAGTCATTACATTCGCCATAGATATAATCTTTTTTTTTTAAAAAAAAAACGTGCAACCCTATACCTCTTGTTTTAACTTTTATTTTAAACATAGCAATAAAACGATGCGTAGACTATGCGACAAATAGTTTAATTCCATTACAAGTTTTCTTAAGACTATTGATTTTTACCTTATTCCTGGCGATTAAATCCAAAACGTTAACTACAACAAACAAAAGCCGTTTTCAGATTAACGTTTATATTTATGAAAAAACTGTTACAACGGCGGCTATATGGGTATTTATGTACCATTGTTATATCTTACTTCTTACTATCTTACTAATATTATAAATGCGAAAGTTTAGGTGGATGGATGTTTGTTAGCGTTTGTAGCCTAAACGGCTGAACGGATCTCCATGAAATTTGGCACAGGTTTAGAGCATAGTCTGGAAGAAGACATAGGCTACTTTTTATCCCGGGAATAGTTACAGTTCCCGTGAGATTCATTAATTTCGTTTTTTAATGTTCACTCGATCATTCTGCAACGGTTCATCATATCTTATTGAAATTTGGCACAGATATAAAACAAAGTCTGAATTACACATGAGATTAGCTTCATCCCAGAGAAATGTCCGGTTCCCGAGGGATACGTAGCTTTTTGTATTTATATAGTTCGTATGTTTTCTAATACCACGCGGACGAAGTCGCGGGCAACAGCTCGTTGTTACATAAAAGTTGGCAATAATAGAAATTTTCCTATTCTACTAAATCAATCGGGTGTAAATGTTTGAGTTATACTAGTACTAAAGGTAAATGTGATTTAGTTTGATACGCGTATTAAATCTTGTCAACGATTTTTATCTATATATCTATACTTCTATCTATCTATACTATTATAATAAAGCGTAAACACACACTACTTTGTGGCGTAGGATGTCAACAATCACAGCATATTTTTGAATAATTATTTCTTTAATGAAAAGCTCTACACTTACTAGGCTATATATTTTCACGCTATTAAACTCGGGGGGTTAGTAAATTGGAAAAAAACCTTCATGTGGGAAAGGGACTGTAGACTACAAGCTGCCAACAATAAGGGAGCGAGGTTATTATGGTCACGGTAATTTTAACATTTGCAATTCAGAATTTGACAAATTCACAATAAAATATTTTTTTCATAACTTCATGCGGATAAATCCGCACGGGAACAGCTAGTATTTTATACAAAAATATTTTTAATTTAATTTAAATTTTCCCGGACCTAACCGAAATGGAATGTAGGATTTTAAGCCTGTAATATCAGAAAATTCTGGAACGTTTGATTAATATAATTTACGATAATTAAAGATAGCATTTTATAGAATTCTGTGGAGGTTTGATGTTAAAGGCATTCATCAGGCTATGTGAACATAATAAACTAATTCAACCGTTTTTTATTGGCAATGACTATGGGTCTAAAGATACTTTGCATTAACGATGATACCTCTAAGAAAACTGATAGCTTACAATAATAAAAAGGTAAAAGTCAAACATAAGGAGCAATTCGATTTTGTTTTAAGTATATTTATTAAGTAACTGATGAAAATTATGACATAATAACAATATTTATATAGCTTGTAAACATTGTTACTATGTGTATAAATTGTATTACATAAATGTATAAGATTGAGGGATTGTAATACAATTCTGTGACATAAGTGAGTTGAATAAGGATCTAGTTTCGTCTGTTTTTGACGTGGCTGTAGACCTCGTGCGCCGTACCCGCCGCGGAGAGAACGCCGAAACCTTTCCTCTGCAAAACAAACAATTTCACTTACACATCGTATAACAAACAATATTACGTCCCCTTTTCACTCGTTACAAAAAATCTTTATTTATTGTCTGTTTACACTGATGATAAATGAAATTAAAATAAGAAATTGATTTAAACGAATCCGAACTGAATGTGTCATTTTATTGCGAAGATCTTGTTGCCAACATCCAGACCCTCATCAGATCACCACAATAACGTATGACGTGACAATGTTATCAATATTGCATTGTCATGCTATTTAGATATGTATGCCATATTTCAGCTCTATCGGTGACCAGGAAGTAGATCAAATTTAATTTGCAAGATTTTAATGGGTAACATCAGGACAAATATAACTAAACCAACAATAAAATCAGCATTTAGATAGCAAATTTTATAAATTTAATCCATAACAAAAAGTAAACTGTTGTTCTGAACGTGTAATATACTAAATTAAAATAAATTAACGTTAAGATAAAAAAAAAACTGTCTAACTTACAATAACGTTTCCACCCTTTTTGATAGCGCCGACGTTAAGTTTAGGCGCTGCGGTACTGCTTCCCACGAAGAGCGCAAGCACAGTCAGGAACATAAACAAGAAAGCTGATAGTTTCATGTTTGCTTGATTATTAGTACAGTACTTAAAATGTAGGCTAGCTAATGGCAGGCTGTACCACGGTTGTGACGGCAATGCTTCGAGCTTCACCATAGCGCGTATATAAAGGCCTCCAGTAGTGGCAGTTTTCCTCCTGGGTATATCCCAAATGTTGTCGAAAAACCAACGTGGAAAGCCTTAAATCCCAGTTGTATTATAAAACTAATTTGGTATTCTCACCTATGCTTCATAGAATTAGAACCACTATGTTTATTTTATTGAATTTATAAGTAAAATGTCATTTAAATAAGTGAGCACGTTTAAAAGTAGGGTTTTATTGAGTTAGAGATATTAATATCAACGAAAATGTATTGTTATAATAAAGAAATGCCTTACTAAATTTAAATAAACAGATAACTTTATGTTAATAAGTAGGTAAAGAATTCTTTACCACCGAATGCTGGAGAGAATCAAACATAATGTTTTTACAATTAAATCTGCCAAGAACTTCTTTCTCCTATAATAACAAACTCAAGTAAAAGTATATCAAATATTCTGAAACTTCTATTACAATACCATTTGTTAAAAAATTATTAAAAGTAAAATAAACAATTCTACAATCTGAATAAGGGGATGTTGTATTCATATAATTTCAAAATAAATGATTAGCCGTGTATAAAATGCATATTAATTTAGGTTTCCTAAGTGAATAGTAAATTCTCGAAATAAATACAAAATGGGCATATTTATGACATTTTTGGAATTTTACCATAACAAGGTTTTACCTGTAAATCGTAGGATTCAATTGAGTTTATGCATTTACAGTAATATTTATTTACTTATGCTAAGAATTAAATAAAATAATGTAGTTTAAATTTTTTAATAACTAATGATGCTTGTGACGAATATGATCGTAGATATTGTGAACTTTGGTGCCCAGGTCTGCGATCCGGATACCTTTGGCCTGCGAGAGATAACATTTTATTTAATGTATTCACAATCTATAGAAACATAAATTACAAAAATATAGATCAAAACAGCTTCTAACATAATGGGCAAAAATTTTAATCAACTTAAACCCGGTGAGAAAGGCGTATCGGAGAACAGAATAATTGGCAATGTAAGAGCAAAAATCATGTGTTCGTTTAAAATTTCAAACACGTAGATTTACAATCCGGAAACCCTTTAGTATTCAAGCCACTTAGTAGTGGGATTTTACAGAGTCACAACAGAAGCGTTGACCAACCTATTAGAAAGAAATGTAAAAATGAATTTAAATTTGTTATCCTGCCTTCAATTTCTCACCCTTTTCCATAAAAATGAACTCAATTATCTTATAAGCAAGATTGATCATTTACTCACAATCCATTGCCCTCCTTTTTTAATGGCTCCAATCGGTATACCAGGTTTTGCGTTACATCTTCCCATAAATATAGCGAGTATTCCAAATAATAATACAAACATTTTTGTAAAATCCATTTTAGTTAACACTTGTCTCAAATATTTAAATCTGCGTTAAAGTCAAGTTGATTTCTATTTATATGTGCGCGTTAATTGTTTGTTTTCACACGATTTTTCTTCGAAACGGAACGGGGACTCTACCTCGTCCCGTGCGGACCGTGTCATATGTACCGATATACCACGATTCTCTTATACCACATTCACTTTGAGCTTGTATTTAATTTCATGCACATTTAATATAAAATTGGAAGTCGATATCAATTACATTCTTGTGTTATTAGTTTTCATTTTAAAGAAACGTACACATATCGACGAATTTAGTACAATTGTAAAAAATATTTTGACTATGTTTATAAACATTTTAATCAATTCAAATTAACAATATTAAAAACAATCTCAGTTATCATTGAACTAGATATGACAACTAGTAATAATCGTATAAATAAACTAGCTTTCGCCCGCGACTCCGCCCGCGTGGAATTAATAAAAAACAAAAGCAAGTACTCTATGTGTTCTTCCAAAATATCCTCTACATATCAAATTTCGTAGAAATCCGTCTAGCCATTTAGACTACAAACTTTACATCCATCCATTATTATTATGATAACATTAGAAACATCAATTAATCGCAATAATGATAATGAGATCTATATAATCCTAGAAATATTTACTTCTAAAATCTTAAATTTAGATACTAAAGCCAGATGACAAGGTATTATGTTCTAGTGTTGAATTTTATGTCTTGTCTCGTTTATTTACAAACAGAACTATATTCGTCGACGTTAATTGTTCATAATTTTATTAACACTCCGTGTTTTGAACTTCTAAAATTATGATGTCGGGCAAAGACAGACTTACTCGTATTTGTTATTTACTAAATTATTATTCTCTTTCTTTGTTAAGTATTTACTGTACAAACTACGATGTCTGAATTACAAAAGTAATTTTTCATTCTTATTTTTAGATTTTTTATTGATTAATGAAACATAAAAGCAAAATAGAATTAGTTAAATATTCCTTCAGTTCAATATCGCGACATTTTACAAAGTGGGAATTTAAATTAACTATGTTTAATTTTACGTTGATGTACAATAAAATTCCAATCCTCTCGAGCATGCTCGAATCGGAATACCAAACGTGCAATGAATAGAAATCTAACTGGTGTCCCCTCGGGGCCTTTGAGCCTGGCTACTGTATGGAGCGTCCAGCTAAGAACACTGAGCCTATAAATCGGTTTATTTAAAGACATGTATTTTCCAAAAGTGTGTTAAAGCTCGGTTACTTTTAAAAGTTTGAAAGAAGCGCTAATCGTGGAGAAATTGAGAAGCAAAGGTTAGTGTAGTATGGACATGTTATACGACGAGACAATGGGGACACGAACCAGAAATAGTTAAGATTGAATGTGGATGGCTACAAAGGTAGAGGAAGATCGAATAAAGTATGTGTGAAAGACGCAATGCTTAAGAAGGGAGAGGATTCAGATATGATGGCTGATAAAAAAACAAAACCGACTTCCAAACAAAATACACGAAAAACAAAACAAAATGCACTAAAAACAAAACAAAATACACCAAAAACAAAA
>NW_013525325.1:1249407-1251084 GCF_000836215.1 Papilio polytes | reverse complement strand
AAAAAAAAAAAAAAAAAAAAAAAAAAAAAAACATACGGTCGAATTGAATACCTCCTTCTTTTGGGAAGTCGGTCAAAAAGGTATGGAAGAGCAGCAAATAATGTGCCGACCCTCCGTAAGGAATAAGGCCAAGTTAATAATGATAGTTTTTAATCGATGGAACAAATTTTTTTTATTTTTTTTACTCGTCTAAAATTGAAGATGTATGGATGTTTGTTAGGAGTTTGTAGACTTAGCGCTAGAACGGATCTGAATGAAATTTGGTAAGATGTACAATATAATCTAAAAGAACACATAGGGTACTTTTGTTTTTTTTTAATTCCACGTGGACGGAGTACAGGCAAAAGCTAGTTCTATAATAAATGTAAGACCCATTAACACCTAATACTCATTTGGATAACAATGTAAAACGTACTTTAATTATTTTTGCAACAATTGTAAATAAATTGACTTAGAATATATTTAATTTCGCTAGTGCCTTTTATTTATGACTGTGATTTTTAAAACGGCAGCAATATTCAATTATAGTCGGACCAATTTTTCTGGCTCGGCAATTGAGGCACTGCTGTCGCCACAGATGTGGGAAATTACGTTAAAGTAAAAACATGAAAAGACAGCTACAGCAAAAGGATGTTGTGTTGTATTGTGACACTTTTCTTCATTGATAAAGAGGGCTCTATTAAATATTCATAATTTATATTGACGTTTCACCACCGGGTCAGTTATTCTTGTCGGTGTCTACCAGATGTAATTACTTAGTTGTAATTAACTTAGGTAATATACAAAAGGCAACGAGTAGCTTAATTATATTACACGTATATTAAAATTTCTACCAAAGAACGTTTCAAGTTAATTACATTGAATAATTTAAATATATGCGTAATCTTAATTTTGAAGGAACTGTTTATTAACTTTACATTCAAAAGAAGAATATAAAATTAATTAATTTCCTGTTGGGTCATATTTAGGAAGTAAAGACATCAAATATTCTAAAGATAAATAAGTATATAAACAAAAAAATAGATACTAAGGATGGATTGTCTTATAAGAGTCTAATCGAGACACGATTTTCGAAATGGCATTTTGTATAATAAAACTGGAGTGTCTGTTGGTAATATCAAAAGAAATTTTCAGATTTCAGGAAGATGATGTATTTGCGTTGCTGATAACGAAAATCGCATTCAATTTTTATTGTCCGCCTGTCATGCTGTCTGTGCGCAAGCCGTTTTGTTCCAGGTAATCTTCGAAACGGCTGGACCGATTTTGACGGGACTTTCACTGGAGGGTAGCTGACATGGATTGGCATATTATAGGCTACTTTTTAAAATTCGTCGCTGTCAAAATGGTGTGACGGATGGTCGAAATTAGCGTTAACGAAAGTTTGCGGGCGACAGCTTGTTGTAAATAACAATCTACACTTTCCCCTATCGGCTCTATAGGTCACATATCTATTAAATATATTGTAAACCTAGTTATTTATTCACCGTGACTGTGACCTTAATTATTTAATATTTACAAATAAATATTACATGTTTCCATATTGTTATAACGTAAATTTGTTTGTCTACAACATTCCCGCGTGCATCAGTTAGCGAGCGTTCGCACGGACGCGAAAACGCTAAGCGGTAACTATGTGTCAAAATAGAACGTATGGGATTGTATGAAGCTGTTCATACG
>NW_013525325.1:1217022-1246599 GCF_000836215.1 Papilio polytes | reverse complement strand
GTACGAACACCTATCGCGTGGGCGTAAAAAGTCTGCTGACCTTGAACTTTACCGCGGCGTACAAAGTCTGCCCGTGCGAACGCACGCTTACCATCCAGTCAAAGTTCCGTCAAAATCAGTCGACTCGGTTCAGAAATAGCGATCATACTTCATTTTGTCAGCGCGGAATTAAAAAAAATAGCCTAACTATAAAATACCTGTTTATGTCGGCTATCCTCCAGTGAGAGTCCCGTCAAAGTTGGTTCAGTCGTTTCTGATATTATCCTGAACAAGTAGACAGAGAGATAAACATTTTTTAAATGCGATTTTTGTTATTAGCAACGCAAATATATCTGCTAAATCTAGATGTTTTATGTCTATTTTACATACAGATACTCTAATTTTGTTATATTCTATAGACAGATTGGATTCGTTTCAAGTCCAGTCTTCCATCGTGACAATGTGCTGGACGTGTAAAAAATTAAGGTATGTGACATATTTTATTCCCTAAGGCATTTTTATAACAGAATATTTATTGTCTATTGTAAGATTCATTACGCAACTAAGATAAAATTCTCTTGAATTATGTAACGCGATCCTTGATGTATTGTTCAGGACACGAGTGTGTTTGGCAATGATGGATGTACCGACAGACGAACACAGTCTTCATTGTGGAATACACAAGTACACTAGACGTAATGAACAATTGCTTTATTTCGAAAATGATAATAATTATTTTTACAGATTTACATGTTTTATGGATTTATAATTTACAGAATTGGCCCTTTACTATTATTGCTTATGCAGTATTTATGAAACTTTTAGGGCCTGTCCCACCACTGGCTGATAGAGGCTTAGCTTAAAAATGAGGTCACTGTTAGATCAGACTATAATATAGAAATCCGATATATTCATCACATCTTTTATACGTTCGATTGTTATCAGATAATTTACAATTTAGCGGAACAGACCCTTATTAACGTTTTAACAAAAACAATCAAAAATGTTAAGCAAATTAAAACAACATGTCTATTCGCCCTATACTAACAGACATTTTTACTAAATTGCCTTTGGAGTTAAATAAAATCTCTACGAAGTACTTTGGTATGATAAATAAGTACAAAAATGTTGCTGGTTTGAAAACAGATATAATTATATCAAGATACATTTTATTGGGATCAAATTGTTACAAATGGTTATTAAAAAACAAAAAAAAAAACATACAGACGAATTGAGTACCTCCTTCTTTTGGAAAGTCGGTTAAAAACAGTAGAGCGCCAGTAAAATTACATTTGCATAAAACACAGCTAATTCTGTCACGGCATTTAACTTTATAAGAAGCATTTTATGCTTACATTTGAACAATATTTTCTTTCACATTGTAATCTTGTTTAATTTAAACTGATTCAATGAAATACGCACAAACATTTATAACACTAATAAATAGCATAAGTGAGATGACCTCAAAATAACATTAGAAATCTTCAAACCATCTAATGAATTTTGATGAAATTGGGCACCGATGTAGAACATAGTTTACATGAAAAAATAGACAACTTACTATTTTTTTTAATTGATCACGTACGAAGTTTAGATGATCAAGTAGGGAGTGATGACTGCGATGACGGATGATAGAGTGCTTTGGAGGACGAAAACCCGGTGCGCCGACCCTACGGGAGTAGGATAAGGCAGGGGAGATTATGATGATGATGACGTACGAAGTTTCTAGCAAAAGCTATTGTTATTGTAAAGATAACTTAACAGTGGTAGTGCTCGCTTTAACATCTTAGCACGAATGGGCCGGCACGCCCGGTGTAATACCACGACCACACAGAAGACAGGCGTGAAATGAAAGCAATTCCGTGTTTCGTCTGATGAGTGTGGTGCCGGAGGCCTAATTTAAGTCCCTTTCTCTTTACCACTCTTCTCTTATAATGAGAAGTTGGGAAGAGGAAGTGGATTTGACGGTGGGGGAGATGCATAGGAAGGGGAAATATCCTCTTTATGTGCGTCTCCTCCTCCGTCGTATAAGGGTAGGCAACGCATCTGCAATTGCGGATGTCTATGGGCAGCGGTCGCTTCGCCATTTTTGGCGGTTTCAGGTGGCCGATTGTTCGTTTGCCACCTTATGTTTGTTTTTCTTTACAATAGTAAAGCTCGGCTTAACATCACCGAATAGCCCGTCTCGCCCTGTAACCATGACCACACAGTAGGCAGGCATAAAGTTTGTTAATAAAGTTTCTTCTGATGAGTGTGCCTGTCGGAGGCTTAATTTTCGTCCCTTCCCATCCCACCCTTTTCTTATAAGGAAAAGTTTTTTAATTTCCTTTAATTCTTGCTGCTGTAGTTCTTGCAGCAACCTTGTTGTCTTTGCATTTATATGTTTTTTAAATTAATTACCTTTTTTTCCCGTTGTTTATTTCTATTTTTTTTTGGTGTATTGGAAAAGATGGTTAGGAAAAGTTGATTTGCTGGTGGAGGAGACGCATACAAAGGGGAAAAATCTTCTTTATCTCTTCCTCCGTCAATTAAGAGTAGGCAATTTTTGAAATTGCGGATGTAATTAGCAAGCGGCCGTTTCGCCTTTTTGACGGATTCAGGTGGTCGCTCGTTTGTTTGCCTCCTTAAATATAAACAATGTAGAACGATGTTATCAGTGACAGATCTGCACTGACATTACCGTTTGCTGATATTAATCAACGTGAGTGAATACTGGCTTTGATTACTATCCCACCACTTAGTAAAATGGAGTAAAATATCAAGACAGGTAGTATTAGAAAGCAATAATTTAGAAACAAGAGCGGTACGTAGTAAAACGAAGAGCGTGATTGAAATTTATCGTCAATCGAAGTTCTATGTAAATTTATAGTACCCGAGTGAGATACTTGCGAATCCAAGTTGCGACAAAGTTTCTCCAAACGCTTTATAACTTTTTTGTTTGAATAAAATATTGAGTAAATATTCCATTACTAGGCCTTAGGTCAATTGTTTTACAAAATTGCTTTAAACATAATGATATAACTATTATTATATGAATCGATTATTCTCTTTTTAAAATTATTTTGTCTCTGGCTGGCTTTTAAATATACTCGTAAATAAAACAAAGTAAACATTATATGGATTATTCATATTATTTTATGAATCTATTATTTATTATTAAAGCGAGGCGCGGAATACATATTATCAGAAATTTTGTAATTATTCGCATAATCTTTAAAATCGTAATAATTTCCATGCTACGTTACCTCGGCAATTTTTTCAAAGTCTTGATAGATGTAGATCTTTATAGAACAAACGGATTCTATTTTTTACTTAGGTTCAACGAAACTGCTCGTTAATTATTGTACAAAATCTCAGCTGGCTAACGTTATGGCCCAATTGAAAAGTTATTTTTATCGTATAAGCAAAAGTGAGTAGCCTACGTGTTCCTCCAGACTATCCTTCACATATCTGCCAAATTTTATCAAGATCCGTTCAGCCGTGCTGGCCACAAACTCTAACAAACATCCCTCCATCCATCCATTTAAACTTTCGCATTTATAATATTAGTAAGATGTGTTTGTTTAGCTATTACGACTGATAGATGTATGGAAGAGTGGTACACAAGGGGAAAGGCAATATTTTGAAAGCTGTAAAACAGAGGGGATATCACGAAAATTGCGAATTGCGAATGAGTCGTAACGACATCGATTAATTGTGTATGAGATTTGTTGGTGTACGTCCGATAGGAGTACTGTACAAATGCCGTTTACATTTAAAAGCCTAATTGACCTCAATTATGTAAAGTACGCCTATCAAATTCCTATGTCAGCAGAATTTGTCATTTGCCTAATAATTGAAGTTGGTTTATGCACGCTTGCGTCATGAACTACGATACTAATTTGCTCGGCATTTCCATTTATATCTTACCAATTTATGACATATAGCTGTTGCTCGTTGCCCCCGTGAAGTTAAAAAATAATACAAAATATAGCCTATGTTACTCATAGATATCGTAGCATTTTTATAGTGAAAGAATTTTAGAAATCGACCCAATAGATTTTGAGTTATTTCAATACATACAAAAAATGCAAATATTTCCTCTTTATAATATTAGTATAGACGACAAATGTACTGGACCGGCTTATTCACCTTCAGATATCCTTGTCTATCTATAAAAACATATACACAAACACATTGACATACCTGCGCAAAACCACTTGGGCTGTAAAATAATAATATATTACATACTAGCCGTTGCGTGAAGCTTCGCATGTTATCGTTTATTATTTTTTACATAACATAATTTATATTTTAGGTGAAATTATAAATGAACCAGGATGTTGCTATTTTCCCCCACAAACGCACTTGATGATAGCCACAGAATGGGTTTTGGAGGGTAGGAATCATACAAGACCCTGACTAACTTTTGAAAGGCCAAGAATCTGTTAAAAAGTTACTTCGTAACAACAAAAGGATGGTACTAATTAGAAGTTCGTAATCTCGTAACTTGTCTGAGGCTGACTGAAAGTTACATTTATTTAATTATGTTTTGTTTTTGTTCTTTAATTGTATATGAAATTTAAACTTCAAACTTAAACCCTTTTAAGTTAGATGAAATACGTAACTTCCGTGTCTTAAAGCTTTAACGAAAGATGATGAATTCACTGTATATTTTAGTTATAAAGTGTTTTTGTAGTCGAACACTTTGGCTTAAAGAAAAATAAATTATGTAACATTAAAATTGCGAATGAATAAACCTACAAATAGATACTATAAATTAGTTCAATATTAACCTACGTTTAATTATGTTAGTGTATTTTGTTTTGATTTCAATTTTTACCAGCTTCGTCCGTGGGTAATTAAATATTAGGCCATGCCAATTTCCGACAGTTTACGTTGTTTACATCCAAATCCATTCAGTCCGTTATTTGTTCCGTGGTAATAAAAACCAATATTTTAACATAATATAGATAAAATCGTCGTTTTCTTAAACCGAATCGCACAAACATAATTAGCATATTATATTTGAAGTATATTTCTTATGAAAAGAATTCCACGTCTCCGCTGTTACATAAAATGCGTCATTAAATTGTCGCTGACAGATCGTGGGCGCAAAGATATCGATTGTCCATAAGTACAATATCGAATCTAAAAATTGCTACTTCATAAATATGAGCGTTTAACAGGTGAATACTAATTACAAGCGCCGCTGATATTAAAACAGATGTAAAAATTTGAATGAAATTTGCAGTTTAGGCGTGTAGTTGCTAATCGTAAATTACAAGCTATTTTTAGATTTACTAGTTATTGCTGTCAGTGTGGAATTTAAGAAAACATCATAAGTAGCCTATGTATTATTCTAAACCATGTTTAACATGTTCCAAATTTCAATGAACCGTTACGCCATCTACGAGATAAGTAGTAATAAACATGGATCCATTAAAAATTAGCATTGATAGTGTTTTGTTATTTTTTTGTTTTACTTCTTTATTAGAGGGTCAGAAAACCCCAGGTAAGTATCAAACTTCCTAGTAGTTTATTTCGGTAAAGTTCCAAGGATGCTGTTATGACTTACAATATCATAAACTGTACGCAACCTGCGCTCCGTAAAGTCTTACGATCAGATTTACATCTTTATAGCTTCAACTTCCACCACACTCTTGCATTCTTTTATTGAATAAAACACAAGTCACGTTTTTACTTTTGTCAAGGTTGATTTTTCCGAGTACGAAAAAAAATCTTCACTAAAAGCGTGTAGAAATTACTTAATATTTGAACACTTAAAACGTTACTTAAAACTGGTTATGTGCTTTATAGTATCCTGTAAACAATAAAGGTAACCGAAAAATCAGGGCACAAAGTACCGGGCTAAGAAAGTTTGAATCTTGCATTGTTAGATTTCTGTTTTTACGTAGATTACTACTAAGTTAATACTTTTGGTAATAGGTTGAAAAAAGGGGCGAAAGTAAGTTTTGAACTTTTAAATTTCACGCGGACGAAGTCGCGGGCAACTTCTATAGTATACTACATTAGTTGTTACCCGCGACATTACTTGTTTGTCATTAAAACACTGAGAGCTTAAGCGCTATTCAGATGGTATGGTGATATGATCTAATGAGTGGTTATGACGTAATAAACGTCATAAGACTAGTAAGATACTAGAAGTCTGTTTTATGTAAAAGTAATAAACAAACATTGATTGTAATTTAATGTTGCGATCATTATCGTTACAACATCACGAGTTTAGTTTGCCTTGCAAGCTTTTTTCTTTTTTTGTTTTCTGGTTACTTATTGTTTAACAGTGGCAGAGCCCGATTTAACATTTTCGCACGAATGGGCCGGCTCGCTCGGTGTAATACCACGACCACACAGAAAAAAAGGCGTGAAGTGGAACAATTCCGCGTTTCGTATGATGAGTGTAATGCCGGAGGCCTAATTTATGCCCCTTTTAAGAGGAAAGGATAGTAGGGAAAAGTGGATTTGGCGGTGGAGGAGACGCGTAGGAAGATGAAATGTCCTCTTTAAGTGCGTCTCCTCCTCCGTCAATTAAGGGTTGGCTACACATCTGCAATTGCGGATGTTTATAGCCAGCAGTCGCTTTCCATTTCGGTGGATTCAGGTAGCCGCTTGCTCGTTTCCCACCTTATATAATAAAAAAAGAATTAAATTTTTTAACATATACCTTAATAGTTCTATCGGTAATCGGTAACAAGTTTAGGTACTTCAGGTGACAGGAGCGGCCTGATCTACGGGTGCAATACCACGGCTACACAGAATTTAAGCTGTAGGCCAAAATCGAGATAACTTCAGTAAGTTTTGACGACAGAGGGGATCGGTAGGAAAGGGAAATATACATTTCTGTCCATTACCTCAAGTCCAAGGTATTCCACAAGTATAAATAAAGTCAATCATGTTGTTTTTGACCGCTACAGACACTTCCCCGCGAGATACTACGGTAATTTTGAAATACACAATTTGAAATACGTGCTCGTAAAATCGGCAATTCAAGTATATCAGAATATTGGAAATGTGGCCGATAGATAACATCAATATTGGATGCATTTCTGTTATGTTTGTAAGTAAACAGAAACTATAAAGCCAGTGAAATTATTTTACCTTACAGTTATAGAAACGAGTAATTTTAGTGCAATTTCATTTAGCAAATTCCTCAGAGATGTACAGCTATTGTCCGAAGGCGAATCGGACCGTGCGACCTTCGTACACTGGTCTTTGTATTCTATGAATGTGTCACATAAATGTAACTAATGCTTATGAAAAAAACTCCATTGTGGCGAATAACAATTTGTAAGCTAAACATTTACTGTATTACGGTTTATTACCAAGAAGAAAAACTGAAAAATGCTATCTTATCCTATGAGTAATAATACTTTTACCCCAACCAGTTTGTATGTTTGTGACCAATCATAATCATATCAGAGTTATAACATGTGTAACTAAACAGTGTATAACAGTGTATATTGGTATAACGACAGATATAGAAAAGGAGCTGTCGCCGGCAAACTTCGTTAGCGTTTTGGACTACCCGTTACGCCATTTTGACCGCGCGGAATTAAAAAAGTAGCCTATATATAATATGCCTATTCATATCAGCTACCCTCCAGTGAAACTACTGTCGAAATCGGTCCAGCCGTTTCCTAGATTGCCCGGAACAAACGCGGTTTGCTGACAGACAGAAAAATTTTAAATGCGATTTTTGTTATCAGCAATGCAAATGTTCCCGAAATCTGGAGTTTCTTATGATGCTACAGACACTCCAATTTTATTATATGTATAGAGATATAGAACATAAAGGTGTTTAGGTTGATCTTAAGAACTTTCTATATCGAAACCTATTAAATGTTTTATCAATAATACTAAAAGTCTATAGCAAATGATCACGTTGCCTTCTCCAGAGCTCATTTGATCTTATTATTTCACAAGAAAAATGTTTTTCTCCAAAACTTGGGCCATTCCTTGAAGACGTAGGTTGTAACTGTCTTATTGAGTTAAATATTCTGTTTTCGTTAGAGAAACGAAATTATTATAGTATTCAAGCTTACTTTATCTATAATTACTAATCTACGAGTATACTAATATTATAAAGAGGAAAGATTTGTATATTTGTATTTTTTGTAATAACTCAAAAACTACTGGACCGATTCTAAAAATTCTTGCTCCATTAATAAGCTATATTATCACTAAGTAACATAGGCCATATTTTCACTTTTTTTTCTCGCGGGCGAAGTCACGAGCAACAGCTACTCATTAAATTAGATACGCGTAATGATTAAAATGATGAAATGCGTAGCAGTTAAACATTATATTTCGCAACATTTAACTAGACAATCAGAAATGTTATATAAATATAACTATATAATACCGAAATGGTAATACAATCGCATTTAAATTAACTCTCCGCTTTTGCTTATTAACACATAAATAAAATTAGTTGAATAACATGAGATTTTATTAGATAACTTGCAAAATCCTCTAACTCTATACATATATTGTACCAGCAGCTACTCGCGACTTCGTCCACGTGAAATTAGAAAATAATTAAAAATTTAGCCTATGCTGCTCACTGAAAACGTAGCTTTTTAATGGAGAAAGGATTTTTGAAATCGGCGCAGTCGTTATCGACATGTTTCGATACATACAAAAATACAAATCTTTCCTCTTTATAATATTGGTATAGATTTATTGTTTATGATTACGCGCATAGAAGGAAAGATTTTTGAAGTATCAAAGATTTAATTTTTGTATTCGTTGTGATATTTCGAATGTTAAAAGGTGGCAAACGAGGGAGTGGCAACCTTAAATGGCGAAGCCACCGCTGCCCATAGACACCCGTAATTGCAGATGCGTTGCGTACTCGTCATTTACGGAGGAAGGGACGCATGTATAGAGTATTTCCCCTTCCTGGGCGTTTGCTTCCCCAAATCTACTTTCCTTTTTCATATTTCCTCATAAAAAATTGTTGAACCCTATCCCGCCCTCTATAATTGACGTAGTATTTAATTCACACAAAAATCAATACTAACGGTAAATGTTATTCTGACACGCGCTGAACGTAATTAACAAATAGAAGTTATTTGAAATGACAGAATGATGGAAAGCGAAAGTAAATTATATTCAACTTAATTAAAATTCAAAATCAGCAGATAAGTACTGGACGTAATTACATATTTCATTACTTATTCCAGTAAGTATCTATACTATTATAATAAAGCGTAAACACACACTTCTTTGTTCTCTAAGATGTCAGCAATAACAGCATGTTTTTGAATAATTCTTTTTTTAATAAAAGGCCCTATTCTTACGTCACGCTTTAGGCTATATATTTTCACGCCATTAAACGTAGGAGGTAAATATTTTGGATAAAAACCCTAATGTGGGTAACGGACCATAAGTTGCCGCCAACATCAAGGAAGCAAGACTGTCAATGTTTGTCATGTCATGTCATTTTGACATTTGCTATTGATCATTTGACACATGTAAATAATAAATTTAAATTTTCATAATTTTATGCGGATTAGTCGCCAGAGGAACAGCTAGTTTAATTATATGTCTAATTTCAATGCCAACATTTATCCTTAGGTGACGGAAAATCTTAAAAAGGTCTTTTTTATTTAAGAGTAGAGGCTAACTAGCAACGGGAACACTAAGGTGATTATCGATGCCCATGGACATCCGCAACGCCATAGAAACTGTAGACGGGTTGAATTAAAAAAAAAAACTATTGTATAATAACCTCCTTCGCTAGAGAAGCGAAGTCGTAATAAACATTTTCAGTTTTTAGCACAGAAACTATTTATTTTATAGAAATAATGAAATATAACTTGTAAATAATACAACAGTAACATGGTAAGCTACTAAAAACTATCGGTAAATGTTAAAATTACGAATTTGTCCACTGACCACTTTAAATGGTCGCGATTGATATCGATGACGAAAATTGGAAATAAAAATAGAGATAGATTAAAATTACTTTGTCGATCCGTATTCTTCTTGGGTGCGTCAGAGAAATTATCAGTCATTATCAGTTATTAAGGTAAAGCAACTCAAATAGTGATACGTTTATACGTTTTACGTTTATCACCTTTAGGTACTATCTATACGTTGCTTTTGGTTACTTTTTTGTTGATGCAACGCGGATCCAGGGGGAGGGGGGGGGGTCATGGGGGTCAAGACACCCCCACTGAGCTGGTTGGTAAAGAGCTTGACAAAATATATTTAGATATTGTGATATGTGACCTCCCCCTGGCCTCCTCCAGCCAAAGCTGGATCGCCCTTGTGTTGATGTGTGGGAGATTCCTAAAGTAAGTTATAAACTGAGTAGAATTTTTTAATTCAATTGTTAACATTTATCGATGAATTCATGAATAAATTTGAACAATTTGAGCACGTTAAACTGGGTTTGCCACATGTGTATGACGCGTTGCGTTGAATAGGAAGCTTGCATAACGAAACGAGACACACAAATATGTTAGTGTACATAACAATGGAGCGTCGGTGGCATCGGGATTAAAGCACTTGACTTGTAATCTAAAGGTTTTGGGTTCAAATCCCGCCAAGTGCTAATGTGATTTTGGAATTTCATATATACATAGTACCTGACGTTCTTACGGGAAGGAAAACATCGTGATGCAAACTGCACACATCGGAGAAGAAATTCAAAGATATGTGTGAATTCAATCCCGCAGTGGGACAGCGTGGTTGACTATGGACTAGTCTCCCTAACATAGGGTGGGCTCCAAGCCCCTCAGTGAGGTGATGATGATGATGACGTTAGAATATTGATTTGTACTATTGTTTACAGTATACGAGTACGTTTTTACTTGTCTAATAGATAAGCCATTTACGCAAAACTCCTACAAAACTACGAAGCCCTCGAGACTAAACTTATAAGTAGATATGAAGTAATTGTTATCAGTTTTGTTTCACCGTCTGCTATTTATGACCATTTGAGTTGCCACACATGTATTTAATGTTACTGTTTCCTTTAGAACTTGACCAACATATTATTATTACATGTTTAGAAATGGCGAGTTACTTACGAGTAACTTTCTTTTTGACCGACTTCCCAAAAGAAGGAGGTACTCAATTCGTCTGTATGTTTTTTTTATGTGTGTTACGGCATAACTCCGCCCAAAGGTAATGCTTGCAGGTGGGTCCCATTTTTTTGTTTTTGTTTGTTTGGAGTCAAAGACTACGACGTAGTTAAATAGTTTAGCCCAAAATCGCGCGACGAAACTTAGGGTCATTTTTGCTTTCTTTGCTTACGTAGCCTGAACGTATAAGACTTACATAAAAATTATGTATGGAAGAATTGTAGCCCATTAAATTTTCATGCTAAACTTTCTCTAGTTATATCAACGAATACTCAGACGTTATAAGAGCAGACTTCGTTAATAGGCGTATTACGAGTCAATGTTCTGTGACTGTTACAAGCGCCTCGATAATACAAGTTGATTCTTCGCATCGTTTACAAGACAAATAATTAAGTTCATAATGAGTACAGTCGAAGTATTCTCAATGTTTGCACCAAGGTCGCTAGTTCAATGCTCTTGCCACACACAGACTTAAATAAAGTAACAGTCAGATGTAAAAATCATGAAACGTTTATTTTATTACCAGCTGGTTTATACCCACGTTGGCCTTGGGTTGCAACACTAGCAGTGCTGTATTGCTATACAGCTCTGTAACACTGCCGCTTTCGTGTGGCACTAGTATATGTCACAAAGGATTAATGTTTTTAACTCAAAGAAAGTAAGTGTTTCATTTGTGTTCGAAGTTAGTCATTCAACAGCTCACGCGCCAGCCACTTATCTGGGCTAAGTCTTCAGCTACTATCAAAATGGTTCATATTCGTAACAGTTTTCATAAAAGATTTACATTTTGGTGACACTTTTATCCCCACTGCCGACGCCCATGAAGCAGTGTTTAGAATTGAAAAAAAAAGACATGTGAAACTAACGGTGCCCTGGAAAGCCTTCCCTAACTGAAGAAAAACCCATATGCAAATAGGCTCCCATGCCCCACATCGAACTACCCTAATGCTGGTAAGGGGATAAAAAAAATTTTAGCAAAGGTCACAAAATGGCGATAGAATTAAAAACTTGATACTTTTTTTTTCTTGAGCGGCTCCTTGTCTCCTCATGTACACCTAATATGGTTATCAAGGACGTTTCTTTCGTTTTTCAGGTTTTTATTCTATATTTCTTTACATAAAAATAATAACACTACAATACGAATATAAATGCAATAAAAACTTGATACTGTCTCTGACATCTTTACACATACTGAGTTCCGTAATTATGTTACAAGGACTCAAAGTCGTAAGTAGTTACAAGATGTCTCTTGTTCATCCTTTACAGATTATATTACATCTGTTTAGAAAACTATACATGACGTAGGAAAACAAAAATTATAGTCCAATCAAATTAAATACATTAGGTATCTTATCATCAATCAAATTATACTAAAATCTTCGACTATCCGAGGAGCTACAGTAACATCTGGATATAAAATTTATTAAAAACCTCGAGTCCCCGAATCGTTGGGAACAGAGATAGTAATTAATTTGAAAAATCAATAATCCTGACAATCAGTCAGTCAGTATAGTCAGTATCTCTACATATTCGAAAGAAAAAATACTGTAGTTGAAGTATTGCAATAATAAGATATGACAGACAAAACTTTAAAAATATCTAGCTATGATCTGTCAAAACACACCAACACGGGTAAATCAGGCACAGGACCTGTAATTAAATTGATAATTTTATATATCTACTATGTATATATTTGATAAAAAAACACAATATATTTTTCATAGAATTATGTACCTATTACTCGTTATATGTAACTACACTGTATTAAACTTCTCGCAATTTCTACTAGGATAAGTGATGTTTAAACGACTTGATTTGTTGGAAAGACTTCCTGAAGTTAACGACCGCTAACTCCGAGCACTGCTCACTGACTCACATTTTATAACCTTTAGAGTAAATGCATGTTCTACTGCAGGTCTTCGTAGATGTTCGCAATAAGAGTTATATTAAAATGACCTTGTAACCACATTATTCTGGACGTACTATCAAATTTAAGTTGGAAATCTGTTTTTTTTAACAAAAATTTAAATAACTTTAAAACTATAGAGAATCGGGCAACATACTTTGTATTTATGGTAAATGATAGGCTATTGAGGTCCTCTACCTTCACAAAACCGTTGATCCGTCCGTTAAGAATCACCTGTTTAATGGTTTGATTGGCAGGCCAGTAGTCAGAATTAGGATACACTTGTCCAAAATAACAATTAAAATTGACTCATTTGTGCCCAGTCCATCACATTAAAAATAGCACTTGTTTGGTTCGTCCATCACTAAAAATATAATGCTGCATGACAAAAAGCGATGTGATTTAAAAACGCTGCCATACTAACGGATTGGGAAATTTTAAAGGAAAGATATGAGTATCAGCGAAATCAATTTCATGCGTTAAAAAATCGCTAGGGCGAGTGAAGTCTTATTATTCGAATATTATTTTTTTTTATCCTTGAATACCTTAATTTGACGCAGACTTTATTAAATTCTACAGTTATAAGGACTTCGGTTTTTTAACTTTTTTCCTTTTTGTCTTCATTGAAGTTATAAGCATTTTGACATTGCAAACAGTAAATAATGAAGGCTATTTAAAATACCCGGTTATGGAAGCGCCTTGAAGACTCGTTAGATAAGGGTGTGACATTGACATTCTTAAGCTCAATTGAATAGATACAACGCGAATGTTGACATCCGCGTGTCACTCGGAGGTTATAATGAAAACTACAGACGTGGATTTGGCTGAGGAGGAGACATAGGATACGGAAATATTCTCTTTCATATCTCTTTGTTCGTCCCCTTGTCTGTCCGTTAAGGTCGGCAAAGCATCTAACTCGACATCGAATATCGATATCTGATTTTTAATTTGGTAAACTCTAAATTGATATTCAAAGCATGGATTGTAAGTTATTATATTTAAACAGATACATACATAAGCTTTGCCCCCTAGTTGTTATAGTGATAGTTAAATGACTATATCACATATAATATAACACTTATATGAGGTATCGAAAATGTCATATTTTGAACACAGCATTTTTTGAGCTAAAAATTTACAAGTAAGAAAATAAAAAACTTTAACATTTAACTTCTAAATATTTTAACAATTTATATATTTGCAGACGAGCCAAGTAAGTACTCCTGTTGGTTATTCATACTTTGTCCTCGTTTGACAAGATTATTTATGTTTCAATGTTTTGTTTGTAGAAAAGCAATTTGTTATCGAATAAAAGCAGTTTTTGAGAGTCACGTTTAGCATTTCTTTTATTTTGTACTTCATTGTCGATGACTTGGAGGTACAGCTATTCATGTATTAAATTACATCCTGTATGTACTTTAAATATATGCTAACAATAATAAAAAAAAAAACAAAAACGTTCGAGTCACTAAATCTATTAGATGAATATAATCGATTACGTCGATGAAAATATTAAAAAAAAGAAAAAAACGGCGAGTGCGATTTGGACTTGGTACTTGTCAGTATTTTTAGAATTATGTACCTCACGTCTCATTCGGGGAAAGACGACGAGTAGAACGATGAATCCCATTTGTCAAAATCCATTCAGTCGTTAAGGCCATCACAGAAATTACATACGTACAAAAATACATAAAAACAAACTTACATAAGTGCGAACACAATTCAACTGTTTGCGGACCATTATCTATTGTGATAAAATATGTCTGTTGATCAATAATTGCTTGTTATAACGTGTCACAAACATTCATATCATGTACTTTGATGGCTTATATTTTTTTTTATAATATAAAGTGGCAAACGATAAGCGGCCACCTGAATCCACCGAAATGAAAAGCGACCGCTGCCCATTAACATCCGCAATTACAGATGCGTTACCTACCCTAAATTGACGGAGGAGACGCACATAAAGAGGACTTTTCCCTTTCCTATGCGTCTCCTCCACTGTCAAATCTACTTTTCCTTCCCATCCTTTTCTATTAAGACAAGGGTGAATTTGACTGTTCACAACAAATTTATTGTGTCCGTGATTATGAGATCTGATATAAATAAATATAAAAGCTAAATACTTGTTCTTTGTTCAACTTTGGTGTTTAAAGCACCAACATGTAAGCATTATAATGAACTTCAAAGTTAACAGATTAGGTAAAGCTACAATAACGCTTAGTTAAGCTTAATTAATAAAAAAATGAACATCAGAAATAATCATATTCTTATGTTTAGATTATGCTTAAAACAAAGTATTATTGTAAACTAGCTTTCGCCCGCGTGGTTTTAAAAAAACAAAAGTGAGTATACTATGTGTTCTTCCAGACTATCCTCTACGTCTATACCAAATTTCATCAAAATCCGTTCAGCCCTTTAAGGTAACAAACTCTAACAAACATTCGTCTATCCATCTACACTATCGCATTTTAATATTAAGTAACAATGATATTTCTAATTAATAATTTAATTATTTCCATAAAAAAATAATGTTAACACAACCAAGAGATTCATTTAAATTGTTGAGTTTCGTTGTTAGACAGATCCTCACTTCGATTTAATCGCTATTTACTAATTATGTACGAACTTGTATCTTTGTGTACTAATTGGCTCTTAAGTACCACCTCTTTACCTCGCTGTTAATACAATTATTGTATTAATCAATTAACTGGAAATACTTAGCAATACTACTTCTAATACACTTAGCAGAATAATTCTTGTTGCTATTCAAAAACAAAATTACAATCTTTACCCTTTTCTATTAAAATGAACTGTTCCCGTATGAAAAGTTTATTACGAGTACATTGTTTACATTTGTCTAATTATCATCTACAAATGTTAAAATTCAAATGCACGAATGACAACGAAGGCTTTAGACATTGTATAACATTACCGTTCCCATGGCAACTTTGCTTCCTTGATGTTGGCAGCTTTTAATTTTTGTCCCTTTCCATCATGGCGTTTTTTCTTCCAAAAAATTCACTCCCTAAGTTTGAAAGTGTGAAAATTAATTGCCCTAAGCGTGTCGTAAGTGTATGGCTTTTAACAAAAAAAAATGTTCAAAAATAGCTTTATTACATTAGTATAAATTATAGATAGATAGATGTATACATAAATCGCAATAAGCGCTGCGTATTTTAACGTTCAAATCAATGGTCGAATGTGACAATGATTCGTTAGTTTTAATTTGAAAGTTTGGCAAATGTCCTATTTCGACCGCAGCTACGGACCAAAGTTTGGGTATAAATTTAAACTGTTACCATTATTTATAGGTTAAAACGTATACCAAACAATCTGCACTCTGGCTATACGCTGGCAAAATTTCCTTATAGTAACAACAGTTAACTATAGTTAAAGCTTGCAATTTTCGTTCCCGATGAAAAATTTTGTGCGACTTTCGTACGAAATCTTGGCCAAGATAACATCTAGCAACAACATTTTCGGTACAGTCTTTTTAAACGAAACCGGTTGATTATTGAAACGTTCGTGCCGCTTACAATATAGCAGATGACCATATCCGGATTAGCATTTTCTCCAGTACTGCACATGTCCAAATGTTGTTGGTATTTCGAATTTAAACTTCATCTCATTTAATATGCGGTTACATCTATTAATGCCAATCCCTAAGCATAAAGAGTAAATAAAAGCAACAAGGAGCACTGAGCGGATTTAAAGTGTTTGAAAGTCAAAGAAAGCCAAGAGATTAGTTCAATAACGCTCCATTTCTTTTGTATTAAATCGTAAAAGGCAAGATGCGAACGGTGAATTGTGAATATTTTTAATGTTTATGTTTAATTTGTTTTTGCCATGTGCTTTAAATCACATGTATTACGAAAACGTTTTTGCGTACAAAACGTATTGCACTTGCAAAAACGTATTTTTGAATTCAAAAATGCAAAAATAAGTAACTTATGTGGTCTTCTAAACAATGCTCTACATCCATGCCAAATTTGAACGAGATCCGTTCAGCAGTTCAGGCTGTACTATCTATCAAGACTTTCGCATTTATAATATTAATAAGATTATTTTTCTGTACTTATTTTTACATTGTGAATGTATGCATACATTTGTACATAGAATAAATAAAAAAATAGCAGTTAAATACTAAAGGAAATTTAAAGTCAACATCGGTGAGTCATGCCGCTGGCCAGACATTTTGCCCTCGGTCTCGCCCGCCTTAAACATTGTACGATGCGGGTTTTGGATATGTTCCAATGTCGTGATAATTTTACATAACATTTGTTTCTTATCGTATTTCAATTTTGTCAAATTCAGACGTACTTCGGAGAAGTTTCAGTTCATTAATTGTTACAGTGATGCAGGTGTACCTGTTGGGCTTTATAGTAGAAACGACGGGATAAGATATAATAACTAAAAATAAACTTATCCTTTCACAAGTTGAAGAAGTAATGTATTGGCAGTTCACCGAAACACTAAACTTTGAAAGGGGTCTACAAGAAAATACGTTACTCAAAATACTTAAGATGTATTATTAATATCTTGTTTAAAGGTAGAAAAGCGATTTGTAATTTTTTGAAATGTTTTAAAGATAATTGAGACAATAGCATCACTTAAGAATTAAAGAAAATATATTTTCATAAACTGACTATTCGAAGTCTCTATGCTTACCATCTCAAGAGGCTTTAGTTGGAAATAGAAAGTATTGTGAAACATCATTGAGATTTTACTATCTATCTTTAATTTTGAACTAGCTGTTGCCCGCGACATCGTCCACACAATATTAAGATAAATGATGAATCCTATAACATGCCCGTCTGTGTCAGCTACCCTTCAGTGAAAGTCCGGTCGAAATCGGCCCAGCCGTTTTGGAGATTTCCCTAAATAAACGCGGCTTACAGATAGAGAGACAGGGAGACAGACAGACAGGCAGACTGACAAAAATTTTCTAAATGCGTCTTTCGTTATCGGCAACGCAAATACATCATCTTCCTTAAATCTGGAATTTTTCTATTGATATTACAAACAGACACTCCTATTTTATATATGTAATAGAAATTTTATATGCGTCTGCTCCTCCGTTGGTTAAAGGTAGGCAACGAATCTGCAATTTCGGATGTCTATGGGCAGTTGTAGCTTTGCCATTTCGGCGGATTCAGGTGGTCGCTTGCTCGTTTGTCACCGTGTTTTTTATTAAAAAAAGAAATTCTTATTATATATTAACTGTGCTTATGGAAATCCATGTTGTACTTAATTTTTTGCAGCGCCTTGTTATTTTTATCAGCAAAGCGGCGGTATTGGTATATCTTGTAAAATATTAATTTAACGTAAGCGGTCTCTTTATAAATAATTTCGACCTTACCAAAGTATTATGAGGATGCGATCGGACTTAATTTTTATTAGGAAGATTTACATTTACTAGTCGGAACTACCTATAATTGTACTTTACATTAATTGTTGTTACAACTTAGCGATGGCTTTTAGCAGTCGTTGCTAAATATGGCGAGATTTTCTAAGACCACGAACGCCGTCTATCGGTTGTCCGGACTTTCAAAATTTGAATCATAGTTACGGATTGTTATACACTACTACTTTAAACAATATTTATTAAATGTTCGGTGAATATCTACACAATGGGTATATTTTGATTAACTTAACCGTCCTATTTTCACGGGTTCTTACCTCTTAAAATGAGTGGTAAGACTTCAATTTCACGCATCAGCAGCAAGTGTTGGACTCTGTACACAAAAAATATCATCAAAAACTTTTTATCATTTAGGAAATTGTGAATTTGATGAATATTATTTTGTTTCACAACAAAAAAGAAACACTACGTTACAAATTACGACTCTTCTATAAAGTTTGTTTTAATTATTCTGCGTAACAAGACCTTAATTAAATAATAATAAATAAAAGCGATAATAAATACAGTTTAGTAAATCTGCGATTAGAACCGTGCTTGTGTATCAACCATTGAAATTGTAATAATTTAGGTATTAATTAAAAAAAAGGATGGATCTCTAATGAGCTTCAGGGGAAAGTATACAAATATATATTCCACCTCATATTCATATTCACCTCACATCACCTAAAAGAATTGATTACGATAGAAATATCATCTGGATATTAGTGTAACTTGTAGTTGGTAGTTTACGTAATAGCGTTAATTAAATTCTTCGCATTATACAGAGGCGCGCGGGTAGTCATAATTCTAAGGTATTTGTAACAGTCCAATAAACTTGAAATTTTGAATATAGATAAAACTATTTGTATAGTATAGTTAAAGAGATAGACAAACGCCAGAAATTAATTACTTTTTAATATAGAAAAGATGAGCGCAAACAGTGCACCTGTCTTCATGCATCGCGCCTGCAGCTCCTGTCTTCGTGCAACGCGCCATCATTGCGAAAGTATACCACTTGCCACATATCCCATTTTTATCTTAACCTAAGCAAAGCTCTCGTGAAAGACGTATTTAATTTGGAGTTTTATGGCGCCGAGTAACTGCCAAGGCTTCATAATAGACACTAACTAAAATAGTCATCTAACACATTTTTGTAGGAGAAGCGAGACTTAGCTTCATTTAGATAAAATAAAAAAAGAAAATTAAATAAAAACGTCTAAACTTCAGGCCTTTTCTATTATTATTTAATGAAAAAAAATCTCTATTGAAACTATCGCTAAATTCATGTGGTATAATTAAAAAACGATCAGGGTGATTTGGCAGCAATTTCACATAGAAATCTGTTCCAAATACCAAAGATCATAGTTTTAATTACTAACCGTTAAGGAAATTATATGTATCCTTAGAATCGTCTCGAATTGAAAAGAAAATAGATCAATAAGGTTGAATAATTTAGATAGTCAAGTAGGATGTTCTAAGAAAGAGGGCTTCGGGAAAGAAGTCTTTGTTTTTGGAGTGTTTACTGTGGAGTTTTTACTGTACATTTTGTTATAACTTTATGTCACAAAGTGATATCAGTATCGTGTAAAAAAAATGTATAAACTATGCGATTTCTCCGAATTGTGTTATTTGATTGCACGAGTTCTGTTTATGAAGCGCATATAAGCTTGAAGAGCGGCAACACGGCACGTTTTCACCGCTTATTGATTTAATATTAAACAAATATAAACAGAATATCTATATTATATGTTCATTTATGCAGTTAATATTATAGGACCATATAATCTATCTATACATCACCAACTTTCCCATATCCCTTTTGTGGGTCGGCACAGTATGTGCTCTTCCATACATCTCTATCAGCCGTCATATCTGAATGCACTTCTTTCTTAAGCATATCCTCTATATAATCTATCTAAACATATAATAAAATTGGAGTTTCTGTTTTTAAGGACATATGAAAAATTCCAGATTTCGGGAAGACGTATCTACGTGGCTTCGAAGAAATTCAAAGATATGTGTGAAGTCAATCAACCCGCACTGGGGTTGATTATGGCCTAGTCACCCTTACTTAGGGTAGGCTCCGAGCCCTCCCCACCAACGGTTCCCGCCTTGTCGTGGCGGTGGGGCTCAGTAGCCGCGGTACGTCGAGGGTCTCCGGACCGCGGTGAAGCCAACAGGAACCATGGCCGGCTTAGCGGGGCAGGTCACGCCGGTTGGCCAACCGGCTGACATGTCCCGCGACGCCGGTCTGGTGGGGAGGTCGCGCTGAGGCACCCACCCTGGGCGCGCCTCCTGGGCACTGCTGGCCCATGCGGCCAGCAGTTTTGGGGGGAGGGGGGCCGCGGGGGCTGTGAGTTGGGTGCCGGTTTATCCCGCCCTTCTTGCAGCCCTCGTGGCCGGAGGAGGTGCGGCCGCGGGGGCTGCGGGATGGATATGGTTCGCACTGTCCTCTCGCAGCTCTCGCGGTCGGAGGAGGTGGGCCGCGGGGGCTGTGGGATGGATATGGTTTAGCCCTGTCCTCTCGCAGCCCTCGCGGTCGGGGGCGTGGGAGCGCAACCTCAGCACCACTCTGCTTTCAGAGATGGGCTTGATGGCGTGTGATCCTGCGCCCCACGCGTAATCCCGGTGGTTCATAACTGCCGGGACCGCGGGCCCTATAGTCTTTCTCAAGACTGGGGCCACGAGGTGGGGGCTCTATAATCCCTGGCGGCACCAGCGGGCGAGGCTGGGTCTCCGAACCTGCATTGCACGGTGCCGTCTACCGGGGGGCGCCTTAGGGCGCAGCGTCCCAATTTATTGGGACGCAACGAGGGCCCCTTCCCGGGGCGGTCAGTGGGGCGTCGCGGTGGCAAGCGCAAGCGATCCCGTGGCGTCCCACAAAATGGCCAGGAGGGAACGAAGGGGTTTAGTGAGGTATGCCCCCCACTATGGGGGGAGAGTCCCACATAACTCTCGTGTCTGCCCAGAGGCATGGAGTATGCAGAAAGCATTCCCCTTCGGAAAAAAAAAGGCTCCGAGCCCTCGGTGGGGACGTAAAGTGTGCTGGTGTTGAATGAATGAATTGGGACATCCTCCGGATGTCAGTGGAGGTAAAAAAAGAATTCTTTTAAAACGTTGTTTATTTGAATTACAGTTTTGTTATTACTAGAACCAGGCATTTATCTAGAAATTTATTATCGAACTTTGACCGATACGTGACCTTACGAATAGTTTATCGATTATCACGTAACTTGCCGTTAGAGCGACCTACCTCAATGTCTAATTAATCTCTCTACTCAGAGTCATGATAATCTAAAGAAAACATTTATGAATGACTAGCTTTTGTCAACGACTTCGTCTTACTTGTGTGAAATATAAATAATACCTGATAAAAAAAATATTAGAGAGTTGTTAAGTAAAATTAATTCATCAATTGTATTACTGAATTTGACACAGATAAAGTCAACGTGGATAAGTGTTATATAGTCAATTTCAACCAATAGTTGAACACAAGATCACAAGTTTCTATAATATTGTCAAAATATTACGATCTAGAGTTTGTATTAGTGTCCACAGAAAAGACTAACCAGAGCTAATTATAACAACGAGAATGCATTAATGCGAAAATTCCAGCGCACTTTGCTTGCTTTATTAAATTTTCGGAACCACAATAAATTATATGACAACGTCTCTTAGCATATGCAAGCTAATATTATTTACACCAGCGGCTACACATAACTATAAATTTTTACAAAAGCAAAAGTAATTTACCTAACTAACCAAAGTAACTTTATAAGAGTTTCTGTCTTCTCTAATTAGGTGACATGTCTTCTATTTTGTGATAATAAATAGTTTTTTAACCACTAATGTTGGTATTGCCAACAGGCCCTCGGAGATTACCCTAAGTTATGGATGACTCGCTTATTCCACCACGCTGGTCCACTACGGATTGGTTCGCGTGATTGCGAATTTCTTTGCCACATATATATTAGACATATTAGTCCAGGTTCCTACACGATGTTTTCCTTTATCGTTAGAATCTCACGTAAAACACTGGTGTAGTACCCTATTAATTAGTGTTACACCGCAAATTTATCTTAACTGTTATATTATATTTTTGTCTATTAGTGAATCTTCTATACATATAATAAAATTGAATTGTCTGTTTGTAATATAAACAGAAAACTTCCAGATTTCGGGAATAAGATGAAGATGAAGATGCATTTACGTTTCTAACAACGAAAATCGCGTTTAAAGTTTTTTTCTATCTGTCTGTCTGTCCGCAATCTGCGTTTGTTCCGGGTAATTTCCGAAACGGCTAGGGCGATTTTGACCGGACTTTCACTGAAAGGTAGCTGACATAGACAGACATATTATAGGCTACTTTTGATATCTTAATATTTTGTGGACGAAGTTGCGGGCACGAGCTACTATAAATTACAGAGAAACAAGACAAAGGAAAATTGCGTAGCTTTTATCCATCTCGGGTTTCATATGAGTGGCTGAAGTGCTTGTGGTGTTAGGGTGATTCCTTTTCGCGATGTGCACACCTAATTGACACATCTAAAGATGCTTTGCCTCACTCAATTAAAACTGTTGGCTTGTGACTATTTGTTTTTTTACAATTATGTTCAAAACTAAAAGACTTATCGACACTAATGTAATAGAGCGTAAACACGCACTACTTTGTGGCACAAGATGTCAGCGATCACAACATATTTTTGAATAATTATTTCTTTAATAAATAGTAATACACATACGACACGCTTTAGGCTATATGTTTTCACGCTATTAAACTCAGGGATAAATAAATTGAAAAAATACCTTCATGCGGGAAAGGGGCATAAACTACAAGCTGCCAACACCAAGGAAGAAAGATTGCCATGGTTTGTCATCCTTTCATGCTATTTTGCAATGATAATTTGACAAGTGTAAACAATAAAATAAAGTTTTTATAATTCCTTGCGGATGAAGCCGCACTGGAACAGCTAGTTGGATTATACATTTAACTAGCTGTTCCAACCTATGGTCTCTTCCCAGATTAGGGTTTTTATCCAAAATATTTACGCCGAAGTTTAATGGCGTGAAAATATATAGCCTAAACCGTGACGTAAGTATAGGGCATTTTATTAAAAAAAGAATTACTTAAAATATGCTATAATTGCTTACGACAAAGAAGTGTGTTTACGCATTATTATAATAGTATAGATCCGTCGTGCCAAAAATAAAATTTTAAGGTACATAATAGACCTTTGAATGTTTATTGCGTCTTTGCTTATTAGCCGACTTTTATCAATATCTATTATTATCTTACAACCGAGTCTCTCATCTTACGTAATTTGAACGAGAAAAAATAAGAAAACGTGATTTTTCAACATAACATCTACCATTAAAAAAGTCTGTTTTTTTTAAACATCGTATTGAAAGATATATAAGCGTACCCTTTACTGTGTTCACTAATGGGGAAAATAGTAAATGAAATCAAAACGATATTTTAGTATATTGTCCTTCTAACTCGTTGCCGAGAAATCAAAGGTGGCAACATTTTCGAGATAGGCTCCTTTTTGTTTTTTAACATGAAGTTTATCAGTCAAAGGTGTGAACAGCCTAATATTAAAATAAAATCAATTGTAGGTGTCCAATGCTATTTATAAACCCGGTATCAAATTTGAAACTTCAGGTATTTAAGGGTAATATTCGAAGTAGCGCAACAGGTTTTGGTCCTGTACATAATACTATCAGAATTAGGTTTTATATCTATTTCATATTATACTATTCTATAAGTTAGATTAGGTTACTTTACTCTGTCGCGGAAGATTGCTTAAGCGTTCCCATGACCCAGCCACTGGCGAAAGAAGGAACACCGCTGGATTTTTATTGGGTATTCCGGCCATTTTCCATCTTCTTGGCCGGCGAGTCCCACATACCCCCCCTGGTAACGGGGGGGGGGGGCGCGTAAATGCATTTTCCCAGCGAGAAAAAAAAGGTTACTTTTCTCTCGTAAGTAAGTAAATTATTTACTAAATTTGGATTATAAAATTATATGTATTGTTACAGTAGATCTGTCAATTATTATATCTTCACAATAAACGGGTGTAAAATCCGGAAATCTGTCTACCAGCAGTACTCAGAAATTTGTTAAACCCACACTACATTTTATATACGTTGAACTACGAATTAAAAATGATTTGTCAGTGAAAGATTTTGTTATTCTCATAAAACATTGTAATTTAATAAAGTTTTATTACACTTTCATGGACTGTCCATTAAAATCAACGGATGGCCTATTAAAGTATAATATAAAATCAATAAATTTAATTAAAACGAATTTAATATTGTTCTTGACGGTAGAAATATTTTGATGTTGATATAAATAGCAAAATTATTTGATTTGCATTTGTTTCGTCTTACATACGTGGGCGTAAGAATTAAAATTGTGATAAAATCTCACTCACGATAATTGTTTATTATTACGAGTTCTTTTTTAATGTTTTCAAGTCAATCTTTTAAACTGACTAAGTCGGGATAAATAGGAATAATAAATAATAAACAGGAAATAATGAATACGGTGTAAAAAGTATACATGATCTTTATAGGTATGTGTAAATCCTGACTTTTGTGACCCCTTTAAGCAGGAATTGGATTTAATGTGAATTGTAATAAACACATCCTTTCAACTTTCAATAGAAACAAATTTTGATTGATGTTATTCATCCTAAGAGAGTACATAAGGAAAGGTTCACTGTGAAAAAATATGGCCGCGTAAAATCTTTTGTAATCCATAATAATATTATGAAGAGGAAAGATTTGTATTTTTGGATTTATGTGTGTATCGAAATAATTTGAAAACTATCGGACCGATTTCAAAAATTCTTACACCTAAAGTTACATTCTCAGTAAGTAACATAGGATATTATATAATTTTTAAATTTCATGCCCACAAAGTCGCGAGCAAGCTAGTTCTTTATAGTTTCTTTTGAAGATAAACATATGTTATTTTTAGTGCAAAAATGTAAGGAATAATTAACCTATTGTCGACGCTATAGCAATTTATACCTAAAGTGTAATGGAATGAAGTATGCTTTAGATTAATTATTATGTTACATCAAAAAAGGGAAACCATTTAAATAATTAGAAATAAGTAGAGCGGAGAAAAGGCCATTACATTTTTGTCGAAAGAAAAATATCAACTTTTTCATGCGATACGTGAACTACTTACTTAGATAATTAAGTTAAAGCACCAGTAGCACTTGTATAAGCAACTTGTTAAGTTTTAACAGTGGTAGAGCCCGCTTTCACATCTTTGCAAGAATATGTCGACTCGCCCGGTGAAATACCACGACTACACAAAACAGAAGTGGGAGCAATTCCGCGTTTCGTCTGATGAGTGTGGTGCTAGAGGCCCAATTTTAGTCCCTTTCCCGTTCCGCCCTCTTCTTATAAGGAAACGATTGGATGGGAAAGTGGATTTGACGGCGGAAGAGACGCATAAGAAGGGGAAATATTATCTTTATGTGCGTCTCCTCGTAGTAAATACTAAGTGAAGTTGCTAAACACGTTGTTCCCAAAATTGTTGTTACATTTCGAGAGATATTTTCAGTCATGACATCAAACGTATTTCTGGCAAAGGGTCGGAGTTCATATTTCTGTTGCATAAACATCAATCTCTCGTAGCTGTCATGATGCAGCATGTTCATTGTGACATATCTAGGAATGTTATTTTTTTGATTGTTATTACTTTTTGAACTACTTGCATTCCACGAGTTCATTCGCGTAAAGTTTGAAAAAACTAATACTCCCGTTGCTTGCGTTAATATAACAGTCAATAAGTTAGAGTCGAGTCGAGGACATCTTCTATCTCTTTATTTATCTATGTAGTTTCTACACTTTTTTGCTATTAAATGTAATCTTCTCAATGATAGGAATTTTTGCAAGGGCCTATTTATCTAATTGGAATAAGCCCTATTTGGGGAAAGGACAGACAAAGGTAGTGATGAAAGGTGAAGGAATATGATGAGGTAAGGTCAAAGATTAAGTTTAAAATGTTGATATAATGATTTGAGTAAAAAAAACTAAGTAGGATTATTTGGGTGGTTTTTGATGGACCGATCGGCACACCGATTGATTGAACCATCGATTGATGGTATGGAGCGGCCCTGGTATTTTTTTCTTATTATTTTTGGACTGTGTCCTTGTCGCTCGATACCCATTGATTCCTACGATCACTCGGCTGATCGGTCTTTCGGAAACACGCGATTGTTTTTAAAGGTAAGGTAAGTCCAATATTTTTTTAATTAAAGTATTAACGACGATACATTGATATAGTCATAGGTATAGCCTTTGATGGAATAATCAAATTAATTGTTATTAGGAAGTTGTTTAACAAACGCCTGGAGCTTCGCATGTTTGATACCTCGGTCAAACCTTGTTTTCAAACTTTAGTCTTAGTTACTTATTGGTTGTTTAACTACGCCAAAGGGATAGAATTAAGACGAAGTATTATTGATACCGAACTACATTACTTCTACTTTACGAGATTTTCGATGATATAGTTTGCATAGTTTATAGTTATAGTGAAAGGTAAGTATTCGGGAAGGCTTTTGTCCAACAGCATACAGATAAAGACTGTGAATGATGATGATGATGTTACTATTCAAAATGTTTATTTATGTATTTTTACTAAAAAATAACTTAAAAGTTAACCTATGTGTACCTATATGTTTATGTGTATGTTCCTTATTCTCAATTCCACTCTGAACTATTCAACCGTTCTATAGTAATGTAATATTTTTTTATGAAATCAATAGACATTATTATATTATAATTATAAATAATCTAAATAAACTTTGACGTAGTAATGGTTTATTTCAAGAGTCACTTATTAAAGCTATTTCTATCGGCAGTGTATTTTGTTAACGGACTTTCATCACAAAGGTTGTTCCTGGAATCTTTGACGTCCTTCATCCCTTCCGTTATAAAACTCTGGACGGGTTAATATACTTATATCCTCGTTTTATTAAGTTTTCTTATCGGTATTAAGAAAGGTGTAGATGTCAGGTAAATGTTACTTTTTAAAGAAACGTATTTTCAGAGGTAATAGCATTTCCCTATTAAAGTTTTTAATATTTTTTATATGTTTTTTCTACTAGTTATAGACATAGATAACCATAAAAAAATATTAGACTGAAAAAAACAATAAATAAATCATTTAGACAATCATTTTGTTGCGAGCAAAACGCGGCCAGCTATTTTAACGTCAGTTGGTTGTATGTAACTCCACCAATGGCCGGTTTCCCAGTCACTTTTATCCATTTATTAGTGTTTTTTGTTTGATAACTTCATAAAATGCGTTTCAGAACTACGTAACTTGAGTTTCACTCCTTTGAAACTTAGTTCAACCTAATACTAATGGATAATACTACTCGTATAATAACACAATAGAATAATAATAATAATGAATAATTTATATTCTGTACTAATATAGTAAAGCCTAAACACACACTACTTCGTAGAATGTTAGCAATCACAGCATATTCTTGAGTAATTGTTACTTTAAAACAAAGCCCTATACTTACGACACCCTTTAGTTTATATATTGTTACACTATTAAACTTAGGGGGTGAATAAGTTAGAAAAAAACTTCACGTGGGAAAGGGACCAACTACAAGCTGCCAACATCAAGTAAGCAAGGTTATTATGGTAATGTTAATTTTGACATTTGCAATGAAGAATTTGACAAATGTAAACAGTAAAATAAAGTTTTTATAATTCCACGCGGATGAAGCCGCACAGGAACATTATAGTGACAGAATAAATGGAAACTTCAGCAACCTAGCATTAGATGTCATTGTGATGTGAACAACAACAAACTATTTGAATGATTCTCAGAGTTATCAAGAGTCAAAGGTGATAAATATACATATAACTTTGGAAAAGCAAATAAAAACGTGCTGTGAATACTGTTCAATCAATACAACCATGAGAGAATTCGCAATGTTGTTTTCATGAAAATGTTTACCTACTCGAAAATAAACACGACGAGTATTTCATTTAAATTACATTATTCCTGGTAAAAAGCGGTGACCCTCATTTTACTTTTTGGACATAGCTCCAGCAGTTGGCAGATGATGGAACAAATAAGTGGTTTAGAGTGTAGAAAAATTTAGGCTAGAAGGTCACAAAAGCTTTTTTTAATTCAGCGCGTGTAAATTCACAAGCTGTTTTAATAAATACCTAATATGATTTTTATCATTCCTTTTTCACATTTCTGGAATTATAAAAACTTTAAATAGATTTCCTTTTCTACCCTTTCTACATCATGACAATTATTTTGTTAACAAAACAAGACTGTAAATATGTTGGAAGTGTTCCAAAATTAATAAGCAGGACGCGGTTCATTCAAATTGAAATCACAAATCATTCTAAATCCTTGAAAGTATGCAAATTTATGCCACGACCTTGTGACAATGATTATATGATGCAACCTACAATTAACAACACAACACACGTAACCTAAAGGGGTTGGTATAGGTTACTTACTTCCATTTAGCACGTTCCTAAAACACTGAAATACTATTCGTTGCCGCAAATTTGTCAGCGCTGTATGAATTAAAAAACATACGATAAACAAAAACATGTCCCTCGGTGACTTTATATTTTTTATGGATTTACCATATCCCATGTCACCGCGGACTTAGTTTAATATCTGTGTCAAACTTCAATGAAATGTATTGAAACGTTGCAGAATTATCAAGTAAATATGATAAAACAAATTTAATGTATCCTGCAGGAACCGTAACTATTTCTGGGATCAAAACTAGCCAATTTTCATGAAGATACGTTCAGCAGTTTAGGCAACAGCCTCTAACAAACATCCATCCATCTATAGTTTAGATAAGAAGAAAAAGACTTATAATGTTTGAACACTGTTAAAGTAAATTACACTTTTGTAGTTATTAAAATGTTACGAAAAATGAACAGGTGGAGTTTTTTTTTTATTTAAAATGCGCAAAATGGTTAATAGCGAGGTAAATAAATTTATGTACAGGTATTTAAAACGATTCTTTGGATTTAACGTCGAATTTAGATCAAACAGCGATCAATAGCAGGTACACATAAAACGTTAATATCACCCTATTTTTTGACCGACTTCCCAAAAGAAGGAGGTATTCAATTCGTCGGTATATTTTTTTTTTTTTTTATTTTTTTTTTTT
>NW_013525325.1:1167292-1215317 GCF_000836215.1 Papilio polytes | reverse complement strand
TATTTTGTTTTTGGTGTATTTTGTTTTGTTTTTAGTGCATTTTGTTTTGTTTTTCGTGTATTTTGTTTGGAAGTCGGTTTTGTTTTTTTTCATAATATAAGGCGAGAAACGAGTAGGTAGTGGGCACCTGAATCCAGCGAAATGGCAAGCGACCGCTGCCCATAAACATTCGCAATTGTAGATGCGTTGCTTCCCTTTATTTGACGGAGGAGGAGACGTACATAAAGAGGACATTTCCCCTGACTATGCGTCTCCTCCACCGTCAAATGCACTTTTCCTTCCCATCCTTTCGTCTTAAAAAAAGGTTTGAAAGGCGATTATTCTGGTTGAATTCTGTTACTAGTTATGGATCTTGGCCTGTGTCAAGGTTAGTCTTATCAAGATACAAACATAAGGAAAATCCCAATTAGTAGCAAGCCAGATTATTATAAAATTTAAATAAAGTATGTAGATAGTTACATAATCCATGACTTGGGAAAAGCATAAAATGATGCTGCTATTCATATCCTACATTAAATTCTAAAATGATTTTATGACCGAAACCGCTTTATTCCCACCCTTCTCCTAACCTATAACTGAGTTATAATAACTATTATGATTTCCTACATACTTTCCAACTTATAATTTAATCGTCAGTAATGTGTACCAAACAATCACAAATAATTGAACCCACACGCCTTTTTGTAGTCCAAGTTTTAGTATACGTAAAGTAATTATTTACTGTATCAAATTAATTTCGTTTGAATTGGCTTTTTCTGAGTAAAACACCAGGATATTTCCTTACTTATTTATTAAGTCTTAACATTTATTAAACTTTATGTCTTCTTTAATTATCGTCCTTATTATAATACGTTATTTTCGCTTCAACATTGCGAATATAATGCGAGTAAAAAATAGCAATAAAATTACAATATTTGCGGGATTTCTGGCTCAGATAATCCTTAACTATGACATGGTAATTTTTCTGTCACTTTTGCGATATTGACTGTTTCGTCGTCTAAAAAGTTGATCAGCGCTTAGAAGGTGAAATGACGTCGGACTTCTTTGAGAGACTTACGGCCAGAAGGGTAACATCTACTGGATACAAAGAGACGAATGAACATATTTAACGCAAACATCAAATTGTAATAAGCGCCTGATGCTTTAGTTCTTCGGTTCGTCTATTGGAAGCGGAGTGTGTAGAGCACGGTGAGCAGGGGCGCAGTGAGGGCTACCGGCGGGGGCGATGCGGCGCAGTGCGTGCCCGGCTCATTGCTGCACGCGGCCACGTCCTGTGCCAGCACCCAGGCGATGCGGCGCAGCACGGTACCAGCCCTAGCCGAGCACGCTCGCGCAGCGTGAGACACGCACGACAGGAACTCGTCACGGGCACTGGATATAATATTTTCATTTACATGAGGCTTCATCATCTCTTGTACTTCTGGACTAGGGAGGTCGACCCCGAGTTTGGGTTAATTTAAAAACGGTACAGGTTTAATCAAAATGTTCTCCGTAAGAACGACGTGTCTGACATATGAAATTCCCAAAATTCAAAAACACATTGGTGAAAACATTGATCACAGGATCTCCAGACTTTAGCGGTTAATCCTCTGCGACATAAAGCTTTATTTAACTATAGTACATGTAAATAAAATTAAAAAATGCTGAAAACAAGGTGTAGTCAAATATCACAATATATTCTTACCAACAAAATTCTGAGTTCCTGTTAAAGTAAACAATTTGTGGAGAGCGCTCTGCAATGTCCCTGACAGTTATTTGCAATCTGTCCACGCAGGCCGACCACTCGGCCGACACCATCGCCAGGCAAGCCGGCTCCTTCAGGTATTCTGTTCAACAGAAGAATACATTGTACAGCACAATAGAATACAGTATACAACCTCAAAGTAAATTTCATACATAAAGGAGAATCACAGTACGACATCAGATTAAAACTGGCCATAACTAATTATCACCCTCGGCAATGAGCTTATAATAACTGTTTTATGCTCGACCTAGAGTTCTATATTGTTATTGATGTATTTACAAAATTGGTACTACCTTTCCTCACTGCAGTTCCATTTGAGCAGAGGTAGCGCATGAGGATCTGAGCGCCGGCTATCTGCCGCTGAATGATCTTCTGTCCGTCTGTCGGCAGACAGCGTTTCATCCACTCATTCATGCACGACATGCCGATATTGTATGCCCTGCAAATACACAAGTAAATGATAGAAATTTTAAATTAAATTTTTGAATATATTTTGTCATGTCTTCTTAAAGTCAAATGCGATCATTTGAAACCCACATTGAGAGGACGGTAAAATATGTCAACGACTGTTTTGTATTGATAGCCTTCTTGGGTTTATTTATAGTACTCAACTGATAAATTTGATCCCGTGTTGAGAGGTTTCTGCAAAAATGTTTCATCCACCATTTTGCGTCGATGGCTATCTTGGTTCATAAACTGTTCTCTGTCCATTCTACAAAAAGTCGTTTAACATATCATGATCGTATCTATACTAATAAGCGAAAATCGAAAACGGCTCAACTCACGCTTTTATTCTCCGGTGACGGCACCGACTAGTTACAGACCCTTCGGGAGCCCTTCTTCAGGGTGAGTAGACCTCGTGACCGCCAGTGCGAGGCGCGACGTGACCGCGAACAAAAGCTAATTAATATTCGCCCTGAAGGTGACCCCCGAAGAGTCTGAAACTAGTCGGTGCCGTCACCGGAGGAATAAAGCGTGACTTGAGCCGTTTTTAATTTTCGCTTAAAGTATTGTCTCACGATAGTTTAAACGATTTAATTCTATACTAATATTACAAAGAGGAAAGATTTGTATTTTTCGATTTTTGTATGTATTTGATTCACGTACAAACTACTGGACCGACTTCAAGAATCCTTTACCATTCGAAAGATAATTTATATGTGAGTAACGAAAGCTATATTTTTTATTACTCTTTAATTTCTCGCGGACGACGTCGCGAGCAACAGCTAGAAGACGATAACTTACGAACAATGCGCGTCAAGCTCTTCTTTGTTTCGCGGCAGACCAATTCTTGTGCGTGGTACTCGGTCTATGCAAACCTGCAACTGGCTGGAGACGCATGTTTCTTCTTCAGGAAGATCTGATCCAGCACTACCTAAACCATTGAATATGGGACTAATTTATTTAAAAAAAATACTACTATGATCTCACGTAAAAAGTCAACGTGATAGAGATATATTAAAAAAAATACTAATGCAGTTAAGATTTCTACATATTTTCCAATTTGTAAAAACCTTAATTTAATCCAAAAACATAATTTGATGTTAAGTTTCACGTCACAGCTCCAAAACATTTTTAAATTTAGTTATTGAGGTGTGGTAATTAATGATAATCTTTTATTTTCTAATTTCAATTACGCGATGAAAATATATTTTCTAACAATTAAGTAAATCTTAAAAGCAATAAAAAAACTATCGATTGAGTACATTACTTTGCATAGTTACATTATTGTTTACGGAAAACATACTGCTGAAACACTTTTCTTGTCCCTGTTTTATCTTAATTTGCAAAAGAACATATTTTTACACGTGCATTTCAGTGGGGAATCCCACTGTTAATTAATATACTAAAAACATTAATGTACTTACTTGTGAGCAACAACAAAACAACAAACAATGTTGCCATATTGACAATAGTCATTGAACTTTTTTCAAACATTCAATTATGTTACGAAACCACAACACTTTTATTAGCGAACCCGAGTTTGAAACTTTTTGTTTTTAATTTCGCGAACTCGCCAGAAGTTAGCTTTCGGCCAGTACGTGTGCCTTGCGCGAGATCCCGTATCTGACTAGAAGGGAGATGAGGCGGGGGTTGGGAGTCATGTCAGAGATTTTATTGTAAAATCTTTGGCGATTCGCAATCTAAATTTAGGAATTGATTTGTACACCATAAGTTGATAAAAGGTATTAATATATGAAAAACAAGGAAGTAATAATTACTCAAAAATTTCGGATTTATAATATGTTACGAGTATTAGATAATTACCAGCTGCAATCCTTGAGGTTGCGCTGATATGCCGTTTGTCTTGAGAATCTTTATTCCTCGCATTGTTGAATGGTGTGCCCTTAGTGGTATTTCCAAACCGCTACGGTTTAAGTTCTTCAAGACACCAATCAAAACTCAAATTTCAACAAGGTCCGTGTAGCCTTGTACTTTTTATTCTGAGCAAGATATTTTACAACCATATACAGAGTTATTCTTAACGGACGGATCAACGGCTTTGTAGAATTAGAGCAGTAGAGTGACAAGGGAAGGGGGCATCTTGCCCCGGGCGCGGCTCTTATGGGGCGACAAATGGTCCGCAAAACAATATTATTTATTTCTGGACACTAAACTAAAATTATAAATAACGACAATACAAATGTAATAGATGTTACTTCGAAAATAAAACAGAACACGAATCTAAACCAAACAGCTCAGCTCAATACAGCTCCTCAAATTTAAAGAAATTCAGTTTTAAGAAAAAATTCAACTTTGTTTTTGATATGTTCTCCTGTGAGTTATTCCAAAAAAGGGATAACGGTACTAAAAGCCCAATTATAAGGCTTGTTAAACAAAAAAATTACCACTGTAAACACATTATTTTAAACGTAAGGGCAGATTTTAGTCGGGAATCCGAATTTTCTGATTATTTTTACAAAAAATTAAATAACTTTAAAACTATAAAAAATTAGGCAACATACATGCTTGCTGCTTAAATTATATTTATTGAATTCCTCTTCCTCCACAAAGCCATTGATCCGTCCGTTAAGAATCGCCCTGTAAATGTAAATAAAACTCTAAACTGATTTCTAAGAAAAAGCGTCCCTTTTCAAATCGCCACTTGTTTCTGTAGATCTTCAATCTAAATCTTCCCCTGCCATGTTGTTGTTTAATATCAAATTCACTACAGTTACTCAAAATATGTAAATACAATCTGACACGGGACAAGATTACTTAAGTTAGTAAGACGTAAAATTAAATTGGAAACACTAAAGTAAGCCGATCCAATCACGCGCTTAGAATGTCCGTATGAGTTATTACAAAAGGCAAAGACACAAATGTAAGATTAAAAATTCTTAATTCATTAGGTATATTATCCAGGGAAATTTAAAAAATTTTAAAGTCCTTTAAATTAGTAACGCTTACGTTAATTTTAATTAAAGCCTTTTAGTAAACTTTATTACAATAAACTTATGGGGTTAATATCTTAATTAACAAGTTAACAAAGTTGTTAAGAGACCTTATCGAGAACGATAACCCTTATAATGTACTAAGAGTATCGATATAAGCATCTAAGTGAATAATATTTCTTAGAAAATACTTATTAAATAAAAGAAACGCAAAAGTGTAATATTTAATTTCTAAACTGAAGTTCAAGCTTTTGTTAAAAATCATTGTTTTCATATAAAAAGGTGGAAAACGAGCAAGCGGCCACCTGAATCCGCCAAAATAGTGAAGTGACGGCTGCACAGAGACATTCACAATAACGGATGTCTAGCCTACCTTTATAATAATCAATGGAGGAGAGAACCCACATAAAGAGGATATTTCTCCTTCCTATGTGTCTTCTACAGTGTCAAATCCACATTCACTTCCCATCGTTTTCTTATAAGAAAAAAGGTGGGAAGGAAAAGGGACTAAAGATGGGCCGCCGACATCACACGACACACGACGAAACATGGTATTGCCTGTCGTCTATGTCGCCGTGGTATTACTTTTTTAAAGCAGCTCAGTAGTGTTTGAGCTACTTTAATACATACAAATCTTTCCTCCTTATAATATTAGTATAGATAGTAAATAAAAATTAATTTTTTAAATCATAAAAAGGCCCAACTTACTGTACTCTCGTCGACATAGGTACATCACCACGATAAGCATTATCCTTTTGTATGTAGAGGGAAAAATAATTTCATACGCTAATATAATAGAGTTATTATAATTTGTTCGTTGAATAAATTTAAATACTAGCTGCCTCGAGATCCAATTTCCACTAATCCTTTAGCCGCAATATTAAATCAGAGCAGCACAGCTAACAAACGTAACTATTAAAAATGTTTACATGTCAAATTTTACTATGATATTTGATGCCCGAAAAGGCGATTAGATATCGTTCGGGCGAACTTTGATGCAGCAGCGTGGATTGGATGCGACTATTCATCGGGTGGAAATAAGTACTAATTTTAGATTAAATTGTATCAAAGTAACTTGTGACATTATCTGAGATTCCTATTAGCTTTTGCATAGAGCAACTGCATGTGAAAGGTAAATAAAATGAAAAAAGTGCACAGGGAGAAATAGTGTATTATCGGCGAAGAAATTCAAACATGTGTGAAGTCAACCAACCCGCAGTGGGCCAGCGTGGTTGACTAAGGCCTAGTCACCCTAATTTAGGGTAGGCTTAGAGCCCCTCGGTGGGGACGTATGGTGAGTTGTTGATGATGATGATGATGATGAAATAGTATACAAATAATTACGGTAAAAGTATCGATGCTGGAGATATTGTCGAACTCAAGGATTAGTGTAGGGATACATATATATCTAGGATATCAGCCCACCACCACCCACGGCCCCACCGACCCTCAGGTCATACGAGCCGAATCGTACATATATACGTATCTGGAATATCAATGCATATCTGCAATTTTAGCACGACGGAACGGGAAACTAAAAGGATGTCGATTACAAATACATAAACACTTTATGAAACAACTGGCTGATTTCCTAAAAAAACATTTCAAACATTCAAGAATAAATCTTTGGTCATCTAATGTCTAATTTAATTAAATACTTATGACGACGGATAAGTCCACACATATATTTGAAGCGTATACTAGTTTTTGAAACTTTGCATATACACATTTATTCAGTTGACTGTAGCACAACAACACTGCTAGGCAAAAGACACTTTTAAGTATATTTATGGAAAAAAATGGAAACAATTGTGATTTACTTATGTTCATATCCGTAAATCCATTTTTACAAGTCTAATAAATTAAGACCATCCTTTCGTAAAAACCTTTGGACCAATGCCAACATATCTGGCGTTGCAATGAACTATTGGTGTAAATAAAATAGTGTTATGATACATTTTTTTAATGAAGATATAGTTCTCTGTGCCCAAAACTACAACGAGTATGTTTAAAATGTTGTTTTTCGTTGTTCTATTCTATCTCGCGGAGTTTCGTCGAATTTTAAAACCTAGACTAAGGCCGAATGATGGTAGAAAGTTCATTATAAAAACATTTCCAAGTATTCGAGTATAGTACCTCTGTACTAAAATATCGCTGAAGTTATGAATAGTCAAGTATTTGTAGGAAATTTATAATATAGAGAATTATTATATCTATGCAAATGTGATAGAGATACGTATGTAACGTAGGAAATAATATGAATGGTTGCCGATAGTACAAAACTAGTAATTTAGTGAAAAAAATAGATTTTACAAGTTTCACTGTAATGTGAACTCGTAGGATGAGAAAATTCACTTAACCGATTCGTAACGACTGCCCTATCTCTTTGGGTTACGATTGATAGATATTTAGACACAATTTTTTTTAATGTAGACGGACGGCGACGGCCATATTAACAATACTTGTAAATTACTTAAAAACAAATAAGCTTAACTCCAGGGCAACTACATATGGATATCGAACGTTCCGTGGTGACAACCAGAAAAATACTGAGCTTGTTAGCGATTAGCGACTGAAGGCCTGCGCCACTCCTTGCCAAGTCTTTTATAAAACTACCCCCACTATTCCTTCTGTTTTGTAATATTTTCCTAACAATATTTATTTAAATAAAGATAAATGGTATTGACTAATAGCACAGACTAACAAATAACTTTTAAGAATGCAGAATAAATCAAAATAGTTAAAAAGCTTAAAATAGTTAAAGCGATATAACATTATCCTGTGGGTTTCTGTACCGCTTATAATATTTCTTTGTTGAATTTTTTCAATTTATGTTTTTGTCCAATAAATAAAAAAAATGTTTAAACGTAGTTGTGTACAGTTGCAGAAATCCACGGTTTTCCATTTTCGGGAAAAATAAGTCTGTTTTCCTTGTTATAAGTAATCAGTTAAGTACAAGTATTTTGCGTAATAATACTAAACGCAATTAGCCCCGTACCACTGACCAAACATTTTTTCATGCAGATTTAAATGCGGCGCCCTATTGGTTGTTTCGCGTCGTCGTTTGCATACTTACAAAACTTTGACACGATTGTAGCTTGTAAGGTTGTTAATAGAATTCCGACTAAACTATGGTAGACACTGTGTCATTTAATATATTACATTTGAAATAAATGTTTTATCAATTGCGTAATAAACGTTAATAAGTATGGGAATTTGAATAAGCATTATATATATTTAGAATACTAGGAATGTGATAACTTTGTACGTCTTTTTAAGGAAATCAGGCGAATTAAAAAAGACGATGATAGACAGTATTATAGTAGACCCTTATTCTCACGGGTGCTTTTTTTACGCACGGCGTAGGCTGATTTTTACTGCGTCGCTATAACATACGTTTTAAAATCACTCTTATTTCAATCGCACAGTATTCAAAATATAACACTGTGAAGTAAAAACCGTGACGTTTTTAAAAATGCGACAGATTTTTATTAACGGAATTGCGCTGTCGTATGAAACCATTTGTTCATTTTGCACGCTTTTTTTAACGCGCTAAAACGGCCTTGCGAATGTAGCCTTAATGTTAATATCGGAGAAGTTTACAAAGTCGTTGTAATAAAAATATGAATTCCTTTATGTGTTATTATTGTATTTCAACCAATGGACGACGATACAGATATTTAAACGTGCGAATTCTTCGACATGTTCTATTACAATAGACGTACTCGTATATGGAACGTGCTCTCAATTCTAACTATCCATCCGCAAAGTTACAGAACTGAATAATAAACAAAATGGTTCTTGCCCAATTTCCTATCCATTCTTTAGCAAGTGTAATACATCAAGGGTTCTGAACAATTTGCTTACTAAGACATATTTCAATTCCTAACAAAAGTACCATGTTACAATAAAAGCCATTATTATTGAGCGATCAGAAAGGATTGAAAAATTATGTTAGAAATACTAAAGCTTGATACATAATTCATGATGTATTGAAGTAACATAGAACATTATTATGCCATATCACAACCTTTTCGTCGTAGATTATAGTCGTTATGCGGCATTTTGTTTTTGCTAGTAAAAAACTGACAACTTTTTACATTGGTTGTTGTGACTGTTGGCACTTAGACATTTAAATTATACATATTATTAACTTTTCCTCGAATAATTTAATTAAATTTTTACGTTTAAGTTTTAGTATTTTAGTGTAAAGCAAATGTACGCTGCTGTAGCAAACGGCAAATGATGACAACGCGTACTCGATAACGAGCGGTATATCATGTTTTTGCGAACGCGGTTTTCATTCAGCTTCGGTTGTGATAAATCTTCTACAGCAATTGTTTCGATCGCAATTAATCACTTTAAAATATTTCGCACTAATGAATTGTTACATTAATAATTCAAGACGTCTTCCAATTTCAAATACTTTTGTATATATAACTAGCTTTCGCCCGCGACTCCGTCCTCGTGGAATTAAGAAAAAACCAGAAGTGTATGTGTGTCTATGTGTATCTATACTATGTATGTATACTATCTATACTATATATGTCTATAAGCCTATGTGTATCTATACCAAATTTCATCGAAATACGTTCAGCCGTTTAGGCTACAAACTCTAAAAAACATCCATCCATCTAAAGCATCACATTTATAATATTAGTGTGATTGAATATTTAGGTTAGACAATACAGTATGAACATTGAGTTCAATGAGGGTACAATGAGTCCATTGTACACGTCTTTCCCAGACACTAGAGATTCCTTGGACGAATTTATGACGATTTGACCCAACTTACCTCTATATAAAGTTGCTTCGTTTGGGCGCTAGAGGGCTCTTAAGTTTGCCAGTTATTTAACATTTGGCAAAATATCTCGAAAATCCCTAAATACATTTATTCACATTGAAATCATGGTTTATGTTTGTTAAACTACACCTTTTTGTGGAACAAACATTTGTCATCAAATCATCAGTGGGCGCGAAAACTCGAACATCAAAACAATTTTTAATCATATTTTTACAATCGTCTTTATATTCGCTGCCAAGTTTTTTTCTGAGATATGTACATATATGTACATCTTGCAGTTAAAATAAGGAAAATAAAACCTTATGCTAAGGGCGTAAGAGTCTTGTTGCACGCAAAATAAAATTGAAACCGAGTGAGAGAGCTCCAAGTGTCCGCTGTGTCCCTTTCTAACAGTGACCTTGAGTTGCCAGAAATCAATCCTTTCGTTGGTAGCAAAAAATAGGCGATTGATGTAATGTAATTAATTAAAAACATTTACTTCTGAAATGTATCTAATTAATAATAATAATTTAATAAAGTCATGTTAAAGCAACTTTATTTCTTGTTACACGCAAAACCTTCTTAACGCAAATATTTTGTGATTGCCGTACAGGTTTTACATTTGTTTGAAATTCGGACACCTGAACTGACAACCCTACATGACATTCCGACTCAGACGTTAATGGCGGAGTCTTTTTTGATTTTGTGATATTTTAAAAGAATTTTAGTTAAAATGGGAAGAATTTGTGTCGTGGATGCTTGCCGAACGAGTATTATGCTTGTAAGTTATGTTTTCACAGGTAATAGTTTTAAACATAATTTGTTGTCGGAGAATAAGGGTGACCATGCATTACTATACAATACTATTTTAAGAACAAATAGCTTAAACACCTATGCATTTATTTAGTCCTTTTTCTATTAAAATAACTTTGTTTTAATTTCAGATTTAAGATATAAGGAATAAGCTAAGGTTGGGGCACAAACTTCACAAGACTCTTTTATTTAGCAATGTCTGATTTAGAATTATATATTTTGTATTGTTTTTAGTAAATACATTAATGATAACAGTAATACATTAAAATCCATCCGAATCAATAATCTGCTGACGTTCGACAACTAAAACAAGATTTTTTAAACACTGTCCTTAAATCATATTTTAACATGGTCACTATCGCAAGAGAGGGATAAAAGGAACAGTTATTGAGGTCTCGCTCGGCGTAAATTTTGCGCAAGACCTCATTCCTGTTCTAGTAGTACTTTCATGGTCCAGTTATGTCCAGATTTAATCACAACGGATATATGGACGGATACGGATACAATTTCGATTTAAAGGAAAACACATGTGTTACGATATACAAAAAAAGAGAAAACATACCAACAAATCACCGAATCATGTGACAAATGAAGGTGTGTATAGGTCTAGAAGGGTCACATGGCACCCGGTAATTTTGTGAACTATAATTATCAGTTAAATGTCAAGGTAATAGTGTCGCAGGTTGCTTTTGGGATATTTTATTGCGGCGAAACAGCGGGGTTAGACAGTAAAAATCAAAAAACGAAACGTTCCATCGTTTCGTCTAAGCGATAGCGTCTCTCGTTTTCCCGAGAAAGCTAGACAGTAACAGACGATAGTCACTTTCGTGCAGACGAAGGTGAATCGTCAAAAAAAACTAATTATTGTCTCTGCTGACGATGACTGTTGTGTCATCTGAATTTGACGTATAAAAATGTAAAATGTTCACGTCAAAAATACAGTTGAGATTCAAAAGTTAGTGAATTGTGTTGGAGTTTAAAATTTAAGAAAAATGAGTAAAAACGCGAGCAGCGAACAAATCGCCGTGATGTCTCTGCTGCCTCCTCTTCAGCAGCAATTGATCCTACATCTGATTTTGGTCATAGTCAAAGTAAATACTAACATACATATGAATTGAAACACTACAGTTTTAGATTGTATCTTTCCTGTTCCTAGCTTTTCCACCAAGCTTTAAACACATAATTTATTGACAGATGCATCGCAGAACAGACGAAGACGCGTTTTAAAATCAACGCCACGGACCTCCTCTATTGAGACGCCGTATGATCGAGTGGCAAAAGAGTTTGCTGCTGCGGAATTACAGCGGTTGAAGTTGGAGGAGGACCGTGACAGGAGGCAGCATGCATTAGAAATAAAAAGGCTTGAGCTGGAAACCTTGCGTGAAACCAATCTTGACGCAAGGGAAGCTGTCAGAGCCCAGATTGATAGGGATACAATAAATATCCAACAAGCATTCCTCAAACTTCTTCAAGACGCCATAACAAAATTTTCTCATTGACATTACTTCCTTTTTATCTGCTGGTGGTTCATTCTACCAATCTGGTTATAATAACGAAGTAACGGCGCGAGCCAAGGTTCGCTAGGGGTTTATCCTCTAAATCCGGTTATAATAAAGAAGTAACGGCGCGAGTCCCATGGAGGGCGACACCTTGGGTTGGCTGAGAAAAGAATGTAGCTTTGATAAGCAGTCTCAAAGGCAAAAACATCTAACATTTACATAGTTTTTATTTGTAACTTGTGTTTTTTATGTTAATTTTGAAATAAAAATGATCGTAAATAAAGTTTATTTTTCATTATCATCTAAAGGGTCTAAGGTTATATTTATATACCATTTAAAGATTTTTCACCTTAGAAGATTAAATTAATATTAATTAATAATTAAAGACATTTAACTAAAGTTGATTCAGTTGATCTCGAAGCAAAACGAGACACCTTTGAGAATCGCCTCAAAAACGAACGATCGTGTCGCTTTAAAAACGATTATGTTTGTCATTTCGTGTTACTGTCTAGGAATTTTAAAGGAAATAGTCGAAAAACGACAGACGAAAGACGAAAGCGACCTTCGTGCGTGTCACTGTCTAAGATTTTAACGCGTGACGTCAGACGTCAGTGTCTCAACCAATCACAATCGAACGATAATCGCTTTCGTTTCGTTCATGTTTTTTACTGTCTAACCCCGCAGGGCAGTCCATTTGAAAATGTATATCATCGTGTGTCCGTTGCTACGTCTGAAATTCATTGGCCATTTTGGAGTTCACAAAATTCCCGGGTGCCATCATGAGCTATATTTCACTATACTCTCTTCATATTTGTTTCAATTCTGTCAAACTGTCAAATGTCAAATGCAAATGTCAAAATAATATATTTCAATTACAGAATGTGGATATATGTTGTGTGTTAAGTTTTGTTTTCAGTGTAATTGCTTTTTCACAATTATTGTAGAATTTGGTCTAGTTATTTTGTTATATGAGTTTCTTTTATTTCCGTGATAACATTTGTGGGACCAACACTATGGGATGTTTGACATGGATTCGAGGTATGACGTCGAACTCTGCGAAAAAATATAAAATAAATATAAATGTCACTACAAAATGTCTTTAAAACGTTTTAAATTACTTTTATGTAAATGCAAAATTTTATAAATCTTTATGTATGCAACAAAGTCCCTTGGTCTGGTATATAAGGCACTTTCTAGTTGAGTTTATGTACCTGTTATGAATGTTGATAACTTTGTTGTATAAGACTGTAGATACAACCGAAGCAATAACTATAGTATCAAATATATATAGGGTATTACTCCAAGATGTGCGTCAAGGCTCCCTCTGAGGTGCCACCACTGTGATAGTTGTCTATTTTTAGAAATTAATTACTGTCTCCACATGCAAGGCTCAATTAACTACAAACTTTGAATTATTTGTATATCTTTTTTTATTATGTCCTTAATGTTTTTAAAAAGATTATAGTGAAAGTTACATTTTAAGAAAAATAGTAGATTAGGAGTTCCTAACAAGTATGTATATATAGATATGAAAAAAATGAGATATTGTGCATCCAATCCATGAATTGTTTTTGTTACGGTTTGTTTGCAGTTAGGGGACAAGATTGATATCTCACTAAGGGTGCACTTAATGCTAAACCTGGCCATTGTTAGAGTTTTCCGTAGTTTCTACTCCATACTTTGACTACTGGATATTACAAATTATTTTACTAGTCTCTTTCATGTTATTGTACAATTTTTAACAATTTATTGGTTACAAAATTTATTTAAATATATGTATTGTTTTAGGTCTTAAAATACAACTACCCTTTAAAGATAAGGAATTAAATAAGATTGCTGCATTCTTCAATGTGATTACATTCTTGTTGACATGCGCTGCTCTAGTGCAGCCCAGTTGGTTTAGGATTAAAGGTCTTCACTGCACACAGAGCCTGTCACCCGCACAGTTCTTCACATTTGATGATGATGATGATGATGATCAGCTGACAATACATCAGAATAAAGATTATGATCCAATCAATAGATCTGACTTTAATGGTAAGTCAAAATTTTTTTTATAAGGGGCAAACGACCAGCAGGAACACTAAGATGTTCATAGACACCCATGAAAATTGCAATATCAGTGGAACTGCAGATGCATTGCCGGCCTTTGAGGACATACATAACATTACTTTGTTTGGAGACAAATCAGTGATATGTATAACTATTGGTCATTTGCAGAAGTTTTGTTCATGTTTTCCGCTCTTAATAACAATGGCTACATTCTGAGTTCTTCTCTCCAGTACTGTCAGTTAACATGTAAGATTATGTGGCCATCAGTAAAGCATCTGACAACGAGTAATATACACATCAAATACTTTGAAGTGATCAGAATTAGAGATTTAGCAATTGATATATGATATAACCTTTTCCAACAAATGGTCAATATTATATTTTTTATATTAAAATGTGGCAAATGAGCAAAAAGCTATCTTAAATTCACTGTAATAGCAAAGTGATTGCTGTCCTTTAACAGCCACAATTATCCTAATTGAATCAACCCAGGAAGGGATGCATGAAAAGGATATTTCCCCAGCCTATATGTACCCTCTGCCTAATGTTCTTCACCTTCCAATCCATCCCTTATGACAAAAGCATGAGAAGGGAAAGAGGGCTATAATTAGTTCGTTTAGCCTAAGTTTAGTCCGGTTTCTGTTCCACCCTTTTCTTAAGAGGAAAGGATGGGAAGGGAAAGTGAATTAAACGGTATAGGACGCATAGAAAGCGAAAATATCCAGTTTATGTACGTCTCCTCTTCTGATGATTAAGGTGAGCTACGCATCTGCAATTACGGATAACTATGGGCCGTTGTCTTCGCCATTTCGGCGGCTGTAAGTGGTCGCTTGCTTGTTTGCCACCTTATAATATTTGAAAAAAAAATTAGGCCTCCTTCTCTTCACAACATTTAGGGCGAAACGTGGAATTTTGCATTTGGAATTATATCATTATTAAATCATTAGCTAATTAGAATGTGAAAGCCATATGATTATGCGAAAAACTATAACGCAATCTATTGTTATCATATTACATGATGTCATACTATTAATTACATAAGTGTGTTGTTATTTTTTTAACATAATGGTGGTTACGCATAAATAGGTTAGGGTGCGGCCACAAAACGTAGGTTAATTAAAATTATGATTCAGAATGTGTCTATTTCTTTTTTATTCTATTTTATTTCAGACTTAGATTTAGACACGTAATTTTGATGTAACATAATACTAAAATTATATGAACACAATAAATAGGTATTAATTTGCTGGCGTAAAGATCCCTGTTCTAAAAATTACCTCTTATTTTCCTTGTAAAAAAAAGCGATAAATAATGAGAATAATATGTTTGTACATGTGTTTCTGATAATTAAAACTAACTATTAAAATTAAATTTGTAAGTATGAAATAATAATTAGTGCTATTTTTCAAGGCCTACCGCCGTGTACGACTCCGGAGATCATAACACTAATGAGGGTGTTAATATTGTTATGCTTCATGGTGTTGTTGTGCTCGTGTATCGGCGTACTGATTAATCTGACCAGTCTTAACAGCAAAGCTATAAAAATGCTGCGAAGGAACGCCATACCGAGCATAATGTGTGTGTTTTGGGTAATCGCCATTGTTGGCGTGTGCTACTACACAACAGTTGTGCTCGGTAACGTCAACAATAGCGACCCGAACACAATACAAGTCGACTACGAGTATGGATTCTACACTATAACAGGAGCAGGTATGGTTTAAATATAACAAATTCTTAACGTATCAATTTTTAATGTATTTACAGTTTTATACTAGTACGGTGGGTAGTTGCAAAAAAGCAAACTAGCCTACAACTTCGCTTTAATACATTTTACTTTCCTGTTGTTAATTTTAGGTTTAATTTACTTAAAAATGCAAATTAACATTTACAGGTGCTCTCGCATTGTTAGCGTCTGCCGCTAATTTGTGGGGAGCGCCGTTGTCTATCGATGAAGACTTGCAAAGGCGGAACTTGATGGAGGATTGGGACGGGTACGAGGCGCACAGTGTGGGGCCCACGCCCGCGGTGCCCGCGCTGCCCCCCTACACGCCCACTGCTGACTACATATCCACATTGCCCTCCAACTTTGCCCCACCAATGCTCGGCACTCAGCAGTATTTCCCCTTCGATGATCTGTCCATTCTACCCCCACCGCCGCCTTACACGCCTTGAGCTTTCACATTAGGTTGAAGTATAGTTTATTCCGATATCGGTCTTTTTGATATAATGCGGTGTTGACGTTATCTTTACGTTTACTAATTACATTTTAAGGCTTGTGACAGAAAGTGTCAATATTGATACACAATTGGAATATGTTTTATTTCATGTCTAGTTTATTCAAATTCTCCTATAGATAGACACTAAGGTATATAGAAGCAATCACGCTTTTGTAATTATATTTATGAAAGTCATCGATTCTCTGAGTACGGTAGAAAAGGAACAAAATAATTGTTAATAATTGCTCAGGTTTATTTTGCATATCTTTGTGATAAAACGCATTGAATTTCTACCATCCAAAGAAACGGGATAAAAACATTGTTTAATACAAGATTGTTTTTAAATAACGCGTTAATTATGAATATGTTTTAAACGCCAAATATAGTCCAAGAAGTAGCAGTATCATAACATTGTCCGTAACACTAGTTTTAACGTGTTCAAGCTATTTTTACCGTTTTGTAAACCGTATTTTTTAGTTATTCAATAGCAATATGCCTTAAAATATGCTACGAATATATCATACTAATGGCTTTTGAAATCCAAAACAATACGACAAAATTATCTGCTTTCTTGTTCACTAACGCCATTAACAGTTGAATACTTAAAATGAGATTAATGCTGTGTTTCTGATGTCTTCATTTATTGCATCTTTACTTAGTGATATTACTATTATGTCGACCTATGTTTCAACGGAATTAAATGCAAGTTACGTACGCATTTCATGAAGTTATCGAACCAATACCACTAACGAATGGTTAAATGTAACTCGGAAACCGGTCATAAATATTGTACCTTCGTCTTAAATGATTAATGGTCGGTTTCCTCGTTTTACTCTTTTGAAACTTAGTTCAACTGATGAAATGCTAGGTAATGACAGAATAAGAAAGCTTTAGCAACCCAGCTTAAGCCATGCTTAAATTTTAAATTCCATTGAAATTCTGTCACCTGTCAGATTGTAAATGACGCTTACGAAATGTTTTAGATTCGTGTCAATATCCCGTAGGTCATATTAGGTGAGGTTTAAATCTTACTTAAGCTATTTAGTAGATTTCACTGAAACGGCTTAACGGATCTGAATGTAATTGGGCAGATATATGTAGATTACTGTTTAGAAAAGCGCATAAAGTTACTAAGTTTTTTTTTTAATTCTGCGCAGACGAAGTCGCGGTCAAAAACTAGTAACTATTAAATAACAATGTGTTATAGTATTTTTAATAATCAGCTGTAATTTTAATATGTAATATATAGAAATGTTATTTTTATGTATATTATGGTTGTGAACTCTGGATTGAATGATTTACGGCGATTTGCCGTTTTAGTGCCTATTTGTGTCAAACAATATATATGTATTAGGGTCTATTTCTATATTTGAGAAATTATATCACAATTGGTTAAGTTTGAAATTTCTTGTAAAATTTTAGAGGCTAGGACAATTTCTTATTAAAACTAACCAAAAAATCCTACCTTGGAGCGCTTCAATCGCTAAAAAATGTCACTTTCTAATTTGCGATAAATTACTTTCATATTTTGTCGCAATATGACGTTTTTTATAATACAGGTCAGGCCATATTTGATTAGTTTGTTATTAACGATTGTGGTGGGTGTAGATAAATCTCGGTGTTACCCAAAAAGCATTGTTTCCTTCTTGAATGCGATGACAATAATTCTTGACAAGTCTCTGTGTTTCTGCCACATTTACTAGCTTTCTAACGATCTAACTAAATTTTAATAAATACGAGATTGTTAACTAGATAACGTAAATAGTGTTAATTTAAGATCAACTCATCACAGATATTACACGATTTTTAATCTATGCGCGATCACAAATATGTGATTTTTATGTTAGTTGTATTGTTTTTGAAAAAATTCCCTTTTATATTTTATCGGTGTAATAGACGCACAAGAATTTTAATGTACTTTGACAGAACTATATTCTTTGACACGCTGCGATATAACTGCGTATAGCTTGTCTATTGGAATATAGCGGTTAGTGATTAAACCGTACATATTCTTTGGTTAACGTTCTGAAATAATATTGTGATAAATAGTATTAAATCGTCACACTATAATTTGTTTTGACCATATTTTGCTTTTGGTTTCTACATTTCTTAACTATGTTTATCTTATTAATTTTAAAATATCTCATTTTCATTTTTAAATTGAAGTTAAAACTCACTCGAATTTTAGTTTTTTATAAGTTTTTAAATTCGAATAAATATCTTTACGTGTTTTACTTATTATAATATAGACTGCGCATAATTTTTCATATTAAATGAGTTCAACAGATCTGAAATACGGAAGTCATTGAATACTGAAATCTACTTTCATCTAGTGGTATTTCATGTTACCAAAAAAAATTAAGTGTTACTAGTATACTGTTAACTATATAGAAATCATAGGCTTAAGAATAGTTATTCCTAGTGAAGCTACTGGGAAGTTTATTTTTACATTTGAAAACAAAAATAGTTTTATTTTTGTGTATGACCAATATGCAATAATACATATCTTTAAAATATTCAAACATTGTTTTCTTTTAACCTTTACCAAATGAGTCATAATGAAGTAAAAAAAATAATTCCGAAATGCATGTCTATGTGGTGAACCTTCCATTCTTTAAAAAAACAAACAATATTTTGTAACAGTTCAGCAATGAGATATTTAGCTGAATTGAAAAACAAAACTTCTTGGGTTTTTTTTTAAATAAAACAAATTATTAAAGTCATAAAAAATGTTAAATACACCAGTACAAAAAGTCTGATAAGCATGTCAGTCTGAATTACATTCTAGACTAGACAGGCTTTAAATAGCATAACAAATATAAGGGGATCATAATTACCCCAGAACTACATTCCACAGGTGCATTAATACATATTGACAATAAAGTCAAAAAAGCACTGGAATGGTTTCATAATTCTTTTGCCATTAGAAAGCTATAATACTCTAAGTAAAATAGGCTGATAACTAGGTTTTTATTTAATTCCACTTAAACAAAGTGTCCATTTTTTATGAAGCTAGCGCTTGATGAAGTCCATGGTTAGATTTTAATTGCTAACAATCTATAATTGTAATATTTATTATATTATTGCTATTACAACTAATATGTCATGACATACTTGAAGTATATTGTCATTCAAACAATATGGCAGCTTGTAATTCCAATATGGAGCTGCTATAAAGTTTGAATCTTACAATAATTGTGTGATATAAAATCTGACTGAAACTGAACATACTTAAATCCAAATTTACACAAAAACTATGCAAGTTTTGAAACAATACTTCTACTGCTAATAATAAACATGTTCTAAAGAATTTATTAAAAGTCAAACTTTTCAAAATGTTAAACTTGACTTTTACATTGGAAGAAACAAATCACACCTATTTCTGGAAAGCCATTTAGGTCACAATAAAACAAAAAGTGGCCACAGAAAAATAATAATGAATTTAAACACCTGCCCATTTTGAAAAGACAACCCTAGAGTAAAAATTTATGAAAACTACAATTTTAGACAACACTGTCATAGGTCACTGCTTTAACACTTATTAAATGAAATTCAGTTTTTGCAATACAGTGGCAATCTGTACAACGGTATTAACAAAGTAAAGTAATAATAATTAATAAATAGTTTATAGGGAGCAGCTTGGATCACTTTTATTGCTTTACAAGAAACACTACTAAAGTTATTTTTATTTATTGGTCTTTGAATGCACTTAAATCAAAATTTGGTTGCTGATTTATTCTCTCCAGGACTAGAGCATTCATTGGCTGACTCAAATCTGTTGAATCATTTGAATTAGTTGCTATATTCAACTCATCTTTAGGTACAAATATTGTGGAGAAATTACTTTGTTGATTGTTAGAATATGATGATGGTAGATTCAAATATTTTACTCTTTCTTTTTCTAAATAATTAACCCGTTCTTTAAGAGTTACATTCTCATCTTTGAGAACTTCAACTTGTAGGACAAGTTGTTCTACTAGTGAATGTAAATTTTGACTGAGAATTTGCAATTCTTCAACAATAGTCTGTTGAGTTTTCTCAATTTTCTTGCCATCTGTAACATCACCAGAATATACTGGATCTTGTAACAGTCTCGATTCAGTGGTAGATGATAAATCTTCATTTGACATTTTGTGAAGTAATGCTTCAGATTCATTTATAGCTCTGTAAATAGCAATTTGTAGTTTAGAATACTCATTGCTCTGTAGTTTGAGATGTGGATCTCTGCTCAACAGTTTTATGTTTTCCATGGCTTTTTTAACGCGAGCATATTGTTCTTTTTTGCTCTTGATTAGATCCTTTTGTTTCAAATGATAACTATGTTGGAGGCTTATAGATTCCAGTGCTGCTGAAGAGGTGGTCGACTTCATAGCGTCTAATAATAATTCAGCTGCATTGTGATGGCATTGCATCGCATCATCGTATCTATTATTGATTAAATGGGCTTCTGCACGACGATGCTGTTGATGCGCCTGAAAAGTATTCTTATTAATTTCTTACCTATCTTTTGTTACATAAATTACAAGCACATAATTAGTTAATACATACCAAGTTGAGAGGATGTGATTCCATGTTTTATTCAATGTCTTGTTTTCATTTTTGTAAAAGATGCCTTAAAAACAAAAGGTTTTTTCAATTACTGCTTTTCCTGTCATTTGCTTGTCATGCTGACGTTGACGAGTGACATTTATTTGACATTAACATCTAAGGCGCAGTTTCGCCTTAAAACATATACAAAACAAAAACTTCTTTTCCTTTTCTTATTAAAATGTATATTGCATACTTTACTAAAATTAACATTAGTTTATGAAAGTAACAATAGCTAATGATAAAATTGCCATAACAGTGCTATTACTTGTTTATCTTAAACGCACTAATCAAAAAGTCCTGTTGAATCAACAATACGATTATGTTTGTAAACATTTATTTTGCAAGTTGAAATTCTTAATTTCCCGTACATTAAGTAAGATTTGACGATGAAACGTATACTCTCTATTAGTCTTACATTAAGCTTAAGTAGTATTATATGTGAAGGGTTACCACAATGCTCAATGGGAGATGTTAAGAGCCTGCTAGAAGGTTGCGACAGATTGACTGGACTCAACGTAACAAGTGTAGGAGGAACAATGGTCAACGATCACAACTGCGATGTTCTTCTTCCTAAACAAGTTTTTAGTGACGAGCCATTATTTCAATACGCATTAGCTGATTCGGTATGTGTTATGTTCAAGGGAAAATAGTATACAAAAAACTAATTATGACATTTATACAAAGTTTTATTGCAGAAAAAATTTTACACAATAATTATGGTAGATCCTGACGCACCACCTCAAACTGAGGGAGAGTTTTTCTTACATATGTTAAAATCTAACATACCTGTAAGTATTTTTACAAAAATCACAGAATCTTAAAAAAATCTTTACCAAAAATAAGACTTAAAATTTTAATATTTCAGGGTCTTGCACTTAGAGCGAAAGAGAGCATTAAAACATTTGGTATTGATTATCGAGGTAAATAATAACATTTACAAAGATTATTTTGTAAATAAAAATAATTAAACCGATTAGCCATACGCTTTAATCTTAACTTAAAATAAAAAATCTAATCATTTGCATATAAGATTTTTGACAATACAAGAAAAAAATAATATGTCCTTTGAATTTTCAGGTTATAAGCCACCAGCGCCACCTCGCGGCACCGGCCCACACCGCTACATAACACTGCTCTATGAACAAGGCGATGGCAACAATTTCCTACCGAGTGTACCGCCATCTCGTAGCCGTTTTACGCTTTCAAATTGGCTACGGGGGAAGAATTTGTGTGGACCTGTTGCTGCCACGCAATTTAGGACTCAATTCTAGATGGCGCTAGTTGTTCTCTTTTTCAGCAATTGTTTGAAAAAAATACGCGCTTTTGGACAAAATGTAAACATGAATTAACGGATTTACATTATTTCTTTTCATTGGTGTTATAACCTATAATTGATACTTGCTATTGCAAGTAACTAACCTATTCTTATACATATGTGTATTTCAAATAATTCCTTTACGTCTCTCTCTCTCATCTTTAGGCACCCCATCTGTAAATATATAAAAAAATGCAATTACTCAATACTTTCTATGTTTATTGCCTTTAGTCGGACGCCGTAAAACAATTTGTTGTAACGTTGTTGTTATTTGTTCATAATTGATGTTAATTAAATACAAATATAATTAATAAGATTGGCGCCAATGTTTACCTTCAACAAGCCTGACAAACAAACTTGAAAATATCCGGCAGCGTGCGGTGTCGGCGTAGGCTGCGCCGGCGCACGCGAGCACCGCCGCCTGCCGGCCCACGCCGCAACCACAGCGCCTAATTTATTTAAACAAATTATTTTCTCATCTTACACTAACTACTGGTTTTATTATCTGATTTATGTTCGCCGCGGTTGACGTTAGATAACTGCGGGCTATTTTACTGTTTACAGCTCTAATTTTACGGACCCACTCACAAATCTCTCTGAACTCAAGATATACATTGGACAGCGACTTTAAAAAGATAGCTGTGATTGATAACCAAATAAATAACAATAAGTTTGCTGTTATGATGTTACAATGTTAGGTTTGTTACTGTCATGTCTTACTATGTATTCATAGTCCGTATATAAGTATAACCAATTACTCACAGATAAATTACTTTTCTAAAAAAGTTCCTTCGGGTTTTCCGTCCAAATATGATGTAGGGGCCTTCAAGAAAAGAGCAAATCAGTATTTATTAGCGTAGAGAGAAGAGTAGCGCGTACCATCTTTCGACCACATCTTCACTCTCAGTCGGTGGGATTGTAGTCAAGCGCTAGGTTTAAAACTTAAAAAAAAAACAATGAAAGAATTTTTAAAATCAGCTCCGTAGTTTTTGAGTTATTTCATTACATACCAAAATACAAATGTTTCCTCTTTGTAATGTTAAGCTTACGCATTGTAATAATCATAAATAATTAAAATTCACGTCGCAAAAGGAGTTCCGAAGGTTATAGTGATTAGGGAAAATTAATAAAAAGATAGTTGCTTTTTCTTCTATACAACATTTCAATAATATTACGTACCATTAGAGTTGAATGGAAAGTTGGAAGGAACGAAAGTCCCCAAAGATTACTGTAGTGTGTTATTTTCATAATAACAAATGTTGTGCATAATCTTTTTATGATTTTTCCATTAAAACTGGATTAGAACAAAACATAATTTAAATTGATCTTGTAAATAATGAGTAATTATGAAATAACTGGTCATAAATAAAGTTCCTGGAACATGAATGTGAATTGCGATGCTGTTGACACTATGATTAATTACGGTTAACCACAAAGCAAATTGATCCCAATATATAAATTATAAATAAACTAGCTTTCGTTCTCGAATCCGTCCGCGTGGAATTAAAAAACAAATAAAAGTAGGTAGCTTATGTGTTCTTCCAGCCTATGCTCTAGATCGATGCCAGATTTCATCCAGATCCATTTAGCCGTTTAGGCTACAAACTCTAACAAACATGCATCCATCCATCTAAACTTTCACATTTATAATATTAGTAAGATGTGTGGTGTGACAAGAGTGGATAAAGTTAAGAATGTGTATATTAGAGGAAGTCTGAAAGTAGCGCCAGTGTTGGAGAAATTGAAAAGCGAAAGGTTAGCGTGTTGTGGACATGTTATGCGACGAGACGATGGAGACATAAACCAGAAAGTATTAAGAATGAATGTGGATGGCTACAAAGAAAGAGGAAGACCGAAGACAGTATGGATAGATTGTGTGAAAGAGTAGTTATATGCTCAAGAAGGGAGTGGATTTAGATATGACGGTTGATAGAGATGTATGGAAGAGCAGCACATGCTGTGCCGACCCTCCGTAAGGGATAAGGGATAAGGGATAAGGGCAAGTTGATGATGATATAAATTGTAAATATATATACTAAACATTTTAGTAGTTGTAAATACATTTTTACATGTTTTAACAGCATCATAAATTACAATAATTTATATTAGACCTTAGCTTCAATAGTAGGTTTATTTTTGTATACTAATTTTTTATTTCTGTACGAAAACCATTATTTGGTACACTTATTCGGCGACGATGAACGACTTCTGTACAAACATAATTTAATTAAAGAATGTAGTAACAAACTTTATTTACAATTCTTGTTTCGTAACACTCAATAGTTATCAATTATTTATTTTAAAAGTGTTGTCGCGAGAGTTTTTTTATTATAAGTCCAATTAAATTCTCTTTTGAAAATTGTAAAGAGGTGATCAAATTCTATTGGTCGGGTTGTCATATTGGAGGTTGAACGTGGCTTTTATCACAGGAAGCTGGTCTATCGTAAATTAATCGACATGGCTCTTCGAAAATACCAAATTATTAAACCGGTTTGGCGTGTGCGCGCTGGGTTGGGCCCAACCACCGGAAATGCTCTCGAGAAATGTAGTCATACAAAAACTATACCCGCATAAACTTACTATTATTAACATAGATCGCTTTAAAACATTTTTAACTATTAAAATCTAAAATAAACTACACATTTTAACTTAATATCTGTGTCAAATTGAGATAATAACAGTTTTATTAATAGTAATTTGTTTCAAGTAAGAGTACTTAAGAAATACTAGGCTTATCTAGATAACTCGCTTAAAAATAAGCCTATTATAAGTAATCCAATTTTAAAAAGGGATAAGTTGACCATTCTCACCTTATCCCTCACAAAAAACGTTCTCATGTACAAGTACTGACCTCACTTTGTAGAAAATTAATTTAACATTGGAAACAGTTTTTTTGAATTACTGCTTTAATTCAAACATGAAGACGACTTGGTGAATTTTAAAAATAGAATCGAATGTTATTTTAAAACATCCAAGATAATTAAAGTTTCGTAGAGGTAGACGTGGGCGAGGTTAGACAGACGACCAGTCTAGACTTGGAGGTTCATAACGTAGTCTATCGACAACTGGATACTATACTTGCATGTCATATTTATAGCAATGACGTGGGACCTTTGAGTCCTGCACCTGAGATATGCAGATTTATGATATCTATGACTCCGATAAAGCGATTTAAAAAATAAACATGTAATTACATTGCTTTTACAAACAATAGGGATTTAGTTATTTGTAATACATTGATTTTGACTAGAATTTAATTTGAATTCTCATGTGTTTTATATTTTTATCAAAAAAAAAAAGTACAGAACTTAAGCAAAATATCGTAAACTATTATGCTTGAATATTAAATGATTTCGACAAATGTCGAAAATGTTTGATAAAATACTAAAACATACTAAGTTTGTTTGAATTCGCTTTTAGATACGAACGTATAGATTTTAAAATATTATTTTTGCATTTGAGTCTAATTGTGTTAGTAAATTAAACTCAAATATAAAATGTTAAAATTATTATGAAATATTCAGTTAAGTGCGAAGTCTCTTGTCAATGTGAAATTCTAACATCATAGATAACTACTAAAATTACGTCTATACTAATAAAGCATGAACACACACTACTTCGTGGCGTAGGATGTCAGGAATCCCAGTATATTTTTGGATAAATCTTTTGAAACGCCTTTCAAAACTCTTAATGAAAAGCCCTACACTTACGAAACGCTTTAGGCTATATGTTTTCTCGCTATTAAACTTAGGGGCTGAATAAATAAAACCTTTATGTGGGAAAGGGACCATTAACTACAAGGTGCCAACATAAAGGAACAATGTTATTATTTATGCATTTGAATTTTGACAGTACACAAATGTAAGCAATAAAATTAAGTAGTTATGATTTTATGCGGATGAAGCCGCACGGGATCAGCAAGTTATAAATACAATTTTACCTGTAGATTTGGGGAATTGTAGAAATAAGCGTACATTTGCAATAGACAAGGCTTACGATACAGACCAGAGAGTTACGGGTCGCTTCCGGTCGCCCACGCCGCCCCCGCCTTGTAACATCAATCACTGAACTAAATACAAACGATTTCCATAATAATATTGCTATATAAAGGCTAATGATTGGAGCTTACTAAGTGGGTCATTTATTACGTCGCACGACAAATTGACTTAGATTTCTGTAGAAAGTGATCGAAAAATTACATCTATACTAATACTGTACAGAGGAAAACTTTGTTTTTTGATTGTAATGAATAGGCTCAAAAACTACTGGGCCCATTTTAAAAATTCATTCACCGTTAGAAAGGTTTTTTCTCTGAGTATATATATTTTTTCACTTCCTTATTATCATTTTTAAATTTCACGCGGACGTGGTCGCGGGCAAAAGCTAGTGTTTCTATAAAGAGTTTAAAAAAGTACTTAAAAACAAATTATCTTTTAGCAGAGGGGTAGATTTTTTTCTAAAGTTTTGAGCCTATATATTCTAGTGAATATTTACCGAATTGTTTATCTAAAAATTAATTGAAGCGTGTTTTATATAAAAAAAAACTCCGTTTACGTAAACCTGACAAATTTGTGTAAGCAAATAAATAATTATAATTAATAATTCGGTTGTCTAGCCGTATTCAATTATAACAATATGCATGTAATTAATTGCTGCCCAAAATGTCGGATAAAGTAAAGTTAAACGAGCTTCTAATGCAAGCATCGCCTAATACAGAACCTGCTGTTTCTCAATGCCTAGTATAATCACTGCACTACGTCATACTTAAATCCGAGCGAAGGCTAACTGGAGGCGTTAACAGTGCCAAAGCAATTCAATTAATTGTTTATTTCCTTTCAAATTCATTGAATGTTAACTCGCAAATAACATACGGAGTATACTTGGGCCGTTCGATGAATGAATACATGTTTGTGAATGGGACGCGTTGCGTACATGCTAAATGCTTATGTCCGCAGTAAAGGTCTTGGCGGCGCAACACCACGGGGCCAGCGGTGGCATCTTCGTTGACATTTTCCATTAGCAAGGTTGGTAATCGTCGGCCGGCGGTCGATCGGCCGTGACACGTAGCCCCGTGCGTACGCCACGAATTCGTTCATTGATAAAAACATTCGCCCACTCGGCTCGGAGGCTCCATTCACTCGGCGCCGCGGGTTGCACAACACGCGTGTGTGCCCCCTCGCCCCGGGCCCTTCTCTAACCTTTATTCGGCACAAGCCTTCCGCAACAGTTGTCACTGTTTTACTATCTCTCGGCATTCAGCTGTGATGACATAGCAGAAGTACGTGCCAACACGGCATAGATACACACTTTGTAACATCACATTCTACTGGTTGCTACTTAAGAAACGGCAGTAGTTACACGTTCTACATAATTAACTTCAAGATGTATTTACGGGAAGGAACCTTGCAGCCTAAATAACTTGATTTAGGGTCTGTACACTGGGCTAATAGAGGCTGAGATAGTTTAAAAATGACGTCACTGTCAGATAAGGTAATAAATTCCAGTTTTTTTTATCACATATTTAACACGTTCGATTGTTTTCAGATAATTTACAATTTGTTGGATGAGACCTTTAGGATTGCGAGTTGTTCAATTCGTGTTCTTCAGTCAGCCGTCAATTGGTCTTCTTGGTAATTTAATTTAAAGCTACTTTAATATCATACCGTCAAAGTTGCAGTATAACCTATTTACGGCACATAAAATAGTCATTAAATTTAGCTGATATCTGTACAGGAGCTGTGTACAGTGACGCTATCTCGCCGCAACCGGTTCCATAATTAAGAACACATTCAAATCATTAAATATCGTTAAAACTTTCCAGAGAGATACTCAGCAAAGCGGCACTTTGTGGTGACACCAGTTTGAGTAGTCACTCAATGTTGCAGTCAATTAAATTAAGTACACAAAACTTATTTTCTATTAGTGAAATAAAGATCGTAATATTCGCCTATCTTGTACTCATTGCACTTTTTCTTACAAAACTAAGTAGTCGTCGTAGTCTTTGACTTCAAAAATCAAACAAAGAAAAAGGGACCCACCTGCAAGCATTACCTTTCGGATATAAAAAGAATTATCAAAATCGGTCCACTAGCGGCGGAGTTATGCCGTAATACACAAAAAAATGATAATAAAAAATAACATACAGACGAATTGAGTACCTCCTTCTTTTGGGATGTCGGTCAAAAATTTAGTGTGCCATTTATTTACCAAAATTCATTTTAATTTGTTGAAATCTGAAAAATAAAAATTCAATCAATTTTTTTCAGTTAATGTCTTTCAGCGTCTTACAGCGTCGGTGCCTCAGTGGTTTAAGCTCTTGACTTGTAATCTACAGGTCTTGGGTTCGAATCCCGCCGCCATGTACTAATGTGATTTTTAATTTTTCGAATTTTCGTATGTACGTAATTTACCCGACGTTCTTACGGAAGAAAAACATCGTGATACATCCTGCACAAATCAGCGAAGAAATTCAAAGATATGTGTGAAGTCAACCAAACCCGCACTTGGCCAGCGTGGTTGACTATGGCCTAGTCACCCTAACTTTAGGGTAGGCTCCAAGCCTCTTGGTGGGGACATATAGTGATCTGGTGATGAATGTCTTTCAATGAATAGACTTATGTATTAAAGTTTCAGTGGGTATTACAATATGTTTAGCCTACTTTCACATAGCGGTTACCTAAGTACACAAACAATAAGTATCCGAAAAAAGATAAAACAATAATTTCAATTTCACAATGTGATTAACAACTCAAATAATTTTTCGCACAAGTTTTTTTACTTACGAAATGTCCTGGTTTAATACATCTTTATATGGAAGATAAAGCCAGAAGTCTTTTGGACATAAGCAGCAGGCAAAAGAGTTAAATATGCATTTGTAAGTAGTATAGTTTGGGACAATCCCTTCAGGCAATAAACCTATGTCTGTTAATGTTACGGTCTACGGTTGTTCAATACCTGACGTTTGATATCTAAATAATATTGTAGCTTTGTATTTTAAATTGACAAGATGACTTAATATACTATTAGTGTACTCTCTCGTAAATTGCTCTTAAAATCTTTACATCTAAACATTATTAAGCAAAGTACAGTTTTACTTTAAACTTTAATAGTTTAAAACAGGTGTTATAAATATTTTATTGTTTATCCGTATTCAGATCTCAAGCAGCTGCAAAAATATTCCGTGACATCCGGTCGTCCGTATGTAAATCAGGCGTGACTTGACGTGATACATATTGTATTAAAACAGGTCTTTGAAACAATATGCATGCATTAGAAGTTGTATTATACTTGAAACGTTTTTATTGTACCTAAAATATAATTCTGGGTTGCCACTGTCTAAATTTTCGTAAAAAATATGGTCTTCAAAAACTTAACAAGAGAACATATTACAAATGTCTCTGAAGTGGAAATCCAAATTATTTTTTCTATTAGTCGTGTATGTTATAGAAAAACCTTCAATGAAATATACGAGTTTTTTTAAAATAAGTTTCATAATAAAATATGTACACAAAAAGTGATTGCCTCCAAGACCTCGATGGATGTTTACATGTACATCAAGGTACGCAATACCTAGCACACGTACTCACAGTGTAATACCATAAACAAATATTCACATATTGTTTCTTTATTTATCGAAATCTTATTTTTCTTATAAATATCGTGAATTGACGGAAAATTTGTAAATTCTAATGGTATCCCAAGAGTCACGTCGACTTTATTACAGAGGTGTCGTAGGGGTAGCGTAGTGTTTGAACGATTTGCACATAATAATTATTTGAGATATGTCTAGGACAACCACATAGTCGAAGGGTGCATTTTATACCATATTATGTAGACAACAGGATCTATTTCCCGTTCTATGAGTGTGAGTTAGTAGTTGCTATGAAGTCTTTTAGTGGAGATTTTCACAAAGGAATTGCGTTGAGTGCATTGAGCGTAGCGTTGACTGTGCAACCTATATTTTTAATAATCGTAACTATTATTTTTGAAGTTATTACTTGACTGAAGTGAAGAAATCTCAGCAGATCTTGAAGATACGAAGTACTAATAAGCACCATCAAAGGCAGGAAGTGAGAGGCAGCTGATGCCGCAAACGAAACAATATGGCGGCTATTGGCAAATAATGCGTTTGTTAGGCGCGTGCGCGGGCGGCGCGGCATGAATGGACGCCAGCGCAAGTGAATCATGCGGCTCATTCACAGGCCACGAACAACACGGTTCATTCATAATTTTTCTATTAAATAAAGAAAAAAACCTTTTTTTATAATATACATTTCGACTTAGCAGAATATAATTAACTACTGATCACACTTTATCTTAATGATCAAAATTCAACATTTCAGTATTTTCTAAAAGTCATAAATCTCTACCTTACGATAACAAAAGTGTTACCAAACAAAAGTGTTACCGTAAACATTTAAAGACAAAAGCACATAAATAAAATGTAATAGTTTTAATTCTTGACAAAGATTTATGATTCCTAAACTATTATTTATCGTATTCTGTAATAAACCGTTTGAAAGTTATAATTGTCGTCCAGTGTAAATGGTCCCGTCCGACCGGGCCAGTGCAGTTGGTTTGACTTGGAGGCAAAAGGTTATGAGATTTCAAGCCATAGATCCACTGATAGCATTTAACCGGACGGGTAATTGTTTGGTGAGAGGGCTATTAATTTTATATAATGGTTTCGAGTGCGCATTTATGTTTCCTAAACAAAAAAACACTGCCTCGGATCTCTGATACGCCATTGAAAGCTCAAGGCGTATAATTGTTACGGTCTTTGTGAAATCCAAACTGATTCGTTTACTAAACATCAATTTTGAAATGTCCAATCAATCAAGCAAATATAAATCCAATGTGCTCCAAGCGATACATCACAGTCCTTTTGAAGTATGATTCATTAATATTGGTAGGACTAGAACAAGATCCACGGATCATTGTTAACAAGTTATAGTGAAACGAATTAACTCGAACATGAATTGAAAATATTTTCATCGAACAAATGAATCACGCGACTATTTTGTCGGAGTCATCAGAGTTGATAATTTAATGTAGACAAACTAGCTGTTATACATTTTCAGTTTAGTTAATCATTATAACTAGGAGAAAAATGCAAATAAGCAGAGGAGTCTAATATTAATTGATTCAAGAGCCGAGGACATCCATCACACCAGAGAACAAATTTAATTAGTAGAAACAAAAGCTTGCGAAAAAATTAGTTAATGAACGAAATAAAGTACTAGTTTTGCGTGGATTGATTTTTCGTTTATTCTATTTATCTATTTGTTTACCATTAAGAAGTTACTACCCTAGTAACTTAACGTTTGCATTGCGTTGTAAATTTGCAAAATTTTATTAGTCTTCGTAATGATTTTCTTAAGCACAAAGTAATCATAATAGTTTTGTTTCTTAAAGATAATAGAATGTGTATAATTTTAATACTAATAAATCATTTTATCTACGTGATAGTTGAAATAAATTAAGTACAAAATAATATCAAAACATTTAATAGTTCATAATGAGCGACTTGCGGCCGATAAGTAATCGACTCTCTCAAGATATCTGCGGAGAACAATTTGCATGCAAAGCTAATCTCAAAGTGCGCCAACGTTGAATATTTTATAGAAATCAAGCTAACAAGTGCTGTCGCATATAAATATCGAGTTAGATAAGCGATAGGTGAACAATAAATATAACAACGAGTCTGCAATATGCCTGCAGTTTAAAGTGCAGATAATCTCGCTTGTGCCAACCGCCTTCAATCTGGCGTAATGTAAACAACATCTGATTAGATCGTGTGCCGGATAAATTTGCTAATTTATTAACACCTGTTCAAGGAAGTCATTTTAATGTTTACTTCATGAAGAAATACATAAGTGGGAGTCCATTTTTATGAGTTTAAATGTACATAAACAAACCAGGAAAACAAATACAAGAGTAATTTTATGTAAGAAATAATTTACTTTTGTAATTTAAATTTTACTTGGCGATAGTCTGACAAATTTTAGGTTATTCAAAATAAGTCTGAATTTAAACGTAGATTCCCACTGCTGAAACACTACTAATAACGTTTTTTTTTTTTTAAAAACTAAGATTATAAGTTAAACAAAAGGTTTTAGTAAGTCAAGAGCCTTGGTAATGAAAACCCACGGTCACTCTAATCTCCTTGCTCAGAGATTATTTGTTACTTATATGTTCTGCTAATCATAACTTATTGGACCATGTTATCGTTTTATGATGAGATTATAAAATGGATGTAGGTCAATTCATTGTTATAATAAATGTATCACAAAGTAATTATTAATTTTCACCTCACATAGCAAATGTGTTTTGCAAACTTTAAGAAATACTGTAGATATACAGAAGTATACATTCATTTTTATTACCTCATATTGTAAAGTTTTCGTAAGCGGTCCTTTAGCAAGAAATGTCGCCACACGACGAAATAATTCTTGAAGATAATCGAATACATAAATATATCTTGTGGTAATATTCCGTTCGCTTATAAGGCATTCTCATTCAGGATAGTATTTAATATTAGCGTTGAATGTATTGTTAAGAGCTTTGACGGTCAAGTTCAGTTCTGTTTTCGGTCACGATCGCGATAACGAACACTAACCGCAACATAAAGTGTCATAACTCACTTCATATTATTGCCATCGACTCCATACCTTTTCCTGTGCACAATTTATTAAATAAATAACGGGCAAACTGTTTTTTTACGAAACATAGCAACGCATGCCAGTTACATTTGTGTGGAAATATGAAAATAGAGCAGGTCTATAAAGAAGGTACTAGCTGTCTGATGAGATAGTTATCTGCTAACAAGCTGTCACAAGAGATCGCGCCCCGGTGTGCCATCAAATGCAATCTCTATTGCTGCTCGGCGCTCGGCGACCCGCTTAACATGCATAGACGTCTCAAAGAAATTAACTAACGCTACTAGAAATACTCGATCCATATCTATAGCATCTTAAAACGATACTACTATCCGTAACTCTGATGATTCTTATTGTAGAATCACAACCAACATTATCGCTTTTCGGAACAGTTATGTGCCTGACTGATAACTGTGGGAGATAAATGTAACCCAAGCGTAGAATAGGCTACCTAGATATTCCAAGATTTTGTGTCCAGTCAAAGCATTATTCTTCTCTCGTTTTTATAGAAGAAGTGCTATTGAAATAGAAGAAGATCTTGTCTATGCCCTGAGAATAAAGAACCAGGTAATAAGAGTGTTTTACACAGGCAGCATTCTTCAGATCTCTTGAACTCGAAGATATTTAGATGGTTAGAAAATGTGTTTGAAATGAAAAATAAAATCTTTCATGGATAATCTCATATAGTAGGCAATATCTTTGAACATTCTCAAGAACCTTATGGCAGCTGAGAATCTTTAAGCTTCCGTTTGAATTGTGTGCACAACTGTGTTATAACTATAAAATTAACATAAAATTTAAAGACCTAGAGATGTGTGTTGGTAACCTCGGTAGAGATACATATAGTTGTAGCGGCGCTATTGAGTACACCCACACGCTCGCGTTTGGTTTTGTGAATGGATCACGGGCACGAGTCGTTGCTGCGAGCTTGCAACAATCACGCCCACGACGGACGCCGGAGGTCGCCAACTTTCATTCATAACCACAGCCCGCAGAAACTGGACGAATTGAAGAACCAAAAGATACACAACGCAAACGTAACAGTTCATGAAATACTCGAAAATTTATCGTTATCTTAGAAATATTCAGAGTGATGATCCATATAAACGAACGAGGACTGTAAATGAAGATGGATAGCTATTAGGTTAATAGAAGAACGATAAAGAATTGAAAAATAGTGAATTTAGAATGAATGCTTAAAGAATATACATATGCATACGCAAAAGTACCAACTGTCCCAACCGTCTGTATGAAAAGTGCAAGGAGATGGTGAAGTTTCAAAGTACTGGAGCAAAAGATATAAGCAAAAGATTTAATGTTAAAAATCTCAGTGCGTAATTATAGATTTTAGGTTAACCGATATACAAGTTTATTAAACCTGCCTTATAAATTCCGAAATAAGTCTCTGTGCTTATGCAATAAAGTAAACAAGCAGGTCTCGTACCAGCCGAGAGGACTTCAAGAAAACCAACCTTGTTCCGTTTTTAGCGTTTACGTAGATTGCAACAAAGTCTCATAAATTGTTTTTACATATTATTATTTTGTAACAAACCAGTCGTATTTTTAAAACTTACGTGATACGAAAAATATGCATTTAGGATTATCCTTATTGGTAGCTTAGTATTTTTCCTTTTTCTGTATTATCTATCAAAAAGCGGTCATCTTACTACAATATATGTATAGATTTTTTATTATGCAATGGTATTTATGTGTATGTGCGTCCGGTTTTATTTATTTTTTCCCTCTGCATTTTATTTTAATAAGCAGGATTTGATATTGATATTGTTTCCACACTGTCACTTGTTTTGTAGCATTGCAAAAGCGAAGTGTCCATTATGCATGTAATATTAGTATATGCGAAAGTTGTTTCTCAAATGGCCCACTTAGTCTTATTGCATACCGTATTATGGTCAATATGTCAAGACTCATCAGCTGAGAGTTCTGTAATCCATTTACGATATAACACTTTATGTTTAGTTACCAATCTATACTCATACAATAAAGCGTAAACACATTTCTTTGTTGCCTAAGATGTCAGCATTCACAGCATATTTCTTTTTTAAATAAAAAGCCCTACACTTACGCTTTAGGCTATATATTTTCACGCCATTAACCTAGGGGGTAAATATTTTGAATAAAAATCCTAATGTGAGAAAGAGACCATAAGTTGCTGCCAACATCAAGGAAGCAATTGTCATTTGTGCATTTGAATTTTGACTCTTTATTACAATAAACAAAGAAACTTGGTCACTACTTACTAAAAGAATGAGACGGAACAGAACCAAACTAAGAAGTTTTGGTGGTACTTTTTGTAACAATATGGGCAAACGAGCGGCGTAAACACCGAGTTGAACGACGCTTATGGATGTCTGTAGCACCAGAGGAACAAGAGATGCGTTGCCAAATTACTTACCGGTTTTAATTGCTTTTAGTTCTGAATTTTGTGAGTGATCTGTGATCAAAAATCTTGCACAAATACCTATAAAATCTTTTCTGTTCAATATCTACTAAAAAGTATAGCTACAAAGTACAAAGTATTCAATGCTTTTCCATCATCCGTCATATTTCCATACTTTCTTCTGTCTCCATCATTTTTGACCACTTGTGCAACTTTCTTTTACCATGTTTCATTATCTCTGTCCCATTTTCACAAAGTAATAAACAAATAAACATCAACTTTCACCATAATGGGCAAAACTATGAGTCACTGTCTAATAGTTTTCATTAACTTTAATCCAGTAAGAATTTACCTTTTCCATTTGCATTGCCTCTAATTGAATTAGGAAAGAAAATGAAGCTTAGCTTTAATTAAGCATTTGAATTTCCGAAATGTATTTCTATAAAGATTAACATAGACTCTTTAAGTTATACTAAGTAAAGAGAAATTGTGTTAACATGTATTATTTAATACATCTCGATATTGCTACGATTTCTGTCTTTTAACGTATAAATATTTCCTGTACAAAAGAACACATTTTTATGAGTACAATATTCATTAGAACGTTAACAATGTTGCTACCAGATGAGTTTAAAATTTAAGACTAGAATGTAATTTCCCTTAATTTAAATTTAATCCGATGATCGTTATTAGACGTTAATTTAAATGTAAATGATACAAGTTGAATCGAATTTTGTAAGCGATGGATGCATAAAAATATCAAAAGACGCACTGTCGCTTATATTCATTAAATTATAATTGATACAAAGCAAGTATCAGAGCGGTCGTCTATTAAACTGAGGAACTATCACGAAAATATATGTGATAGTAGCGAGAACGTATTCGAAACGTCTTCGACAATATTTGTTGATGTTCTTTACGCCCCTACGTTGTACAGATCTAATACGAATTGTCGATGACGTTACGAAAACTTTCTCAAGTATGTTCATGATAAGCCCTATGTTTCAATCATACGAGCGTCCGCCGAGCGCGACGAAGCGATGGCGTCCAAAATATTCCCGTCGTTCATTGACACGTGCCAAACCTGTTTTTCGGGCGTGTTTTTTTCTTCTGAATGGCCGTTTCCTTTGTAAGTAAACATATTCAAATGTTGCGATTAATTCATGGCTAGATAGTGGCTCGTTTTATGAATGGAAACTGCGTGCGTGAGTGTGTGACACGAGTTAACGTATAGGAATACATACGCGTTGAGATTTGCATACTAGCTTAGCAGGCCACGTGCTCGCTTCGAAGTTACCTCAATATTGGTGAAGTTAATTTAAAATGTAAATGTTATTTGAAAGTCAATTATTTTGATATGAAGGTTTGATTGGGTAATATCTCTTTAGGTCTGAGCTCACGTGTTGTGTAAAATTGTGAAGAATCCGCGTGGAACATGAAATAGTTCGTTAGCGTTTGCGGGTCATTAGCTGAGATATGGTGAGGAACATTGTGCACCGATGCCGGCTATCCGCGTACAAAAGGATAAGTGTTTGCTCGTGCGTGCATCGGACAAGCACACCTTGTTAGTGTGATTTATGTCGGCCGTGTGAAATATATTACCAAACATTCTGAAGTTTAATATCTTGAATATGAATGTATCAAGCGTACAATTCACACTTTAAATATCTACATCTTTTGATTTCACGTTATCTTAACAAGATATAAACCCAAGCGTTAAAATAATTTCATTTGAAGATAACGCTTTGATTTTTTTTTTATAAGAGAAAGGAGCAAAACGCGAAGCGGGAATATAGAGGTATTCATAGACGCCTACAGACACCCGCAATATCAATAATAACAACGAATATAAAGAATGGGTGCAATGTGAAATTAACTATATACGTTTACTACGCGAATCTTAGAATTTAATAGCAAAGATAAGCGTAAAAGTCGTGGTCAATATGCGGCGGAGCAACGCGAGCCCTCCGATGTTGATACTAATCTAAGATGGGTGGTCTGTAATTATGCAAGAGGAAATGTTCAACATTGTTTCGTACACGCTTGTACACTAAACATTTACTTATAGATTTTTTTTCCAATTCATGAGAATTTATTAAAAGCGTGTATTTCATATAAAGCTAATGAACAAAGATTTTAGTGTGAAGAACCACCATTAGACATAGGAACGAAGTTTTTAGATATACGATCATTCGCAATCTATGTTTCTTCTCTTCTGATTACGGGGTTTAAATGTAATACAAAAAGCATTTCCTACGATTCCCTATTTTAATAGTTTTTGTATAAAAATAAATATTTATATCAAAATGTATGTTCATTTTGTGGTCCATTGTTATAGCTGAAAGTCTGTGAACTGTAAATATTTATGACACGTGTATCTGAATAGGCCTTGTGCACCGCGAGTGTCAAATATCCCGAGTCATATCCGGCGAGGCTGTTGTCTTGTTCAATGACAATGTTGAAACGAAGAAGAATCACTGCTAATTTATAATCGTCACTTTCATAAACTCTGAATCACGCGCAGCACTCGCCTCGCCTAGCCTCGCTTTGTGTGTTGGCGGACTTCTGACGTAATGTGCTTGCACAAAACGACCTCTCGAATTAATATTTGCGATAATGTGCTGTAAATTATTAACAAAGTTAAAGAGAATGTTCGCTTTATTATTTTTTCTTTTTTTCCTTTCGTGTAAAACTATAAACATTGATTATTTATTCATGTAGCTAAATTATTTCTTAGTTAATTAATTTCACTAGGAATTTTGAGTATTCACACGTATGATGTGCAATAAAATAAATGTTGCATCGCTTTCTGACACCATTAAAATTTCATGTTACTTCATAATACATGTCTTAATTTAACATTAAATGGACAGACTAAAATACATAGTATTTTGTACCTCATTGATTTTTTTGACCGACTTCCCAAAAGAAGGTATTCAATTCGTCTGTATGTTTTTTTTTATTTTTTTTTATGTGTGTTATGTCGTTTGCAATTGGTAGCGGTAGGAGGAACTAGTATTGGAGATAGATTAAACTGTCACTAACAACAATAGACGAATTGAAACTCAAAACTAAGTAAAAGATGTCGTTAAAAAGAAAAAACCTATCCATTTATATAGACCAAAGTTTTCTTTATACTTAAAACGATTGCTTTTTGAAGTAACTCCAAAGTTTTCTTTCTCGCGACCGAAAGCTAGCTGTATTATTTCGTAATTTATAACTTAAGTAAATAGTAAAAAAAGTGGCATGTTAAAACATTGGCGCCGTAAGAATAGTAAAATCTCTCAACAACCACACGCTATCAAATAAACAGTTGCTAATATATATTTATGTTAAAATAACATAAAAATGTCTGCGTCACAACCCAAATATAAGATTATTTTTATTGTCTTTAATACTTGTAACCGATTCTTAGATGTAAAGATAATAGTCGACGGCCGCGCCGGCGCCATCTCTTGCCGTCGGTAAAATGTACAGTTACTGCATATTGTGATATTGTAAATGTAAATTTATAAATATTCAATTTAACTACACGTTTTAATTTAATTTATGTATAGCGTTATACGATTGAGCATACTTTAAAAGCCCAATTTGATATTAAGTTCTTTAGATTTAATGCTGATTTGGAAACTTTAATGATTCGATTAGTTTATATCAATTAAAACTTTTACATTAATTAATTGGAATAAATAAGCTTCCGTGCGGGAAAGAGACCTCTTAGAAGAAAAACAACACAAACTCTTTCATTAAAATGTATGTTGAATAGCGAAAAACTTAGACGAAAAAAGTTCGTTCTACCTACTTTTTTTTTCTTCGATGGGGAATGCGTTACGCATACTCCGTGCCTCTGGGCACACACATTAGTTATGTGGGACTCTCCCCCCATAGTGGGGGGCATACCTCACTAAACCCTTTCGTTCCCTCCTGGCCATTATGTGGGACGCCACGAGATCTCTTGCGCTTGCCACTGCGACGTCGTTCTACCTACTTACACCAACACAATTTAACTTATTAACTGAAGGAATTATAATTAAAGCTAGCTTGTGGCATTCGATTCACTAATCTAAAAGTTCAACATGGATTGTTTTTATGTCAGGTTTTCAGGTATCGTTATTTAAACAGTAGAATATAAAGACGATTATAAGCTCTGCAGAGCTTTTATATGGTGTATAAGATAGAAATGGTATTTTGATATATATTTTAATATTCTGTAAGGTTGTTCTTGTAAACTGTCGAAGTTCCGTTGCATAGCTACGTGATATAAAATATTTGAATCTGGTTATACAAATCCGTATCCAAAGCTTATATCACAATGCTAATTAAAGCCGAAAACGTTCAACTATCGCTCGGATATTTTAATAGGGCTCGATATTCAAATGAGCGTCTGACCGCTGGTGCAGCGGCGCCAAAAGTCGCCGGCGTCAAGCGCTAGTTAACATAAAACTGATTACGTAAACAAACATCGCGTTTTTTATTGAAAAGTGGGAAAGCGACGTATGTGGCGCAAGCGCTGTGGGCGGGTAACGGGACGCGGCGCCGGCGCGGGCACGGGCGCGACGAGCGGGTGCGATACCGTTTCGCAACGCGATGCCTCGCTTTTGACCCGTTGCGTGTGCTACTGCCCTTATACGCACTTCTCACTGCTCCTGATAGGTTGCCAAATTACAGTATTAGACTATGAAAATCGATCCAATCATACAAAGAAACTATAGATACCAAAGAAATGACTAAATAATTATCTATACTATCTACACTAATAAATAAAAACTACTGGGCCGATTATAAAAATTCTTTCACTGTTAAAAAACTATGTCATCAGTAAGTACCATAGGCCATGTTTATTATTATTTTTTTAATTTTACGCATGTGAAGTCGCGAGAAACAGCTAGTTTTAAATAAGAAAAATAAAGGAATGTGATTTTAAGTAATCACCGCATCAATTTTCGTTAAATAAAGTAACTTTGGTAGCAACTCCAGAGCTACATCATCTACCGATTCTTTCATATATTATTTACATTTATTTTTCTATAAAGAAATGTGTTCATGATCAATTACTAAAACATACCAAGTGGTAATCAATTGTCAATACAACTAGATAATACAGTTTTTATTAAATGAAAATGAATTAATATTTCTGTTCTCAGTGTATTACGAACCTAATAAGATGTTGGTGAATTATTACCGGCGCCCACGCGAACATCGGCGCGACGTCGCGAGCCCATCGCGCTCATCACCGGCTCGTGCCTAATGCGCGCCTATTAATTTACTCTGTATTATGCATACGACACGGCAGCTGCGTTAGAAAGTTGGCCAGATTTCATGCAAGTTATAAATGTAGGCAGTTTTATTAAAGTCTATTCATGGGCCCAAGTAGTAATAAATTGAAATCTTTAGACGTTAAGACACTAATTATTTTTTTAGGCGCCGAACGGTATTTACTTAAATACACAGCTACATATTTCTATAAACAATAGTTTTGCAGAAATAGGCTATCCTGAGCAGGAAATACATGTTCCCCATTTCTACCTTTTCTAGGTTCTTCCTGATCTGTCTCTATTCTCCGCCGTTTGATCGCGTATTTTAAAATCTCTCTACATTAATTACTTCGTCTATATGCAAACAATATGGGCTTTGGTGAAAAGCAAGTTCGTTTGCCTCTACAAAAAATCAGATTTAAAAAATTAATGCAAAGAATTAAAAACAAATACATGAAGATAAGTGTGAAGTAAATTTTACAAATAATTTAATTCATCGAAAAAAACACTGATCTCAAAAACATAGTGATTAAGAAACCACTCATGTTCGTGTAATGAGGGGGCGTTACGTAAACAAAGAGTTGGGCGGACCTGCCACCGGCGCCACCTATCCCCCCTTAACCCCCCCTGGCTGAGTATACTGCCACCTCACCCCCCACCCCGCGCCCCGTACACCTGCGTCTGCGCAGATTTTTGCAACACATTTAGCTACAACGTGACTGGCGGAGATCCTCTAATAAATTAAGAAAAAACATTCGAAGCCATCGTTTCCGTCATCGATGCATACTAATCAGATGTAAATGACTGAAATAAAATGTAATTTTGTAAATAAATCTAAAAATAATTATGTTATCGAGAAATCTGGATAGCAGCTCGTAAATGAATGAGACAAAACCTTTCATGCAGACTTTATAACATGTGTTTAAAGTAATACATATTAATATATTAAATTTATGAGTCAAATAAGCCATTGATATGTCATTTTGAAGGACGTTCGACATAAAATCCTTCACTGCTTTAATTATTTTTCTAGTCACATGATAAGTATAAAAGTAATATTTTGTCAGCAGGTATTTCTAGGTTAATGTACTTTCGTGCTCATAAGAGAAAAAGTTCCTATTTTACCCGGTAGATCCAAAGCCTTAGATCCTCCATAAAAGGAAAAGGAGAGAATTGACAGCGTAAACATTAATGATTTTACTTCATTTACATTTCATGTTAACAAAAAATATTGTACAAAAGTCGACGCTAACTCGACGACCACATATGGCGTCGATTCGCCGTCGCCCACTAATTAAGAGCGACACTAGACAAATATATCGCCTTTTATGGCCGCGACCGGTATTAACTATTCTGATTGATAAATAAACAGAATAGAGGATCGTAAGGTCGGGCTGAATCAGCTCACGATCGGGTCGTGATTAGGAGCGATTAGCATGCGCCTGCGCAGCGCTCAGCGCTCCCAGCCGCGCCGCGTGGGCGGTGGGAGGACCGCGCACCTATTGTCTCACAACGCCTAATACCATTATAATAGCACTGCCATTGCACACTATTTATGTAAATCTCGGAGAGAATTCAATTTGTTCAATATAATGTATGCATCGGGACGTATCGGATTTCGATTTGAATGCGTGGCCATTTGTCAATGAATCTACCGTTCGAGGTATGAATTCACGGTATTAATGGCGCGGTAATGATAGCGATGATGAGGCGTAGCGGGGCGCAGTCGCCGGGTCGCGGCACGGCGCGGCTTCCATTTGTTGAGCGCACGCTCGCCGCGCCTGGCCGTCCGCCTGCGATATATCCTGGTCATTGTTATTCTGTCAGTGTTATAAATGGCGAACCGATGCTATCTGGATGCCGCTTTGAGGATTTCGTCCGTGTGCAATAAAAGCCACGTATGGCAGAATGTACCACCGTAAAGCACTAACCGCGGCGGCTCGAACCTAAGCGTCGAGCGCGCGTGCCCCACGTCCCCGACCGCTTTATCTGTGTCGGCGCCACAAACGACTTTCACGTCAGACAATGACGCTCGAATCGGAAACTAAAAACTTTTTATGACCCCCATCCACGCGCCCGGCGACGCTAAACAATCGTCGGATAACTCAATCGCGAACGCTTATTGCCTAAGCGTGAAGAACTGTCGTAAATTCCGTGAACGCGCGGCCACTTAACGCGGGTGCGATATTCGGCATCGTTCGGACTGTTTGCTCGTTACCGTCGAGTACTACTTCTAACGAAGGCAACCAAAATCGTTCCCACAGTCGTCGATCACCGCGGAAAAAAAAACGAAATGTCTACGAATTAACACGTCCGTGCACCGTGTGCGTGTGTATGAAAACACTCGGCAGGCCGCGGAGGGCCCTCGTGCTGACGGAGAGCTGTCACCGCGACGGGTCAGCGGCGGCGGCGGGCGATGGGCGACGCCACTGGACGATCGTGATTGTGCGTAAGATAGTTATTCGATGTCTTTAATTTACAATAATTTCGAATACTCGGAACTACGTAGTGAACTCGAGAGCTATCAAGAGCCGATTATCCGTCAGAAAGGCATGTCAATAGTCGTTTATTCGCTATCGGATTTTAATTTTCAGCGTCCAAAGTATTCAATTAAAAATGTCTAGGGTTCCGACGTCGTTTCGGTCGCACGTCGCGTCGATACGACAATGTCGAAACACAAAAACGAGCTCGAGGACAAGTATTGCGTGTCGAACGTCGACAGTTACGCTCCCTCACTAATGTCTACGGCAAACATGGCCAGTTTGTGTGTGAAACTCAGCCCAGTTCGGATCGGATACACTCGTTAATGCGCAGTGTAAACCACGCTTAATCTTTCACTTTGTACCGCTTAGAAAGAAATTAACGAAGAAATGTTGCGCAAACATCAGTTAATACTACAACTATTAGCTCCTTTTTATTCATTACAGTGATAATGCTACAATGTAAGATTGCTACAAAATCGAAGTAAGCAATGCAGAAAACGTAAAATAAATATCGTCGTAGAATCAGCGGCGGACAATAAGCTCTGTCCCGCAATCGAGCGACGCTTAAAGGCGTTCGTGGCCAGAAGGCGAGAATAAATCAGTATTTGCCGCTAGATGGACGCTTTAATTATTGATTTATTGTTGGGCGTCCTGTGCACGGCGCCGACTAATTGGTCGCGGCGAGCGCTCGCGTGACACCGGACTCAAGACAGAATTATTGAGACAAAATCGTCCAATATTGTAGAACACGCCTGGTACTCCTCACGTCTTCGCCTACAACTGCAGCCATCAGGAAGCTTGTTAACTTCCTGTTGCAACGTTGACACAAGTAAACGATATCACGCCTGAAACATGACATACACTTTAGAAGACCAGCTTTAGTCAGAACCATGTCTAACAAATAAAAGATGTTATATGGTTTGGTTTTTTAAATTTCATTAGCGCCAATCTCAAAAATTCAATATTTTTCTGGATCAATGCAACGTTGAGTTATTTAATTAAAGTCAGATCTTATTTATTTGGCTACGTTTTATTACAGCGGCTAATTAAGTTCTATATTTCAATTAATTCCATTTCATTTCAATTCCCAAACATTATATAAAACAGTTCAATCCAATACGAATGTCTGCAAGGATGTTTGCTTGTCATGTTCTCCGCTTCCGTTACAAACGCTTCGCAAATGTTCATTCGCCGGATCGTAGTCTGTGGCGCGAACAATTTGCATCGACAAGCGAGGTGAAGTCTATCGGTGCGAGGCTATACTGAGCTCACGACACCATAACGCTACAGCAAACACGAGCGTGAGACATTCGTCAATGCTTAGCATTGTGCACACAAATGTCTAGCGATATAACGTTGCTATAAAGCTACTTAGTTTTATTATTATGAGAAACTAGTTATTGCACGTGACTTCCTCCACGAGGAATATTAAAAAAAAATAGTGAGTTCCCTATGTGTTCTACATCAGTACCGAATTTCACTGAGATCTGTTAAGCTGTTCATCTAAACTTTTGTCTTTGTAACATTAGTATGTCACTGGAGTGTAAGGATCTGTTAGTATTTAAAATTACATTTAAGAAGAGTATTTATCGAAATTAAGACTGGAAGGGTATGATGTTAAAACCAACCATTATTGCAAAGGTAAAATGTTTCAAATAGGAATGAAATCACACCAGAGTTAGGTTATAAATTAGCTTTTCATCAAAATGCATCTTAGAATATTTTAGCTTATAGTGGTCGATATAGCTTAAAGCACCGTGGCGGGACTCGAACGCACTCCGGTCTCGTTTCAATATTTTAGTAGCGATGCAAGACAAACAGAACTCCTTTGTTGGGGGTCAGGCGTGTGTGAAGAGAGTTTCCGTGTCACTACGGAACGCGCTTGGTTACACATTAGCGGACGTTGCTGTCAAATATTTTTTGTTCTCCCATGATCACCATTAGTCGGTAGGCTTGACATATTTTACATGTTTGTTATAACATTCCATTGGAAGATTTGTTTGATGGGACTATTTACACGTTCATTTTGACTGAGACGCTATTTATCCGGTTGTTCATTCATGTTTAGCTTAGAAACAATATGTTATTACTAAACTTGGAAATAAGTTGTAATTCTTGTAATTGCCAATTAAACTCATCTTCTTTACGTTCTATATCATTTGTGACATCTATTAAAAAATAAACGGTCCCTACGTAAACGTAAGTAACTGCAAAAGTCAAAAATTACAGGATAACACACGGTAATGAAGTTTGGTTTGGTTTGGTTGGTTGTCTTCGAGTTTTAATTATGGTTTTGTTTTTAAGCAACGGTTTCATGTAAAATCAGATTAAAAGTATTATTTGTTAGTTAGGATAAGTTGGTATGTTTATGTTTGTCGCAGCGGCATTCGCGCTAAGAGATCGGAGAAGCGCTAATGTTAAGTTACGAGTGGCAGGGCTCCGATAAGTCCGACGGTCGGCTGACGCTGCACCGATACCATCTCGATCCCTCACACATCCAGATAAACAAATATTTTGATTGGTCAGCCCGCAACAAATTACCCACGATACGATCTATCTTGCTGTGCACTTGACTTTGGAATTAAATTCTTTCTCTTTTTTTGTAAAATTAATAGTTATATTTACTCGTTCTCTTTTCAAAAGGTACACCGCCAAAATTATATCTACATTATCATTTATTTGAATAATCTAAATTTAATAACGCTTTTTGATTTAATCTGCAACATATTGGTTGTCTATTAAGGACTGGCATACAATGTTTAAATGTGCAATGACCATAATAAAGTTCCAATAGTTTTCCTTAAGTTTTATGTATTTCCGATACGACGATATCATGAGTTGTAATATTGATAAAAGTTATAAATGTAATAAGAAATATCAGTACAAATAAACAAGAATGAAGTTAAAGTTGATATTAATAGAGATGTGTGCGGGTGTCCTGAACTGTTGGTAAATTACACTGTGTTATGTTACGCCTTTACAATATTCCATCCTTTTCTTTCTCTTTGATAAGATGGAGACAACAGTAATGCATGTTTTTTAGTTGAAATTCACTGCTATGTTACTTAAAAAAATGAAGATAGCAACAATAAATTTTCGTTAATGTGTTTTTGTAGATTTTCAAATTAGCACGACGTTAGAAATCAATTCAGAAAATTCTAAATACATTAAAAAGTGTATAATAAATAAACACTAATTCAACTTTAATGTTACTTTATTTAAATTAAGCAACTGCAAATTTATAGCAATCATGTTATTTTTTAATAGAATTTTAAGCGTATTGTATAAAATATTTATTAATATTGTCTATTGTTTTATCCGTATTCCCAATATATTCAATGGATATTACCACTATAAAAATAAACAGGAATTGTTTGGTAAAAATTGCTTTAAATTAAAAATAGTCTAACTTAGTAAATAATAATATCGAAAAGTATAGTATTAATTTTAAATAAAGTTTACTTCTAACTAATTTTATACATCATTTATCAAGCAGAAAGAGTAATTAATATAAAAATATTATTTTCTTTGCGTAACTGATGAATGTATTTTGCATGAAAAAAATATCAAGAACTCCTGCCTGCTATCTTAAAACTATAAATTTATTGATATTTTAATGTCACAAATGATCTGTATGTAACTGCAAATTGTGTCAATCATACAAATGACTTAGCAGCCTCAAACTTACACGGAAATATAGTTTTTAGTCCAAAACAATAAAGTCTAAATCTCAAAAAAGTAAATGTTCTGACTTGAGACATTTCGTACTCGTAGGTGTAGTAACGTGTTTTTCAAGCGAGTGCCGTGGCTAGGCCATAACTTATCGTATGTAATAAAATTAAATGTAACACATTTCTCTTTTTCATGTAATCTTCATAATTTATACACATTTTTAGTTTGCGCGGGGCATCGGCGCCCGGGGCGCGTGCGGACGTGCGCTCCGCTCTCGGCAACGCACTTTGTACTCGCTTGCTTCTCATTTGTACACCATTCTTGTTTATCGCTCTACGAATAAAATTTTATCTGCGTAAGATCATTTAATCATCGGAAAATTATGTATTAGTTTATTAAAGTATTAATAAAAATTAAACCAACTAAAGATACTTCGGAAAAGAGAGATAGAATAAAGAGTAGACAAGTACAATGCGCTTTGAATGCAAGTTTATCATTATCTTCATAAGAACCTGAAACAGATTCTTTTTTGGTTAATGTTTTAACCTTATTGTTTGATTGCAATGTAGCTGATTGCATATAGAAGGCTTAAACATTACTAAATGCTCATCCTTCAACTATCAGAAAGTGCCTCTCAAAGTACATTAGTCTATGATCTATAACAGATAGCGACCAGCAGTTTATATGAGTCCTTATTCTCAATGGAGCTTTATCAAGTCGGCAGAATTCATCAGCGGTGAGCGGTGTTATGTCAGCAGTGATTTATGTTGCGGAGGGCGCATTCCCTGGCCGTGTAGCTGGGAGGGCGCGGAGGGGCCGAGTGAAAGGCAATAGAGAGCCTCCCGCAGTGGCGGCGGCGGGCGCTGGCCATCTCGCCATCCCGCCGTCAGGTGGCGCGCACAAATAACACAATAAATACCCGCTTATCGCAAATCAGTTCGTCTCACCGAGGGCCGATTTATTCATGGGCACCGCGCATATGCTTAACCCTAGCCACATTTATCATCGACACGTAGCCCGGTCAATTAAATTAAACCGGACCATCGATGATAGCGCACTCGATACCGTTTCCTACACCGACGTTATTTATCGCTTTGTAATTTGTATTTGTATTATTGCGTCCATTTAGAGTGCGTTTATCGACAAATAGCG
>NW_013525325.1:1155215-1164652 GCF_000836215.1 Papilio polytes | reverse complement strand
TTTGCCGTACCATGCTGCCATATAAATATAAAAGAAGACGTCTCACAAAATCCTTAATATCTAAGATTAAGTCCTTTACATTTAACAATTATTTCCGGACATAGATAGCGTTGGGGCCGGGCAGAGTCCGGCCTTTGTGCATCACGTGTAATATTATAAGCTATTAGGCGCTCCACCGGCCCTCTATTACTGTGTCCATGTCATAATACGGAATTGTCTGTCGAGCCTCACAGTTTTTTTTTTTATTCTCCGTCGAGTATAAAACAAAAAGGCATCAACGGCGCCGGGCATTGTTCTCGCGGCCATTCGTCGCACTTCACGCTATTCACATTCAAATTAAATGCCCTGTGTACAAAATTAATTTGTCTTTTGTCTTAGCTCTAGAGTCGGTCGACATGTCTACGCAACGGGGCGCTAGGCGCGTGCCCGCTCACCAACAACCAACAACACACGAACATTTTTTTATTATCTTTCGATTTGATATAAAAATTATTGCACGTGTAACTTTAACATGAGAATCAATTTTTGAGATAATTAAATTGTTGACAATTTTTATTGAGATAAAGGTTTTATTAATTTTATCTCTTACGGAGGGTCGGCACAGTATGTGTGGCACTTTTATACATCTCTATCAGTCGTCATATCTACTCCTTTCTTAAGCATATCCCACTTTCACACAATCCATCTACACTTTCTTCGGTCTTCCTCTACCTTTGTAGCCATCCACATTCAATCTTAACACTTTCTGGTTTATGTCCCTATCGTCTCGTCGCATAACATGTCCACTATTCTTGTGTATATTAAATATTAGAATAGAATAAAAGACATGTTTATTACCACAAATTTAATTATAATAGTTAATATACAATTATGAAAGTAACATGTAATGTAAAAGTTGTACAAGATTATTTATTTCGTAAAACAACTCTGGCTTGATATAAAACGGTCAATCAATATCGAATGGGAGACAATTATATATTTCACGTGACAAATTAAAATTTTTCATAATAAAAAAAAACTAGAAATACTTTAGGGGTGTACAAAAACAAGTTATATTTAACTTTTCTTATAAGTATATAAAGTACATAGATTATTTGAGACAGCTTTGGTTGATCTAGAATATTCTTTTCAAGTAATTTGTTGATGAATTTAAAAATAAACTATTGGCGATAGAAACGCAGCCCTATACTATTACTTAACAATTTGGACGGCATTACGAGCGCGATAAGTGACACCTCAATTTATAGTAACAGTGTATTTTATAATGCAAGTGGGCCATGAATATATTTAAGTATCGAGACGCCGGCAAGATTGATTACGCTTCATATCAACGGTTAATTCAATATTTTTAAAGCGACATCTTTTATATCCGCACATTACTAAACTGTAGTAAAAACCGGTATTTATAGCGACATATAACTCCTTATGGACAATAATACCGTTTAAACGATTAACTCTTTGGTTTAGATCTTACCTTCAATATCGTTATAACCTGTTGATTGTAGTAAAAATCTATATTTTGATATTTGTTAGAAGCTTCTAGGTATTCAACATCAGATTGGCCTTTTTTGGGATCCCTGGGTCTCATTGAAAAGGAATCCTAGGACGATTAAATTACTCGTAAATAATCATACTTCATACTAATCATATTATCATACTAATATTATAAATGCGAATGTTTAGATGGATGGATGTTTGTTAGAATTTGACACCTAAACGGCTGAACGGATTTCGATGAAATTTGGCTTAGACCAAAGGATAGTCTGAAAGAACACATAGGCTACTCAGTTTTTTTTAATTACGCACGGACGGAGTCGCGGGCGAAAACTAGTAAATTAATAAACCATATTAAATTCAGAATAAATTAAATATTTTTGAATGTAAAATGTCCTTTTTATTGGTTTTACTTATATCATTTACTGACATGTCTTTTTGTACAATTTTACTTTCTTACTTTTTACCTATTGTTACTTTGTAGAACAACGAAGTCTGTCATTTGATTAGTAAAGTTCCTATTACCGTAAGTAATGTTGTCGAGTGCACGTGTATTCATCTCAGCACAAACTTAATTAATATCCAATGACTAAGCAAAACATTTGACCACTAAATCAAGTCAATTGTTTACAATTGTGTTTGTTACAGTTTGATTGTTAATTGTGATTTGATTATACGTACATACGTGTAATTAACAATGTACTATAGTATTTTTTTTATTAGAGAAAGAAATATTAAAATAGCACATACACACATATCGGCGTGGTAATCATACTAATACTATAAATGCAAAAGTTTACATGGATGGATGGATGTTTGTTTGAGTTTGTGGCCTAAACGGCTGAACGAATTTCGATGAAATTTGGAAGAGATGTAGGGGACAGTCTAGAAGAACACATAGGCTACTCACTTTTTTTAATTCCACTTGGAAGGAGTCGTGGGCGAAAGCTAGTTAAAAATTAAAACAGTAAAAAAATATTATTTTATAAAAACAAGACAAATAAAGTCCTCGATTAACTTGCGGTTAGTGGGTAGTTATAATTATCATAATTTTGCATGATTCTGTTACCCGATACTTTTGCTTATTCCATAGAATACGAAAGGGCAGTGACATGTATCCAATATTTAATATTTGTGGTTTTACAGGAAAAGACTTCTCAATTTGGTGCATGTACACATCTTAACCGTATTTAATATCACCATCCATCAATATCACATTAAGGATAAGATCGTGAGCTGCCGTTCTTGCTCGCGATATTTATCTCGCGAGTGAATGAGCGCCGAATTTGCGGGTAATTAAATTTTAACGCATGCGCAGTGCCGCCGCGGGCCCAGCCTCAGATATCATCGCGTGTAAACTGATCTTAACTGATCTTTAACGTATTGACCGTGCAAATACATTTTGTCTTAAAAATTAAATTAACATCGTAAGTTTAAATGCTTGCAAGAAACAACCAGAATGTTAAATATTTGAATTTAAGACATTATAATATTTCATCGTTATATTACTTAATACCTTTATGGTATAATATTTACTTCGTAATGTTTACAAATGATTATCTCTCAAGGAGACATAAAGAAAACGTGCACCTCTAAAGACAATAACAAAAGGAGCTATTCATTGTGATCGGTGTTAGGGAATCGTGAAGAGTCCATAAGGATGTTTCTCGGAACATCGAAGGGGACACTAGAGGCGCGTCGCGAGCGGCGATCGAACGCCTCTCCAAACCTGTCGCCATCAATCCACCTCTTGTTGTTCGTCGAATAAAAACATCTCTTAAAATACCAACCGAATGAGTCCGCTGACACTCGTCATTCCGGTCCTCTATCCTTTATATTTGTCTTTGAAATGTGATGACAGTGGTACAAATTACGACTACAAATCTGTGCGTCGCTCATAACGCGCTATCGGGCGCGTGATGGATGCGCCGCGCCGGACGCCGTCGGATCAGCGCCTCGTAATTAATACGACCGACCCGCTCTATGGGAATCGGTGTCAGTCTTCGTCTCTTCCGCACCGTAGAGCACCGTGTTATGTTCTGTCAGACTTTAACTATACGACTCTAATCTACATCGACAAACAATTGGAAGTGTACAATTTATAACGACGATTCGACTCCGAAAGCGACGCAAGTATCTTCGCGTTACATCGAGGCGGTAAACATAATTTTCATATAACGAGTAAATCGTAAAACTCTTGTAGTAAATAGGGTCTCGCGGCGTCGGTCCGCGGCCGCGTGCTATTGTTGGCCGCAATTTACCGCCGCTTCAATCGCTGAAATATTTCGTGCAACGGGCATGTCCAATTGCTAACGAGCAGAGTGCGACGCACAAATGAATAAGAACCTGGTCCATAGATTAAGTCAACTCAAGGTAAAAAATAAGCACACACAAAATAAAAAGAAATAATTTCGATAGATCTCTAAAAAACTATAATCTTTACTATCGTCTTAAACTTCAGGGTTCAAGATCGCCACGAGTAATTGTTATATAACTGTAATAATATACATGAATCTTTCTCTCAATATTCGCTAATTAAAAGATAAGAGGAATTCAAAACAAAGGGATTATATGAAGGGCTAATTAAAGCAAGCCCTCGTTAACTTTCAGCAGTTTATAGCAATTTTATCGAAATCTAAAACAATAAGAAATAATGTCTATATCAGTTACAGCTGTTAGCAATACTATCTAACAATAATTTCTTTCAATACATCTGAACAGTAAATTGTTTTTAAGGTGGTTTTCCACTAGTCATGTTTGTATAAAGTATACATACTATACCTCACAATCTTATTGAAGAAGTAGCGACAATCTGTTTTAATACAAGCGTCGAATTTCATGGTTAAATATATGTAGCGTTTAATATTGTACCTATTTTCGTGTCTGTAGGTAGGTGATCTATGGCACTGGTACAGACTTGAGATGCGGGAATTAACCGCACTTATCCCGCCTAATGGACGCACGTGTGCGTGCGGCGCCCATTGTGGTGCCAGATATCAAACCTAACTACGACTTGACCCTTACCAGTTTCCATTATTTATTATTAATTGAATCTATATCACGTTTGTACTGGAAATTACATATAACAGTACTAATACTGACATGAAAATTTTCGTTTAAAAAGTTGTATGCAACAGAACATTTCGGTAAAGAGTTTAGGGGAATACATGAAGAATACAAAACCACATTAAAAAATAATAGAAGATAATTTTTTTTTTACACAACATTTGATATTATGTCTATAGCTGAGAATAAAATACAAATTAAAACAATGAAGAATTGTATACCTAGTACATTTTAGCAGGCGATGCGTCTCTACGATGAACGTAACAAAAACAAAACGAAAAGCAATATAGCATGGCATAGAGCATGTGTGGAGTGTTTCCCATTCGAATGCCCATTCTATATCGCCTCCGGGCATGTTCCCGCCCGTCACAGCTTAACGCGCTCGCTTTGTTTAGCCAACAATTATCTTCACGAGCAATCAACGTCTTACTATTACAAATACTTTTTATCTAACCGTATAACTGATTACTTTTCTCTCAAAAATATGTAATAAATCAGACTCGGTTTATTGTAGGTTGTACGAGATACGGAACGGTAGCTGTGCCCTTACCCATGGCTTTTTACTACCCAAAACATTTTGCTATCATTCTCAATTACTTTTAATAAAACGAGACAAAACACGTCTATGATTTATCTTTTATTGTGATAAAAGACTTATTTATAACGTGTAAAAACTTTAACACATATTTACTGATTTGAACGGTAAAATGTGTCGAAACTGAAAAGAGAAATCTAACAGCTGTAAAAGTCTCTAATAAGGAAGTGATAATTGATATAACGAGGACAGTACAGTTACTATTCTCACGGCCTATAGCTTATTGTACGCACCGTCACATTATGTTACAAGAATTATCATCACCCATCGAATTTTATTAAAGTCTTACTAAGGTTTTACTTACTTTTATTTGTCACAAACTTTACACAAAAATTTAATTAAAAGCTTAATATAAACTTAACGTAATCAAATAAAATTAACGCAAACTGTACTGTTAAGTTGTGTAAATTTTTTTCTAAATGTAAATTTTTATTCGCCTAAAGACCTAAACAATCGATATTTCGTCCCAAAAAATCAGTCTTATAAATAAAAATTATATCTTTCTCTACATTTTCTACGTCATTAAATTAATCAAAAGATTCATAATAAAGTCATTTGATATTAAATACGATAAACAGTGCAAAGAAACACAAATATTCTGTAACATTGGTGCACTTTCTAAATGTAATAGTTGGTTCCTAGCAATGCCTGGATGGTCGCCGGAGGCATTAAGCACTAAGTAGGCGTTTTCTCTTGGTTAAGTAAAAGATGTTCTTACGTTTACCGCTTACTTCCTTGTACTAAAATGTGAATAGAAACATTTGTTGGCGGCTTTACTGTGGCTAAGATTAACGAGTGTACAATACATAATCTTGTGTCATAATGAAGATGTTATATTAACATGGCTTTGCTCGACCATTAGTTCAATGTAACTCTAAATTAAACGTGAAATATAAAAATTAATAACAAATGTTCAAAAATGCGCAGTGAAATTCTGGATTAAGGTAATAATTGCGTAGTTTAGTGGAATTGTATTTGGAATAATCTGCGTTCTAAACACTTATCAATTATTTGAATATAAACTTTTATTATGGAATAAATAATGTTATTTTTTTTAATATGCAATAACCATTAAGCATGCATTGCAAACCATTCAGTTGAAATATCTTATAGAATTAATGATAATTCATTGTTTGTTGCAATTGGATCTCAACAAACGATTGCAAATCCTTCGTTTCGCAAGACAACGATTGACCTGTAACCCACCTTATAGGCCTGCGCCGCGAAATCCCATTAAACTTGTCTGCTTTATTGTCTATAAAAATTTAATGTCTCCGATCCCTCGGCGAAAGATCTACCGACTGTTTTACGCAATATAGAATGCAGCCATTTTACACTTTGACATCGATTTAGTGAACCGAACTATACTCGTAGTAAATTGTTACACAAAGATTGTTAATAGCATGCCTATACAAAAGTTAAACTTCAATACGTCTGCTAACAAAACATAGAAGTAACAAAGACATGTAAAATTTCTCGAATATCCGATTTATACGACTATCTTTGTGTTTAGATGACAGTGTTTGTGTCGAGCGAGTGAACACGTGCATGAAACCGAACCGAACGTCGGCGGAGAGATTAAGAAGTGGTAATTTGACGTTGATTTAATAAAAGCTTCGCTAGCTTTCATCCATTGGATTGTCTTACAACGCTACATGTGTGATTTGATATTCTCTTGTAATTTAGTGGCCAAGTGTCCGTTACCCCTGTATCGCTTTGTTAGTGACAGTCGTGAGTTAATACTAACACATGTACTAACTTCCACTCTAATGGCTTGAAATTCCTATGGTAATTAACAAACATGGAAGTTTTTCTCTCTTGTACTAGTAACAAAATTAGAAAGTTAAGTTTATTTTGGGTTTTACATAAGCATTTAGACTTTTAAAATTTAATTGAATGTCGTTACTGCAACAAATGTTTACTAAGCTTGTTGTACTTACGGTTTATCTTTTGTGTTGTTTTTCTCAAAGTTAATTATAATTGCTAATTTTGTACGTCCTATACCATCACTTTCGACTCACTCTTGTAACATAGATTTAGAGTTATCTTCGACATGTCTGAACCGCCATTACTTTCATATGCTTAAAACTTTAAGAATCATCACGGGAATTAAAAAAAAAAGCCTATAGCAATCTACAGATGATTTTGTGTCATTTAATCAAATACACATACCAATACTTTTAATACTTTTTATGCTATTGATGCAAAAACACATCAACTTTGTACAATAGAGATGAAATAGAGCATATTATTGTTTTATAACGAAGGCTGTAGCGCGTGCATTCGCGCCAGTTTTTCTCAGTGCGGTAGCGGGCGCGGCTGCTGATGTCATCGCCGACTTAAATGTTATTTTCCGTCGCTTGAGTTTACGTGGGCGCGGCACCAGGTTTAGGGCAATTCTACACTAGAATCATGCAGAGATAAAAAGTTTTAATTATGTGTCATTTTTCAACCATCCTGTACTTATTGAATGCAATCTTTTGTTCAATACATTTAATTACAAAATTATATTTTTATTTTAAAAGTACGTTTTTAGTTTCAAACAAAAGTATTTAATTTTCACTCAAATGTAATGCTACGGCTATATGACAACACTCTCTAATTTAGAAAACAAATTGTAATTAAGATTCCTTTCTGGTATTTTAACATCTAATTTGTAAGTTAGTATAAAAAAATTAACTTACGTTACTCAGGTACCCATATTCCAATACACAATTGAGTAAGTTTAAGATTGTATTTGGTTAAAAAATAATATCAAGTCAGTTAATGTGTGTATGCAGCCTTAGTTAAAGTTATGAATGGAGTAAAGTTTTGCAAGAGCGGATGTTGCGAGGTTGCTCGTGTCGATTTAGGTTTAGAGCCTTATGGAGCTTGATGAATGAACTGCGCCCCCCTCCCGCCCCTCCCGCCGGCGTCTCTTCCCCTCGCCCCGCACCTGCAGCGCTCGGCTTTGAATACTGATTAGCACAGATTAATACATTTATACTATAATATTTACATAGCAAAGTTGATATGTAAATGTATCCACACAGTTGTGTTTACACCTCTTTCTGTATAAAAATCTTATGCACGTAATTTTGTTTTCTTTTCATAAATTTGAATATTGTTTACTCTGGCTAAACGAATGTGGATGAAAATTTTGTAATTACCATAAAGTATTCACAAATTTATACATAGTATTACGTTTTAACCATTATTTGAGAAACGTGGTAGCAACAAGGATTGCGTGACACTATAAAATTACTTAATACTTAGCAAAATACAATGGTAAATTCTAATTCGGTATTTCAATATTATCTGGTTCAGTATTATTGATGTCAATCAAACGACAAGCAGTTGATTAACAACGCCTTTGGTCTGAAAGATCAATTTAAATTTCCGTTACATTTAACCACACCTTTATAATGAATTTCCGTGACTCGGGGACAAATTAAAATTATATTGTACTGCTTTTCAAATAATTACTGTTCTGTTAAACACTGACAATTGTCGAATTGTGATCCTTTTACATTTAGATTAATGAATATTTATCATTGAAGTTGGAATTTAATGAGATGTTTAACTCGAATGAGGTAATATTTTCACAGCATGTTTTTGTAGGATATTCCCAAATTAACGAATCACAGAGCTTTGCATGAATCTTTAAAATATAATACATATATTAACATAGTGTACAAGTATTTTATAAATAACTAGCTGTTCCCATTCGACTTCATCCGCATAAAATTATAAAAAAAAACATTTTATCGTTCACATTTGTGAAATTATCAATTGCAAATGTCAAAATGACATGACATGATGTCAAACCATGGCAAACTTGCTTCCTTGATGTTGGCAACAACATTTGGTCTCTTTCTCACATTAAAGTTTTTATCCAAAATATTTACCCCTAAGTTTAACGGCGTGAAAACATATAGCCTAAAGCGTGACGAAAATGTAGGGCTTTTTATTAAAAAAAGAGTTATTCGAAAATATGCTGTGATTGCTGACATCTTACGCCACAAAGTAGTGTGTTTACGCTTTATTATATTAGTACAGAAAACTTACAGTAATACGATATTTCTATGTACTATCGATCTATACACATGTAGGTAGACATTTACTCTATTATTTAAAAGTAATAATAATAATAATAATAATAAAAGTCAACAAGACATTGACAGCGTCAGATTGCAAATTTATTTAAAATTGCAATAAAATGGTTTAAATCAATTTTTCTGGTTGTTTTGGTGCAAAAAGTGAAAAAGAAAAATGCATAATTATCTGGACCATGAGTCGCCGT